>NC_133531.1:76950094-77266668 GCF_048544455.1 Silene latifolia
GGATTTGTGCGCGGCAGCGGGTTATGGTTGTAGATACCCGTATCCGTCGATATTGGAATTTATAGAGAACCCGACAAACACCCGATGATGATAGGACACATGTATTCTTTAGTTGTCATTGTCATTATTTGGAGCTCGTTTTACGAGGTAGAATGGGCGTCGTCGATGAAGTATTTTATTAATTTAAATGATATTTAAATTAATGTTTTTTAGTGAGCTCATTTTATTAATTTAAATGATATTTAAATTAAAGCTTTTTTTAAGGGGATTTCAATTTAATTTATTTTATTTTGAATTTATTTTCCCAAGTTTATTTTATTAAAAATAAAGTAAATAATTGATTTGAAAAATCATTTTATGAATATATTTGGTTTGAAAAATCATTTATTTCAATGTGTTAATTGATTTGAAAAATCGATTTTAAAAGCGAAGAAAACTCGTTTCAACCATGTGTTTTTGAGCTCGATTTTAGCTCGGTTTCTGAGCCCGTTTCCTTTACGAATTGGCACGAATCTCGAGTACACTAACCAACCCAAGCCTCTACCCATCCACCCTTGTTCGAACCCCCATAACCACGGCCCAATTTCCATCCCCAAATCGTCCCAAACAGCCCGCAACAAACGAGCAGCCCCCCTGTTTTGGCAGCTCAATCTCGAGCCCAAAACCCGCTCCAAACACCACCAAAACCCGTACCCATTAACCCTAACCCATACCCTAGTATCCTACCCATATTATCCTACCTTAATCACCAAGAAAACCCCCCTCAAACCCTCACAAAAACCCATGGACAGCAGCCATACGGGATTGAGCCCGACTGCCTCCTCCTCTCTTTTAACCTATTTTAAACCCTTATAAATACCACCCCTTCACCATACATTCATTCCTCTAAGTTCTCCATACATCCTACCATCACCCACAAGCTTTAAACCTCAGAGAAAAACCCTAAACATCCTCCAAAAACCCTAAACAAAACCGACACACAAACTGAAACTGTTTGTGTGTCCTCTTCGAAAACTCATTCGTTCCTCCATCAAATCTCCATAAAAATTTGAGTTTCTTGTTCCTAATTAACCACATAACATCCATATACACATTAGACAAAGAATTACGAGCCAAATTGCCCTTGAGAGTACACGAAATCCCTCGAAAAACAGAGTGAAATAACACTCTGTTTTCGCGGTTTCTTCTTGTCTGTCCAGTTCTGTTTGTGCTCGTTTTTCGTGCCCAATAACCCAAAACGAGCAGGGATTGCTTTAAGATTCCTGTTCTCCTTTCTTTCTAGTTTTCAAAACATCTTTTAGATCGAATTTTCGTCGTGAAACGAGGGAGATATCACTGTTTTAAAATCGCTGTCCAGAAACTTTCCAAAACGCGTGTTTGCTTTATTCTTCGTCGACGACGGCCTCTCGAGATAAAATCTACCATCGATTACGAACCAAGACGGTGTCAACGATACATGTAGGTTGAGGGTGCATCAAATCCCCTTTTCTCTCCTTTTTTTATTTCGTTTTTTTATGCCTTTTTTATAGTTTGTTTTTTGTTTGTTTTCGTTTTTGTTTATCGTTTGTTTTAAATTAACTACGAAACTAGTTAGTCCGAGTATGAGTTAAAGTACCACCATGAACACCCGCGTTGACTTGAGATGGGAAAAGAAACCGCTCCTTCTGTCGGTCGTACACCCCCGTCTCATTTACATATCCTCGTGTTCAAGGTAGGGCATAAATAAAACGAGCTGTCTAACTTTCGTCGCTTTCGACCTCCTTATTGTTTCGGCCAAATCGACATACCCTAGGACCCGTTGTATGTTAGTTTAACCTCTGATTGTTAACCTATGACGTATTTAGATAACATTAATTTAATTTAATAATCTAATTAGACACGATAGGTGGCTTCGACGTAAGTTATAAAATCAATCGACGTTTCTGTAAATAATTGAATGCATCTCTCTCTTTCACCTAATTTCTCGCTAGTATAAGAGTGCGTGATTAGCACCTTCTTATTGACACTCGATGAGTTAAATTAATTAGCGAATTTGACCTAATTAGACCCTTTAGGCCGTGTAGAATGCACCCTCATGCGACAATCAATCAACATCGTTTTTAACTCATTTTCTAACTTGTTTCCTATCCCTTTTCGCAATCATTCGATCTAACCAATGAATCTAACTTAGGAACTAGGTCGGCCTCGTCTTGGGCCGTGATTTGGCCGTGTGTTTTGGCTTTCTTATTTCGTTTCTCTTTCTTTGTTTATCATTTGTTCTTTGTTGTTTCGTAGCTTGTAATTTACAGTTTGTTTATCGAGTTGTAATCTTTCAAGTTTGTTTTACTTTTATTGAGTCAAAACCTTTTCTAAAAACCTTGGTCTTGTTTGGTTAGACGGTTGTTCCCAATGCTTGTAGGAGCGTAGTAAACCGCGTGTTGTCTAAAGCAACATGGCCCGGTTTATGCTAATGCATGCTTTGGTGCGTAGCCCTATGTCTAATTCGATGAGATTAAGCGCGAGCACGTATTATGAGGAGTGACCCAAGGCCGTGGGTCATGTGAGCCGTGGGCCACCCCTCATGTGCACGGTTTTCTAGGCCAAACGGCCGCGTGTGTTGTCGTGTATTGTTTTGTATGTAGAAATTGTATTTAGATCGAGTTGTATCTTTAATTTGTTGTTGTGTCGGCATGGAATGCCTGGTTTGTAATAGGTAGATCCCAACGGCTCCCCCATTCCCCCTTAAGCCTTGTTTGCTTTGTTTTGTATGTTGCTAGATTAATCAACCCACATGCTAAATTACAACTTTGACAAAGTTAGTTTAGTTGCATCTAAAACGACATAGAAATTGTTGTCACATGATAGGGTTAAAACAACGTTTGCATATCATACATCGCAGTAGCTATGACCTTGTTTGAAATCCGACACTTGACTTAGTAGAGGCCGTTATTGACGGGCGGGGTTGGGTGTCCTTATGGGCTTCCCAACACGTACCCTCACCCCTTACTCAAGATCTATGGTTTGTGGATCCGTCTAAATACCATTGGATTACGAGAGTCATTCAAATCGAGTGATATAGGGTACAAGTCTTTATCTTTAATCACTCGTAGTCGATTGGCTTTATGCTTTTCGATGAAAGGTGTAAAGTTGACTTGAACGGTTCCAAGTTCCCAAAAAACTTGGTGGCGACTCTAATATGTCTTAATTCGATTCGAAAGAACCTCGAGTCGATTATGCCTGGCGTGGATCCCGCGGACGCAGTTCCCGAGGGCCTTGTCCACAGTTTGGCGACTCCGCTGGGGAAGAGAGGACTAGTTACACTGTGTTTCTAGGGTCTTTTCCTCCGAGGTGAAACTTGAAAAGAAAGTGTTGGAAAGTAAAACATTACTCATAGTGCTACGATTCATGCATAAACCCTTAAGGACTTGCCCGGGCCGTCCCAGCGTTTCTTCGTGATGCGTGGGGGGCGACGTCCCACTATGCCAGGAAGCTGCACATTGCTCGCTTCCACTTCGCCTCACGTGGTTCTTGGGAGTGGGGACGATCTTCTAGGTACTTTACCTTAAGACACCTTGCTCTATAAGACCGCAAAAGGATGGAGGGCATAGACCTTCTTGTAGAAGACTTGCCGAGACTTAGAGATGTCTAGGAGCATACATCCTTATAACATGAGAATGACAATGTGCAATTTGTTTTCCCGAGTCTTGTTTTTCGAAAATTCTCATGTCCTTTTCAAAACCGAACTTTTGAACAACTTACTTTCAAAATAGCATGGTTTTAAAAAACGCGGAATGCTGCCCAAATAGGACTAGAATTTTCGGCCCAAAAATGAGCTTTTATAGCCGGCATGCTGCCCATTTCAAATCTCATTTTCAAATCAATCCTTCGTTTTTTCCAAATCCGATCCAAAATGTCTCTCGAACCTCAACCAAGCATGAAATGCGTCGAGTCGTGTCCGGGTCCTGGCCGTGTTAGGCTAGACGTTTTTTTCATTCCAAGAGTCTAGAACACGACCTTGTTGGGTCACCCAAGCTCACCTCTTGGGCTTTGAGTCATGTTGGTCGACCTTTTGGTTTAGGATAGTCCACAAAAAACGTCCAAGCTAGGCCCTTATGGACGTTTCACACGAACCCATAGGCTATGTTAGCCCAATCACGGGTTTAGTCACACCAAGTCCAGTTTAGAATCGAGTTATGACAGTTTGAGTCATGTCGTTTTGTCGAGTCTAAAGTGAACCGATGTCTAAATCAAACCGTGAGTCGAACCCTTGTTTAATCAGTCTCAAGTCGAGTCGTTGTTTAAGTCAAGTTGGTGTCGTGTCCTTAAGTGTGCAGGGGCTCTTACATTCGAATATTGACTCAGTACGGGGTTTTCTTGTAGAAAGGCCGCCAAAAACCCGACGTCAAGCAATGGAAGATGCTGTTAACAAGCTCACTGAGGCCGTGAACCTCATGATGACCCGAATGGATGCAATCGAATCTAAGCTGAGTGAAGATTCACCTCCATCTACCTCACCTCTGACTGATCTGGAGAAACGGTTCAAGTTCATCGAAGACCGTTTAAAACTCTCCCAGGGGAAGAATATTCACTATGAGAATGCTAGGGCCTATGCCCCAGTTCAGGATAAGTTGCCCACGAACATGGTACTCACTGACATCCCAAAGTTCAAGGGCACCGAAGATCCAGTCCACCATGTTAAGGCCTATAAAGGGTACTTAGCATCAAAGGGAGTACTGTTTGGTATGCTCTCTGAAATTTTCGCTCAATCTCTGGATGAACACCCAAAGGCGTGGTTCTATAATCTTGACCTCAAGAACTTCCCCACTTTCGAAGATATTACGGTGGAGTTCTGTAAGCACTATGCTGACAATGTTGAGATTCAAACTAACATAAGAACATTGGAGGTGATGACACAGAAAGACAAAGAAGGTTTTACTGAATTCCTTGCAAGATGGCGCGCTGAAAGCGTGAAATTAGCCAAGAAGCCTGATGAAGTTGAAATGGTAGATAAGTTCGTGAAGAATTTACGACCTGTTTACCGTAATGGTCTGAAATACCAGAATTTTGGTTCTTTCAAAGAATTGATAAGGATCGGGATAAAGGTAGAGGACGATGTCCGAATTGCTGAGGCTGAAAGGCCGAAAGGATACCAAGGGGCCTCGTCGTCTAAGGCCAAGGCCCCAGCAACGACCCATATTGATGAAGGCATCAATCTCTTAGAAGGGCAATCGAAGAAGTCGCAGCGCCAAACACCTAGGGCATTCACCGATATCGGATGCACTTATACATACGCTCTCCAAAGGCTCATAGCCCAAGGAAAGTTGAAGCCTATTGGTCCAACTCCGGACCCTCCTGCTGATCAACAAGGTAAATGGTATAAACCAAATGCCTAATGTGCCTTTCATCAAGGGAAAGGCCATGATACGGAAAGGTGCTATCGACTGAAGCACGAAATTCAAGACATGATTGAGAACGGAACGCTCCCGATCCCAGTTGTTAAACCCAATAACATCACCAATCCATTTGCCGATCACGCCAACTTTGTTTCTGTCGAAGACAATGTCGATTATTCCCATCTTATCCACCCATGTCACTTGAAAGGGGTGTTTATCGGGAAAATATTTGTGGATTGCTTTGAATTCTTGCCAAACCCGAAGAATGAAATTCAAGTCGGGAGTCTTGCTCTAGAATGTACTCCTCTCGTTAACGAAGTTAATAAAAGACAATTCGATTCACCAACCTTCATCACGGGCGTAGATCCTCAGAGGACTACCTCAGGATGGAGGCAGACCATCAAAGGGATCAAGGATTAGAACCGAGCATTTAAGCTGACAGCTGAACAAGGGAAAGCTCATGACCAGATTTGAAATTATGAGTCGGGATCTATTTTCTTTTCTTAGTCGCGTCGAGTCTAGGACTTTCTTTTTTTGAAGTTGAGTCGTTTGTTCCGCGATGACCTAGGGTGTGTCCTAGGAATCGTTCCTTCGAGTCTGTTAAACTTTTCTCATTCCAATAAAAAAGTTGCAGTTTCGTTTCCAAATATGTCTTGTTTTCAATCCTCAATCATTCCGGAAACATGATAGAACGCACAACACACTCAAAGGAATCCCTGGGGTAGAAATATGTCCTGTTTCAAAATGTAAGGTACACTAGGATCCCGTGTTTGATTCCTTTACCTATTCCATGTCTGGCGGTAGAAAACCTCTATCAGAACCAGTGCTTTTGACAAGCTTCTAGATGATTCTATGACGAACCCGGACTAGCTCCTTGTTTCCCCTATCGATGACGGAAGGCAAGCCTTTTCCCCAACAAAATCATCCCATCTCGAAGAGAGAAGATATCAACCCGTTCTAACAAAGAATTGTTAGTTACCACCCAAATTAGTTGGCGAAGCCCTGTTTTCAAGGTGTATCCATTTATGACTAAGAAAATGAATAGAAGATCATTCTCAAAGAGAGAAAAAAGATGAAAAAGAATGAAAAATGAGAATAAGAGAAAAATTGGAAAAATGAAAAAAAATGAAAAGAAAAATGAAAAAAGATGAAAGAAGAAGAAAAAAGGAAAAAAGATGTTGAAGTTATTGCGGAATGCTTTGTGGTTGAATGTCGAAGTTACGGAAGCCATAATTCAAGTCAAGTACCCATAGTTGAGGTTCAATGGGCGAAGCCCAAAAGCTTAAGTAGTAACCTCTTTACCCTCTAAGTCCTTCCTGAGACAGTTACAAAGGGATAGTCGGGAATTTTGAGAATTATTCCGCTTGTATTGTTACACCCAGCCTTTAGGGTCCAGACATGGAAATTTGAACCCACATCATTTTTCAACCCATTTGCACTCGTGGTTCATCAAACCCGAGACACCCATTCCAACCACATCAGCAGCCATAGCCCTTGGCCTTAGCACCACAAAACAAACCTTCAGAATGATGATTAACCATTCCAACTTGTTATTACCAAGCTCCACATCCCAAAAGATCCAAGCCTTTTACACCTAACCCAGACACGGGATTTAACGGTACCTTACAGGCTAGAATGGGATATGACATGATACCTTAGGTGAAACCTTCGAGTGTGTACACACAATCAAAATGCCATGTTTATGCACCTGGATCGAACTACGTCGGATTTGATTTCGCTCCACGCGAATACGTAGGCAGTCCTTCAGAATAAGGGATTCAATCCACTCATCAACCAAGTTGTCATCTTGTCGGTTTTTTACGGGTCCTAACCAAGTCCAAATGAAGCCACCTTTGTTTGAGTCGGCCTTAGCACTCGATGTAGGCTAGGATAAGGATATAGGTTCAGATGAGTAGTGTCAAGTCTCGGAATGAGCTTTATCTAACGGTGTAGGCAAAGATGCTCAGTCATATAGATGTGAGTTTGTGTTGGGAACAGAAAATATGAAAAACCCGCTGAAAAGAAAGAAGGCGTGGAAGAAAAATAGTAAAAGCCCGCTGAAAAGAAAGAAGGCGGTGGCAAGAAATGCTGAAAACTCGCTGAAAAGAAAGGAGGCGAGGAGAAGAGTGATGGAATGTTCCCAACAAAAGTCATGTGTGGTGTCCAACTGTTCTCATAAAATCAACCTGTGTTTAGTGTCTGGGCGAAGCCAACGTTGGTGCTCCGTGAGTTTAATCCACCTTATCAATGCCAAGTGATCTTGATTCCAATGTGCCCTCGGGAGCACGCCCATGCCATACGATATCTCCGTCCCAAGTTCGACGACCTTGTGATTCCCATTTGCCATCTTTTGGCGCCGGAACGGCCAATTTACATTTCTACCCCCAACAAGTCAATAATTGAATTAAAGCCCGTGCACACTTAGGGTTTTATTTTCCTTTTTTGTTTTACGGTAGCGGGCTACGCCCACGTGGTTTACGAGTCATACAGAGTGTCTGAGTCGTATTTCATGCTCACCCGTCAAGGTTCGATTTCAAAATGCCAAAAATTTCAAAATTTCAAAATTCCAAAACTTTTTGCGAATTGTGGATAGATGATCCAAGTAGTGGAATCCTTGTGGGTCGATGATCCAATCCTTCGAAATTCAAAATTCAAAATTCAATTTTTGAAGGGCCGATGGCCCAATATTCTAAATGATGACAAATTCGAAATTCGGGTCGATGACCTAATCATTCAACATTCTCAAATTCAATTTTCGGGTCGATGACCCAATCATTCAAAATTTTCAAATTCAATTTTCGGGTCGATGACCTAATCATTCAAAATTTTCGAATTCAATTTTCGGGTCGATGACCCAGTATTTCAAATTATCCAATTTCAGGATCGATGACCCAAATGTGCTTATGTGATGATTATTGCCAGTACGTTTTCTATGTTTCAATTATAGCAGGATATGCTTCAACTGGGGGCTCTAAAGTCTTCGACTTTAGAGCCATTACAAATCAGGCTCGGCCGTTGGCTTCAGAGACCATTATCAAGATGAAAAGGATGATATCCACTCAGAATTCAATTCAATACAAGAGTATGAAATGGAAGAATTCCGTAGCTGAAAGCAAATGATGAAAGCGGCGGCAACCTCTTCGGAAAGTCCCGTCCCATTTGGACAAATGCCAGCAGATGATAAACTTTGGGCATGTGTCAGCAGTTGCCGAACTACGACGCGGGTTTGATTCCGTCAGAAACGGATACGTAGGCGCCTAAGGATAAGGCTCAATCCACCATTTATGCAATTTATGGGTCGATGACCAACGATGATATTTCGACGCAACAGAAGCAAGAGTCAACCCCAACGAAGTTTCAGGTATGATCTCTTCTTATGGTCAAGTGAGCTTATATACGCAAGTCTAATGGACTATAAACGACCCGAAGAATCCTCAGGTCGAAAGGGACCTGGGGTATACTTTGACTTTCGCCTTGTCCAAGCCTCAGTCAAAGTGGGGGCTCTGTAGATACCCGTATCCGTCGATATTGGAATTTATAGAGAACCCGACAAACACCCGATGATGATAGGACACACGTATTCTTTAGTTGTCATTGTCATTATTTGGAGCTCGTTTTACGAGGTAGAATGGGCGTCGTCGATGAAGTATTTTATTAATTTAAATGATATTTAAATTAATGTTTTTTAGTGAGCTCATTTTATTAATTTAAATGATATTTAAATTAAAGCTTTTTTTAAGGGGATTTCAATTTAATTTAATTTATTTTGAATTTATTTTCCCAAGTTTATTTTATTGAAAATAAAGTAAATAATTGATTTGAAAAATCATTTTATGAATATATTTGGTTTGAAAAATCATTTATTTCAATGTGTTAATTGATTTGAAAAATCGATTTTAAAAGCGAAGAAAACTCGTTTCAACCATGTGTTTTTGAGCTCGATTTTAGCTCGGTTTCTGAGCCCGTTTCCTTTACGATTTTGCACGAATCTCGAGTAAACTAACCAACCCAAGTCTCTACCCATCCACCCTTGTTCGAACCCCCATAACCACGGCCCAATTTCCATCCCCAAATCGTCCCAAACAGCCCGCAACAAACGAGCAGCCCCCCTGTTTTGGCAGCTCAATCTCGAGCCCAAAACCCGCTCCAAACACCACCAAAACCCGTACCCATTAACCCTAACCCATACCCTAGTATCCTACCCATATTATCCTACCTTAATCACCAAGAAAACCCCCCTCAAACCCTCACAAAAACCCATGGACAGCAGCCATACGGGATTGAGCCCGACTGCCTCCTCCTCTCTTTTAACCTATTTTAAACCCTTATAAATACCACCCCTTCACCATACATTCATTCCTCTAAGTTCTCCATACATCCTACCATCACCCACAAGCTTTAAACCTCAGTAAAAAACCCTAAACATCCTCCAAAAACCCTAAACAAAACCGACACACAAACTGAAACTGTTTGTGTGTCCTCTTCGAAAACTCATTCGTTCCTCCATCAAATCTCCATAAAAATTTGAGTTTCTTGTTCCTAATTAACCACATAACATCCATATACACATTAGACAAAGAATTACGAGCCAAATTGCCCTTGAGAGTACACGAAATCCCTCGAAAAACAGAGTGAAATAACACTCTGTTTTCGCGGTTTCTTCTTGTCTGTCCAGTTCTGTTTGTGCTCGTTTTTCGTGCCCAATAACCCAAAACGAGCAGGGATTGCTTTAAAATTCCTGTTCTCCTTTCTTTCTAGTTTTCAAAACATCTTTTAGATCGAATTTTCGTCGTGAAACGAGGGAGATATCACTGTTTTAAAATCGCTGTCCAGAAACTTTCCAAAACGCGTGTTTGCTTTATTCTTCGTCGACGACGGCCTCTCGAGATAAAATCTACCATCGATTACGACCCAAGACGGTGTCAACGATACATGTAGGTTGAGGGTGCATCAAATCCCCTTTTCTCTCCTTTTTTTATTTCGTTTTTTTATGCCTTTTTTATAGTTTGTTTTTTGTTTGTTTTCGTTTTTGTTTATCGTTTGTTTTAAATTAACTACGAAACTAGTTAGTCCGAGTATGAGTTAAAGTACCACCATGAACACCCGCGTTGACTTGAGATGGGAAAAGAAACCGCTCCTTCTGTCGGTCGTACACCCCCGTCTCATTTACATATCATCGTGTTCAAGGTAGGGCATAAATAAAACGAGTTGTCTAACTTTCGTCGCTTTCGACCTCCTTATTGTTTCGGCCAAATCGACATACCCTAGGACCCGTTGTATGTTAGTTTAACCTCTGATTGTTAACCTATGACGTATTTAGATAACATTAATTTAATTTAATAATCTAATTAGACACGATAGGTGGCTTCGACGTAAGTTATAAAATCAATCGACGTTTCTGTAAATAATTGAATGCATCTCTCTCTTTCACCTAATTTCTCGCTAGTATAAGAGTGCGTGATTAGCACCTTCTTATTGACACTCGATGAGTTAAATTAATTAGCGAATTTGACCTAATTAGACCCTTTAGGCCGTGTAGAATGCACCCTCATGCGACAATCAATCAACATCGTTTTTAACTCATTTTCTAACTTGTTTCCTATCCCTTTTCGCAATCATTCGATCTAACCAATGAATCTAACTTAGGAACTAGGTCGGCCTCGTCTTGGGCCGTGATTTGGCCGTGTGTTTTGGCTTTCTTATTTCGTTTCTCTTTCTTTGTTTATCATTTGTTCTTTGTTGTTTCGTAGCTTGTAATTTACAGTTTGTTTATCGAGTTGTAATCTTTCAAGTTTGTTTTACTTTTATTGAGTCAAAACCTTTTCTAAAAACCTTGGTCTTGTTTGGTTAGACGGTTGTTCCCAATGCTTGTAGGAGCGTAGTAAACCGCGTGTTGTCTAAAGCAACATGGCCCGGTTTATGCTAATGCATGCTTTGGTGCGTAGCCCTATGTCTAATTCGATGAGATTAAGCGCGAGCACGTATTATGAGGAGTGACCCAAGGCCGTGGGTCATGTGAGCCGTGGGCCACCCCTCATGTGCACGGTTTTCTAGGCCAAACGGCCGCGTGTGTTGTCGTGTATTGTTTTGTATGTAGAAATTGTATTTAGATCGAGTTGTATCTTTAATTTGTTGTTGTGTCGGCATGGAATGCCTGGTTTGTAATAGGTAGATCCCAACGGCTCCCCCATTCCCCCTTAAGCCTTGTTTGCTTTGTTTTGTATGTTGCTAGATTAATCAACCCACATGCTAAATTACAACTTTGACAAAGTTAGTTTAGTTGCATCTAAAACGACATAGAAATTGTTGTCACATGATAGGGTTAAAACAACGTTTGCATATCATACATCGCAGTAGCTATGACCTTGTTTGAAATCCGACACTTGACTTAGTAGAGGCCGTTATTGACGGGCGGGGTTGGGTGTCCTTATGGGCTTCCCAACACGTGCCCTCACCCCTTACTCAAGATCTATGGTTTGTGGATCCGTCTAAATACCATTGGATTACGAGAGTCATTCAAATCGAGTGATATAGGGTACAAGTCTTTATCTTTAATCACTCGTAGTCGATTGGCTTTATGCTTTTCGATGAAAGGTGTAAAGTTGACTTGAACGGTTCCAAGTTCCCAAAAAACTTGGTGGCGACTCTAATATGTCTTAATTCGATTCGAAAGAACCTCGAGTCGATTATGCCTGGCGTGGATCCCGCGGACGCAGTTCCCGAGGGCCTTGTCCACAATGGTTTCCTTCCATTCTCTTTCTCTTCACTTGGGGAGTAGGGTTCGGATGTTGTTGCCTTGCTCAAGCCGATCCAGAAATTCTCGGTATCTCAGGATGCGGGGGCTCGGTTGGCCGCTTACATTTTTACTAGACTTAGCTTTGCTGTTGCTAAGGCTGTGGGTGCCCAGCTTGTTTCTCGGCTCCCCACCAATTTAATGTAAACTTTTGTTTTTCATTTCATGAAAGTTGCACGCATAATAATAATAATAATAATAATAATAATAATAATAATAATAATAATAATAATAATAATAATAATAATAATAATAATAATAATAATAATAATAATAATACTATTGCTAAGGGTGTGGGAGCCCAGATTGTCTCTCGGCTCCCCACCAATTTCATGTAAACATTTTGTTTTTATTATAATGAAAGCTGCGCGCATTTTATAATAATAATAATAATAATAATAATAATAATAATAATAATAATAATAATAATAATAATAATAATAATAATAATAATAATAATAATAATAATAATAATAATAATAATAATAATAATAATAATAATAATAATAATAATAATAATAATAATAATAATGGCGATCAACCAGGCGATCATCAATCATCATCTCACCGGACGGTAACCTCATGTCACCGCCGGTCCTGCTCAACGCCGACGACCTCATGTTGCCGGTGTCACCGTTTCCGGGTCGTTTATTGCGGCTGGGAGCGTTCAATAGCGGGTTTTAGGGTCGTTTAGGGTTGCGTTGTTGTTACGGTTTTTAGGGTTGCGGCTGGGATCGTTCTGGGTCAGTGCCTTCTGACCGGCGTTCTGCTTTGTCGGTCTGCTCAGGTGTTTGTCCCGGAAGTAGCCGTTTTGTTGGTGGTAGGTCTCTTTTTGATCTTTTTTCCGTTTTGTTTCTTTATCTTTATCACTTTTAGGGTTCGGCAGTTTACCCTACTCCCACCACTGCCCTGCAACGCTATCGTAGGGTCTGGTTGTTTGTGGTAGGGCTGCCGTCTGTTTTTCCCTTCTTTCTTGCTGCTGGTTGTCGGCTTGTGGCCACGGGTCTCCTGGTGCGGTGTCCGGCTACTGCTGTCAGCCGCCGTAGTCGTGGCTGTGGTTTGTAGTAGGTGTTGCGGGTTGCTTGTGCCGTGGAGATAGGGTAGCTAGGGTTGCGATCTTTTACCTTGGTCACGGGTCAGATTTTGTGACAATTTGCGGTGGAGTTAGGGTCTTGCCTCTAGCTGCTTGTGCGGTTGCCTGAAGGGTGGTTTTCGTTCTGGTGGTAGCTTGGTGGCTATATCGTTTTTGTGCAGGTAGGGTGTGGGGTGCTTCTGCCTTCATGCCCGAGCTTGTGCGGTTCCATTGTCCTTTTTCGAGTCTTCATGCTTGTCGGGATGGGTTTGGTAAGGGCCTTACTAAGGCAGCTTGGCAGAAGCATTTTCAGGACCGACATTGCCAGAATGGTGCGGTGGAACTTACGCGTCAGACTCTTACTGATAGTTTGACTGTTTATTCCAATGCCGAGAGTGTTTTGAGACGGATGGGGCTCTGGTTGTGTGGGGTGTGTTTTATGACTTCTACCACTCGTGCTAGATGTCGACATAATCGGGGAGATATTGTGCCGTCTCCGGAGCGTGTTGATGGCCTCTACAGTTTTCATATTTATGGTATTCCGAGACCTTCGGCTCCCTCTACTTCGGTTTCTTCTGATGATGGTGTTGAGCTTGTTCAGTGGTCTATATCTTCCCTTGATCGTTTATTGTCTTTGGGCCTCCGCACCGTAAAATTTATTCCTCCTAAGTGCCGTCTTAGGTTTGCTCGGGCTTTGAAAGGAGCTCGGATGATGTGGTGATTCCCTAGTGATCTCTCCCGCCGGGTTCGGTTACTTGTTTTACCGTGTATGCCTTAAGACTTTCGCTCCTCGGAGTAATGTTGAGTGTGGGACGGCTATCCGATGCCAACGTCGGGAGGAGAGTATTGCTTTAGGGCTATCCTTGCTTGGGGGTGCACAGGGGGGTTTGCGGTTTGTTGCAGGAGTGTTTTGATGAGGGTCCTTCGTTGTTTGCTGTGGAGGAGGACCTGGATTTGGGTGAGCATAACCTCCGACAATGTCGGCGGAAGATTTCGGATGGTCACTATACTGCTGCTGTTCGGGTGCTTTCTTCCTCTGGGGTCGCCCCCTACTCCGATGCCACTCTTGTGGCCTTGCGTGAGAAGCATCATGTCGCCCCAACTCCTTCTTTGCCTCCTTTGTCTGGGGATCATCATCCTCTGGTTGCCTCTGAGTCAGTGGTTTTGGATATGATTCGGAGCTTCCCTCGTGGTACGTCTTGTGGGAGGGATGGTTTTCGTGCCCAACACCTTATGGATTGTTTGAGTGGCGCTGCTGTGGCTATTTCGATGAGTTGATCACTTCTATTACTAGGGTGGTTAATCTTTTTCTTGAGGGTCGGTGCCCTCTTGCTTTGGGAGAGTACATTGCCAGCGCCCCTCTCACGCCGCTTGTTAAACCAGGTGGTGGGGTCCGTCCTATTGATGTTGGCACTGTCTGGAGACGGCTTGTCTCTAAGGTGGGTGCTTTTATGGTGGGTCCTTCTTTGTCGTCTTATTTTGCTGGTTTACAGTTTGGGGTGGGTGTGTCCGGTGGAGGAGAGGCTATCTTGCATGCCTTGAACCGGCTCATTGAGGCTCGGGGTCTTGGGTGGGACTTTCCATGTTCTTTGGTTGATTTCCAGAATGCTTTCAACCTTGTTGATCGTACGACCATGCTTCAGGAAGTCCGCCGACGTTGCCCGGTTCTCTCCCGTTGGGTGGAGTTTTGTTATTCCAGCCCTGCCCGTCTTTTTTATGGGGAGCATTGCTTGTGGTCATGTTAGGGAGTCCAGCAGGGTGATCCTTTGGGTCCGTTGCTTTTCGCTTTGGTTTTGCATCCCTTAGTATGCAAAATCCGGGACACTTTTGACCTATCTATGCAGGCATGGTACTTGGATGATGGCATCATTGTGGGGGATACTTTGGAGGTGGGGAAGGTCTTGAATTTGATTATGGCGGATGGTCCCCGTTTTGGACTACACCTTAATGTCTCCAAGACGGAGGTCTATTGGCTTGTGGAGGATCCTCAGAGTAGGCTCCCTGGGGTTTTCCCTCCCACCATTGCTCGGCCCGCGAGAGGTGTTACTGTTTTGGGTGGACCTGTCAGTACTTGCCCTGGGTTTAGCAGTGAGGTTGTGGCGAGGAGAGTAACTAAGACCATTGAGCTAATGGACTTGGTTGCGAGGATTGAGGACCCGCAATGTGAGTTGCTTCTACTTCGAGCTTGTACTGGTATTTCTAAGCTCTATTTCTCCCTTCGTACTTGCTCCCCTGGTGTTTTTGGGTCCGTTCATCTTCCTTTTGATGCTGCTCTTCGTTCCATCTTGGAACGTTTCGTCACCGCGTCTGGCCCGGGTTTTGGGGATTGGCAGTGGCGCCTTGCTACTTTCCCTTTTCATCTTGGTGGTCTTGGTGTCTATGCGGCGAGGGATGTTTTACATTATGCTTTTATTGCGTCTCGTTTGCAGTCTGCTGATTTGCAGGCTAAGCTCCTCAGACCCTCTGGTATTGTAGCTGCTGGCCTTGCTTTTGATGATGCCGCGCGAGATTTTACTGCGACTACAGGCTCTAGTATCTTAGGCAACCCTAGTGAAATTGCTGCCCCCAAACTTATGAAAAAATTGGCAGATATTTATTTCGCGACGGTTGCTGCTGCCTCAGGGTCTGTTTTCTCTTTGACACCTCGCCAGCTTGCTTTATGGCAGTCTCAGCAGGGTTCCCACTCCTCTGATTGGTTGCGTGCGGTTCCTATCTCGGGGTTGGGTCAGACTATGAACGGGAGGACGTACCGTAGTGTGCTTGGGTATCGTCTGGGTGTTCCGTTATTCACGGTCTCTCGGCCCTGTCCAGCTTGCTCTCGGGACTTTTCTGATGATGTTTTTGGGGACCACGCTGTTTCTTGTACTGGTACTGTGGGCGTTAAACATCGGCATAACCTCGTCCGTGACACTCTTTTCGACATCTGCTATAGATCCGGTATTTACGGGAAAGGAGGTTGATGTTGGTTTGGTTGATGGGCATGGGGTTCTCTTCGTCCTGGAGTTCTTTGCTTTATTCTTGGGACAGGGGGCGTGATGTGTGCGTTGACTTGATCGGGTCTTCTCCTTTGACTCGAGGCGGGATGACGAATTTTGTGCGGGGCCGGGTTGTTCTTGATCTTTGCTCTGCGGAAGTGTGCTAAGTATGGGGATTTGTGCGCGTAATGGTTATGGTTTCCTTCCATTCTCTTTCTCATCACTTGGGGAGTTGGGTTCGGATCTTTGTTGCCTTGCTCAAGCGGATCCGAAATTCTCGGTATCTCGGGGATGCGGGGGCTCGGATGGCCGCTTACATTTTTACTAGACTTAGCTTTCTTTGTTGCTAAGGGTGTGGGAGCCCACTTGTTTCTCGGCTCCCCACCAATTTCATGTAAACTTTTGTTTTTCATTTAATGAAAGTCTGCGCTCATCTTTCAATAATAATAATAATAATAATAATAATAATAATAATAATAATAATAATAATAATAATAATAATAATAATAATAATAATAATAATAATAATAATAATAATAATAATAATAATAATAATAATAATAATAATAATAATAATAATAATAATAATAATAATAATAATAATAATAATAATAATAATAATAATAATAATAATAATAATAATAATAATAATAATAATAATAATAATAATAATAATAATAATAATAATAATAATAATAATAATAATAATAATAATAATAATAATAATAATAATAATAATAATAATAATAATAATAATAATAATAATAATAATAATAATAATAATAATAATAATAATAATAATAATAATAATAATAATAATAATAATAATAATAATAATAGATAGATAGATAGATAGAGGGCAATTTGAGTGAAAACCAAATGTGATACCACTATGGCACATACTAACATTTGAATACTTAATACTTCGTACTCCATATATTTTTTTACCCAAAAACTACTCGGACTTAATACTTCGTACTCTATATATATATACAGAGAGAGAGAGAGAGAAAGGCGGGATCTCGTGAGTTTGGTTCTTATTGTGAGTTGTGAGTTTGAAAAATCTCAGCCATTGGATCAAGGGAACCAACGACTGAGATTAAACGAAAAATAAATAAAATAAAGTCTGCAAAACACGTTGTCCTTCTCCCAAGCACAAATAAATTAACAATTGAAATCAAAATGAAACCAACACAACAAATTCATCCGTCTGAAATGATTAGATCGATTATATCAATATAGAAAAGTTGATTAGATCCATGAATGAAAAAGAATTTCTATTACAGCTACTTTCGGAGATCCGACGCCTGCCATGCCGGTGTCCCACCCAACATCACCGTCGTCATCAGCTACTTTCCGTTGGCTCGCTCCTTTCTCCATTACCACCGTCGTCAAACCATCTCCATCTGAGTAATTTTGACCGACAATGATGTTTTCTTAATCAAAATCGTTCGAGTAGGTCTTTTGTCTTAATATTTTTTGAAATATTGCTTAATATTCTGTAGTTTTGTGACTGAGTTTCAGTTTTATAAGGAATCCGTCATCGAGCGGCCCGATGGCGGCGGATGAAGCGGCCGAGGGATGTTCCGGCGAGGTTAGGGTTGATGTTGATTAAGTTGTCGATGATGATTTGCTAGTGGTTCAATTGGTCTTTTGTGGTAATATTTCCAAGCTTTGTTTTAACCTCTGAAGTCGAGGAACTATAAGTAGATTGCTTAGAAGAAATTACAACTCAATATGACTGAGCAGGATTTTTGAAGTATATAACTGAATATGAATTTACGATATCCCATTCTACTCTAAGAAGCTTGGTTCAAACTTTGATGTCTATCTGAGACTTGCTGAAGTCGGTGATGATGACAAGGATACGCTAACACAAAGAGTCGACTGTGCTCAGAATGAATCGATCATAGGGTGGGTATCAAACTTAGGGTCTCATCCTTTGTGATGGAATAGTGTCTATACATACATAAAACTTCATAATGGAAACCAATAGCGTCGATTAAGGCACACAACTGTTGTAAACTTGTATGTCCTGTGAAATATGTGATTGAATGCTTGAAATTAGAAACTGTGCAGTTGAGATGCACCTTTGATTATGGAATTAAATAGTGACTATAGATTTCTGATGCATCTTAAAATTGATGTTAAACTTCAATCTTTATCTCCCAATCAGTTGCGGCGTTTTTATCTCAGTCATTACTCATTACCCCATAAATTTTTTGTTGTGGGTTTTCTATTGAAAATTGAAGTTGCAGAAGTTAACAATAACACAACAATAATACTCCAATAACACACGATTAACACTACAATAACACCACAATAACAATATCATAACAGCACAATAACACGGGAAAAAAAAGAGTAAAAAAAATCAAAGTAGTAAAAAAAATCAAAGTAACACCGGAATAACATCACAATAACAATACCACTAGAATAACAACACAATAACACATGGTAAAAAAAGAGTGAAAAAATCAAAGTGACACCGGAATAACATCACAATAACACCAGAACAACAATACCACCAGAATAACAGCACAATAACACGTGGTAAAAAAAGAGTAAAAAAATCGAAGTAGTAAAAAAAACTAAAGTGACACCGGAATAACATCACAATAACACCAAAATAACTGCACAATAACATGTGGTAAAAAAAAGAGTAAAAAAGTTAAAGTAGTAAAAAAATCAAAGTGATACCGGAATAACATCACAATAACACCAGAATAACAATAACACAAGAATAATAGCACAATAACATGTGGTGAAAAAAGAGTAAAAAAATCAAAGTAGTAAAAAAATCTAAGTGACACCGGAATAACATCACAATAACACCAGAATAACAATAACACCAGAATAACAGCACAATAACACGTGTAGAAAAAAGAGTAAAAAAATCAAAGTAGTAAAAAAAATCAAAGTAGTAAAAAAATCAAAGTTACACCGGAATAACATCACAATAACAGCAGAATAATAGTAGAATAACAGCACAATAACACGTGGTAAAAAAAAAAAGAAAAAAAATCATAGTCGTAAAAAAATCAAAGTAACAGCAGAATAACATCACAATAACAGCGGAATAACAATAACATGTGGTAAGAAAAAAGAGAAAAAAATCAAAGTCGTAAAAAAAATCAAAGTAAAAAAAAAAAGCACAATAACAGCATAATAACACGAGGTAAAAAAAATAAGAGTACAAAAAAATTCAAGTAAAAAAAATCTGGTAGAAAAAAAAAAGAAAAAAAGGTAACATAATGAGAAAATTAGAGAAAAACATAAGAGAAAAAAAATCAAAGTTGTAAAAAAAAGCATAATAACACGAGGTAAAAAAAAGGAGAAAAAAAAAATAAAGTAAAAAAAAAAAGAGTAGCACTAGAAAAAAGAGAAAATAAGTAAATGACAATGATTTTATATGACAGGTAAGATTAGATCTTGACCATTCATCTCTAATATAATCTAGTGGCTGAGATTTCCAAGCACAAACTCACAACTCACCATAAAAACCAAAACTCACAAGAACCTATATATATATATATATATATATATATATATATATATATATATATATATATATATAGTATGAGGATCATGTAAGTCCACCTCTTACATGTGAGTCCATAAGTCTTCCTTAGAGCCTTTGGATGAGGGAGATGGAGGGCTGAGATTGTAAGCAAAAAAAAAGGAGATTAATGTCTAATTAAACACTCCCCCTCTCTACTTTACTAATCCACATTAATCAAATATTAATCCACTATATAACATTTATTTTTCCACTCACTTCTCACTCATTCACACAATTCATTTTTCTACTCCCTCTCTAAAACCCAAATTAATTCAAAACCCAAATAAATAAAACCCTAAATCTTCCACCACCCACTACCACTATCACCATCCTACCCGACACCACCACCCACGACCCACAACCCATCACCCGACGGCCCACCAGATCTGCCGCATTCTACCACCTCCGTCACCCCACCCGCACACCCACCCTCCTCTCCAGCCGGCTCCATCCCCACGCACCCACCACCCCCATGCAACACCACTCCCTTCCACCTCGCACCAACGACACCACCAACCATTGCCTTCCCCTCCTCTTTCTTCTCCTCCTTTTTCGATTTTCAGAGCTGCCATTTTTTTTTCTTTTTTTTTTTAGTGGGCTGGGGTTAGACCTGGCAAACAGATCGGGTCGTGTCGGGTTCGTGTTCGTGTCACATGTAAACGGGTCACAATCCCTCCAACCCAAACCCGACCCAATTAAGTCTCGTGTCGTGTCCGTGTCGACCCACTTACATAAATGGGTCATAAGGCCTCAACCCTAACCCGTTAATTTCGTGTCGGGTTCGTGTCGTGTTTTCGTGTCACGTCCATATTTTGAAAGTTTAAGTATATTTATGTGATGCAGGATCCAGAAAATTATGATTAATTTAGTAAACAGGTCATTCGTGTCGGGTTCGTGTTTAGAGAGGTCAACCCTAAC
This sequence comes from Silene latifolia, assembly GCF_048544455.1. Taxonomy (NCBI): domain Eukaryota; kingdom Viridiplantae; phylum Streptophyta; class Magnoliopsida; order Caryophyllales; family Caryophyllaceae; genus Silene; species Silene latifolia. The sequence goes on from NC_133531.1 coordinate 76,970,787, forward strand.
CCAACCCAATTAAATATCGTTTCGTGTTCGTGTCGACCCACTTACATAAATGGGTCATTAAGTCTCAACCCAAACCCGTTAATTTCGTATCGGGTTCGTGTCGTGTTTTCGTGTCGTGTCATTGTTTGCCACCTCTAGCTGGGGTGGCTGGTGGTGTTGTTATTGCTTTTTTTCTTTTTTTTTTCTTTTTTTTTTCTCTTCTTTTTCCTCCTTTTTCGATTTTCAGATCTGGCATTTTTTTTTATATATATAATTAGTGGCCTGGGAATCTGGGATGGGGGGTGTTTTATTGTTATGTTTTTTCTTTTATTTCTCCTTTCTCTTCTTGTTTTATTGTTTTGTTTTTTCTTTTATTTCTCCTTTCTCTTCTTGCTTTCACGATCAGATTTTTTTTTTTTTTTCGTGTGTACATGTATATTATATAACTTTTTTCCGGTAGTAAATGATTTTTTTTTATTTTTTTCAGATTTTGTTTATATTCTTTGTCTTGTTACATGCATTTTTTTTTGGGTGTTAGTATGACATTAGGTATATTTTTTAAATTTTAGATATAAGTTTTTGAAAATAAATTTGATTTTTTAAAATTTTAGATCTGACATAATATCATTTTTTTCTTTGTTAAAGTTACATTTTTCTCTATTATTGAAGTTACACTTTTCTTTATTAAAATTACACTTTTTTCTATTAAAATTACACTTTTTTTCTGTTAGAATTACACTTTTTTCTGTTAAAATTAAACTTTTCTCCATTAAAATTACACTTTTTTCTGTTAAAATTATACTTTTTTCTGCTAGAATAACACTTTTTTCGGCTAAAATTACACTTCTTCTGCTAAAATTACATTTTTTGTTGTTGTTAGAATTACACTTTTTTCTGTTAAAATTACACTTTTCTCCATTAAAATTACACTTTTCTCCATTAAAATTACACTTTTTCTGCTAAAATTACACTTTTTGTTGTTGTTAGAAATACACTTTTTTCTGTTAAAATTACACTTTTCTTCGCTAAAATTACACTTTTTCTGTTAAAATTACACTTTTTTTGGTTAGAATTACACTTTTTTCTGTTAAAATTACACTTTTTTCTTTTAGAATAACACTTTTTTCGGCTAAAATTACACTTTTTCTGCTAGAATTACACTTACTTCTATTGGACTAATGTTAGACTCTCAATGGACTTGGTCATATTCTCATATTCTCATTGGATTAATGTTACACTCTCAATGGACTAAGATTACATTCTCAGTGGACTGAAATTATACTTTTCTGGACTAAAATTACACTTTTCTGGACTAAAACTAAAAATAACAATCTCATTGACCGAAATTACACTTACCCTGGACTAAAATAACACTTTTTGTCATTAAAATAACACTCGTAAAATGCTAAATTACAATAACTTGTGATAAAATTACAAAAATTCAAAATATTATTCGTTAAAATCACTCGGAAAAGATTGAAGTTAAACTTGTAAAACGCAAAATTCTCGATAATATTCCTTAAAATTACACTTTTTGCTGTTAGAATTACACTCGTAAAATCCTAAAATGTCGAAAACTTGTCTCGAAAAAAAAAATAATGAAAAAACCGAACCATCAAAAATGTTAACAAAATTTTCACAAACTTTGAAGTATAAGACAAAAGGTGGTGTTAATTGTGTATGATAATGAATTAGTGAATGTATTACTAAAACTAGAGAGAGAAGTAAATTAATTAGTGTTAAGTGTGTTTCTTGCTTTCAATCTCAACCTTCCACCATGCATGATCCAAGGGTTGTGGGAGGGACTTATGGACTCAAAATATATAAGGGACTTATTTGAACTTGACACTATATATATATATATATATATATATATATATATATATATATATATATATATATATATATATATATATATATATATATATATTTAAGATCCAAAGTGAGAACCACCAACATAATGAGAACCTTGAGAACTCTACCTTACGGATTTTTTTTTTAAAAAAATAATGACATATTTGGATTCGGCAGAGAATGTTATGACTAGAAAACATATTTCTTGGTCCAAAAACTATTATACTATTGAGAAAAATCGAGGCGAAATATGTTTTATTAATTTTCATGCACTTACTACTCATTTTCATGTATCTAACAATTTTCATGCACATAGAACTCGTTTTCGTGCATCTAGAGCCCGTTATTTTCATGCACCTAGTAATCACTTTGATGCATGTAACAATTTTCATGCACCATGTATTCATTTTCGTGCATCTATAGCTGTTTTAGTATACCTAATTGTATTTTTGTACATTAAGTTTATATTTTCTTAAAAAATAAATAAATCTTGTCTAGTTATATTAAAGAATGTGTTTGAATAAACTAAACTAAGCGTAAATTATCCATCAAAACTTTCGAAATAAGATTTCGGAGAGATTTAGTGAAGGTTCTCACGGTTCTCATTATGTTAGTGGTTCTCACCGGATCTCGACCCTGTATATATATATATATATATATATATATACAGGGTCGAGATCCGGTGAGAACTCCTAAATATTTGAGGATTAAGGATTGAGGATTAGTGAATATAATATCACAGGTTCTTCAATACAATATCACGAAAAATCTGACATTTGCCAAAAAAAAAATTTTTTTTTTGAAAAAAAAAATTTGTAATTGTTTTTTTTTTTTGCACAGGTGTTTTTTTTTGTGATATTTTATCGTATAACTTGTGATATTGTATTGAAGAACCTCTGATATTGTAACGAAATTCTCAATCTTCAAAAAGATAGTGTATCCTCACATGATCCTATTCATATATATATATATATATATATATATATATATATACCCCCACCCTATCCTAACCTCGTCTTATCCAAACACAATCACATTTCATCCACACAAAACTTAGAGAGAAAGAAGAGAGAAAGAGAGAAAAGGAAAATGGAGATTTTGTCCCTCCGCCTCGAGATCGTAAGGTAAAGCTGTCTTAAACTAGTTTATATATTATTTAATTTATACCATTGACCTGCCTCGACCTTGATCTGTATTAGGACCGCCGTTGACCACCCATTTGACCGTTGTTGACCATGAGAATGGGGTTTGACCGTGGAAAAAAAAGGGCGTTTTTGTTGTTGTTATGCGACCGTCTTAAGACGGATTTTTGACCCACCTTTCATGCATGTCTTGGGCTAATGTAGGGTGGGTTGTGTCGAGAGTTGAGTGGGGGTTGTAGTGGTCGTAATGAGTGGCGTTAGGTGGTTGGAAAAGGGGCTGCAATAGAGGGTGACGGGTTTATTGTGTTTGTTGTTGTTGCTGCGGTTGTGGTTGTGGTTGCTTTTGCTGGTGTTGGTGGGCTCGGCTGGTGGTGGCTCAGCCGTGGGGTTAAGTCGTGACCCCCGTGGTGGTGGTGGTGGTGGCCCACGGCGGTGGCTGTTTTGGTGGCGTTTTGTCGGTGTTTGTGGGTGTGTAAGTCGGGTGGTTAGGGTGGTGTTGTTGAGTTGTTTTGCTACTAGTTTGCTGCGATTTTAGGTGGTTGCCTGGACTACCACAGCTGGTGGTGGTGGTCCACGGTAGCAGCGGGATTGATGGCTGTAATGAGGGAGTCGGGTGTGAGTAAGAGTCGGGATTTGAATAGCTTAAGACGGGTTTTATTTAATTAATTGAATTCGTATTTAATTTAATTAGATTAGTTAGTAATTATATGTATTTATTGTATTTATTTAGGTGACGGTTTTGTGAGACGGTTTTATGAGACGGATCTTCCTTGTGTCGAGTAGCTTATGGAGATTTGCTAAAAGGTAGGTTAATCCTACTCGGTTTTAAGATACTGTATGGTCATTTGAGTCGTGTTTTAGTAGTCACTGCATTATAACATGTTGTTGTGAATTCATATGTTACGGGAAATACATTATAACATGATATTGGCTAAGATGATTTGATGAGTCGGTAATTGGCATATTGTGTGGTATCTGGCACACTTTGAGTTGTGTCTCACTTTATTTATTGAAACTGATGTTTGTCTGTCTGTGTAATTGTCACCTATTTTCGGGGTGGTCTGTGTCGATTGGGGATGTCAATCTCACCCGCACCCGCTAAATATCCATCCACCCGATTTCAATAGACGGATGAAAACCCGAAATAAATGGATGATGGATGGATGATATATGAAATAAATGGATGATGGATGAAGCTAAATCTAACCCGTCATCCATCCGCCACCCGATATTCTTCCTTTTTTGAAAAAAAAATACATATTTATATAAAACTTAAGCTACCCAATACTAATCTACTTACTTTTTATATGTTCAAGCAAACATTAAGTTACGAGATTTTTAAAGCACTTAGTCTAATACTAATTTACCTTACATATTTTTGGTTGAAATAAAATTTAATACTTTTTTAGGCTTATAAACATAATTAAATCATCACCCATTTATCACCTGATCCACCCGTTTAATTCGCGGATGATGGATAGACGGGTGATGGATGATAAGTTTCGCGGATGATGGATGGGTTGGATGAGGTTTTTAATGTGATGGATGGATACGGGTGAAGCTTCACCCGATCCGAACCCGATCCATTGACATCCCTAATGTCGATCCATATGATATTTCCGATGATATGGGGAGCAGGTTGATTATAGGTTTGCTTGTTGACTTGATCGGGATTTGGGTCGCGCCTTGCACTCGGAGTCGAGTAGCATAACATAGATGACATAGATGGTAGTCGACTTGTAATTTGTATAATTCACATTTATTCATTTGTTTACATTATTGTAATCATTAAACTTGTTAATTATAATAAATGTTTCTTGATTGTATCTCCGATTTACCGCATCGTGAAACCGAGATGGTAACATCTCCCAATTACCTTGGCCGGGTAAGAAGGGGGTGTTATAGATATCGTTTAGTTTTCGGGGGCGTTGGCCCTGAGCCCCCACCAGGGCGTTTCACCCATGGACCGACTCATTGTCCAGTTAGCGAGACCCCCTTGATAATCGTTCAAAGCCGTGACTAATAGATTCAAGACATAGATCCAACAGATGGTGATCTTAAACCATCTCAAACAACACAAATAATTCCGCTCCTCCTTCAAACCGCCTAATTAGGGCATGTTTGACCTCGCTTTAGGAAAACTGTTTTTGCTTTTAGAAATGAGTTTTTTAATAAGCTACTTCTTGATAAAACTGTTGATATTTAGCTTAACATTTTACAAAAAAAAAACGACTTTTCAACAAGACTTTTACATAAACGGATGAAATAGGAATTTTTTTGTTGAAAAGTATATCAAGATGGGTCTCGATTTGTAGAGAATGAAAAAATATGAATTACTTAAGTATTAATTTTATTTTATTTTGACATGTTTACAACATACAATTTGTTATTTATGCATTAAAATCTTTTTTTAAAAAAAAAAGTAAAAGCTAGAAATTCTGACTCTAAAAATTGGCTTTTGGGTTTATAAGTGTTTTAACTTTTTCAAAATTGATTGCTTGGCCCAACTTGTGCTTATTCAGTGAAAAAACACTTCTAAAAGCCGGCCAAACAACATCTAAAATTTTAAATTCCATGGCTTTTGCTAAATCCTTAGCACTCCTAGTATCAAATATGTTGTATTTGATTAGGCCAAACTCCCAAATTGGTAAATAAAGTAGAGAGTCTTGGACAAATTTGTAAAATAAGTAGCATGTTAGACAAATTGGTAAAAAAAAAATAGCATATTGGACAAATTGATAAAAAAAAGTTATTAAGTGATATTTAGGCCAAAATATAATATTAAATATCTTTTCTTAATGTTTTAATGGTAAATAATATATATCGAGTTGGGTCGGGTCGAACCATATCGAATTTGGGTCATTTTTCGGTCTATTATTATCAAGTTTATTAGGGCAATGGTTAGTTTACAATAATAAACATTCGTGTCGGGTCATATTCGTTCGCATCAATTTGGATAACGGGTCGTGATGAGATCCTCAGTTCAGGTGTCGCGTCAATTTGATTAAATCCTTCGGTCAAGTTAGTTCGGCTCATTTTTTTTAATATAGTTACTAGTTAATATAAATTTTGGGTAGAGAAAATAGCTAATGATTTTTTTATACTATTTTATAGTCTTTGGTTAATATCAAAATAATTGGCCCGACTCGAAAGACAAGATCCAAGTTGGCACGACATCCGAACTGAGGAGCCAAGAATAACCCGTAACTCGAATTTATATTAACCAATATGACCCGACAGGAATGTTTATCGTTGTAAACTAACCCTCATTGCCCTAATAAAATTTATAATACTAGACCCGAAAATGACCAAAGTTAGAAATGATCCAACGCGATTCGAACTTATCCGAGTTCTAGTAAACCCGTAAATGACCCGACCCGAACTCGATCTAAATAACCCAAATGAATGTAAATGTAATTTCAAGTCAAAATAAATTTAAGAATATATTAAGGGTCAAAATATTGTTCGCATATATTACTTACTCTATGTTCATTAATAAAAGTTATTTTTTATAATATTATTTATAGATTTTGGCCTAAATATCACTTTTTTTTTTGGTAAAATGTAAGAATAATATTAAAAACCGAGTAAAAAATCGTCCATGTACAAACAAAAACGGGTTATCCAGACACCCGACTCTTCCTTTCCACTTAATACTCTATCCTTATCTCTATCTTCATTCCATCTCACCAACAAAACCAGATCCCTTTCCTAACTCCTCAGGCGATTAAAAAACCAAGCTATGATCCTTCCTCAACCTCAGCAGCCACCGTTAACCATCTCCAATCTTCCATCAAGCATCCCCAAATCTCGTCTCATACCATCTTCTATCCCTTGCTGCCATCGGTTGCCGGAGGAGCTCCCTAGATCGGATTCGTGCTTCATGGAGGATTCTTTGGGCAACAATCTCAGGTCTCTCCACCATTCCGTCAATTCTAGCTTTGTTCCGTTAATTCCATATGTGGTATACCGCCGCCGTCATCACCATCACTTGGATCCCCCGCTGGAACTTCGTCCCTCTTCTGCGTACATCCCATTCCAGGCTATTATCCCGAGGTATGGTCATCTTTCCTTTCGAATTTAATTCCCTAATTACCTTGCTGCTATATTCACACCTCGAGAAAAGATGGTCTTGTGTTTCCTCTGATTGTGCACATAGACAACAAGTTGCCTCATCACAAACCCCTATTCGATATAATTTCGATTTGGTATTTAGGGATTCATTCATAATGAGCCATGTGATTATGCTGTGTTTAGGTAGTGACCACCTGTTCCACACCATACTCGCCCACCTAACCTTAGGACCCTGACCTCTCAGCCATTCATAGCATCCTCGAGCTGAGTATCCCTTGGATTCAATGCTCCAACTCCCGTTAACATATCCCTCAGCCAGGTCCTCTTTTGTTTTGCAAATTTTCCTCCACGCCCAACTTGACTCACTGGTAGGGGTGTACTCCATCCAATTCCTATCCCTGATATAAACCTGATGCACCCACTTAACCCACAATCTATCCTTCTTCTTTGCTATCCAATTCACCAGCTTCCCAACTATGGCTTTATTCCAAAGTATCTGGTCTCGTATTCCAAGCCCCCCTTCCACTTTAGGACTACACATCTTTTTCCAAGCCACCAGTGGAACCCTCCTGTACTCCGCATTCCCATCCCATAAGAAATTCCTACAAATGGCCTCAATATCACGAATAACTCCTTTTGGGAGAATAAAAATTGATGCCCAGTATGAGTGCAACGTGGTAAGTACAGCTTGTATGAGAACCAGTCTCCCAGCATAAGATAGTTTTTTGGTACCTAATCTATGAATTCTTAGACATACCTTTTCTATCAGCACCTAACAGTCCTTCCTCCTAAGCCTCGTAGTTTGTATGGGCATCCCAAGATATTTGAAAGGAATGGTTCCTTCTTTAAACCCAGACACATTAAGGATGTCTTGTTTAAGAGACTCAGAGACCCCATTGAAATAAGCATTAGACTTAGAGGGGCTAATTTTGAGGTCTGATGTGCTTGAAAAAGTATTGAAGGCCCGATGTCAGTTTTAAATCCTTGCAAAGAGGGTGATATTTGAAATTTCCTCTCCTTGCAGCATAGCTCATAGTTCTGGTTAGGTAGTCCATGCATAGCGTGAAAAGTAAAGGGGACAAGGGATCCCCTTGCCTTAACCCCCTCTTCCCTTGGAAAAAACCAAAATTCTCTCCATTGAGTGATAAAGAGAAGGAAGCTGTGGACACACATTGCATGATCATCTCTTTAAATTGTGTGGGAAACTTGAGGGCATCCAGTAATTGGTTAATAAACTCCCACTCAACTGTATCATAGGCTTTCTGAAGATCAATCTTAAACATACACCTGAGAGAGCTATTGGGCCTGTTGTATAATCTTATCAAATCTTGGCATATGAGAACATTTTCTAGGATACTTCTACCCAGTATGAAAGCTCCCTGATTTTGATCAACAATGTCAGGTAAAATATTCCCAAGTCTTGAACATAGGATCTTTGAAATGGCCTTATAGATCACATTGCAACAGGCAATTGGCCTGAATTGGGTGACATTCTGAGGTCTATCACACTTAGGAATGAGGGTCATAGTAGTTGAGTTGACTTGCTTGAGGAGTTTCCTGTGAGTAAAAAAAATCTTGGACAGCTCTTATGACATCATTACCTACCACATTCCATGCATCTTTGTAGAACTTACTAGTATACCCATCTGGCCCAGGAGCCTTGATATCAGGTATACTAAAAATTGCCTTCTTAACCTCATCAGCAGTGACAGGGAGAAGGAGAGTCAAGGCATGAACTTCAGTACACAATCTGCCACATCTAATAATAGGTGTCCTCACTCTTTTGGTTTGTGTGCTGGTTCCTAATAGCCCTGTATAGTAGTCCAGGAAGGCCTTCTGTATTTGATGAGTGTCACTGCAGCTTTTCCCCTGGACATCTTCAATAGCAACCACCCTATTCATCACTCTCTTGCTTTTAATTGATCCATGGAAAAAAGCAGTATTTGCATCACCCTCATTCATCTATAGACATTTTGCTTTCTGAGCTAAAAAGGAATCCCTTGCAGCAATCATTTCTTTTAGCCTCTTAGCAGCCTGAAATTCCTCTGCCACTTTATCTAGGTCATTAGGATTGACTCCCAAGCCCTCATACAATTTAGAAACCTGAGTCTGTAACAGATTAGTGGCATTTTCTATGTCAGAAAATCTTTCCTTGTTGAGTTGTTTGAGGCCTGCCTTAAGAGCTTTCAATTTCCTTACCACTTGATACATTAAGGTCCTATCAACTGCCATTTCCCATGTATTCTGCACAATAGGAATAAAATTTTCTGCCTGTCCCCACATATTGAAATATTTGAAGCTTCTAGGAGATTGAGTATGTTTACTACTTCCAACCAGGCAAGGAGTATGGTCAAAAAGACCTTCTGGCATGAAATGAGCATAATAATCAGGATATAATTCCATCCAGTCTTTATTAACCATAAATCTGTCCAATCTGCTGTAAGTTCTGTCTTCAGGCCTCTGCTTGTTATTCTAAGTGTACAATGACCCAATAGCTTGTATATCTAGTATACCACAATCAATGACACAACTCCTGAAATCATCAATCTCAGCTTGGGAGGTATGTCCCCCACACCTTTCACTATGTGCTAGCACACAATTGAAATCACCTCCCATAGCCCACGGACCTCTCATAGTAGTAGCAATCCTCCTAAGCTTACTCCACAGAGGAGTTCTCTCATGTATACCATTGAAAGCATAGATATAGGTAAGGTAAAAACTCTCCTTGCTTATTAAAGATTCCACCTTCATGTGTATAAATTGGGCATCATACTCAAGGAACTGGATCTGAAATAGAGCAGGCTGCCACAACACCCAAATCCTTCCTCCCTTATGAAATCTGGAATTAGTAGAGATGCTCCAACTAGTACTAAAAGAATTAGCTACTTTATTGAAATTACATGGCTTAATTTTTATTTCTAATAGGCCAAAAAGACCTACTCTTTTATTCTGTAAAAACCAATTTATCTCCTTTTGTTTATTTACACTATTCATCCCTCTTATATTCCAAAAGCCAAAATTGTCCATTGAGATTAAGATGATTTTTTGGGTTACCTTCACTACCACTTCCTCCTAGCTGCTGTTGTACTATTCCAGACCTTTGCACCACCTCTGTATATGAGTGAGCCCCAAAATTGGAGTCACTATACCCTTCTTCTCTAGCATCTTGCCTATTCAGTATGACCAGCCTCTTAACAAGCCCTTGTTCCCCTTTAGAAGAGCAAGATACTCTAGACAATGGCCTCACGCCCCCATCCTTTGTCGTGTTCTCCTGTATCTCAGGTGCTTCTCCAGAGGTATCATTGCCTAGTCAGGCATTTTCTCCACTGCCTTTGGTACAACAGGTCTCCACTTCTTCCTCACCACCTTAGTTTCTTTTTTCTTTTCTCCCTGTTTCTTCCATCTGCAATTCTTAGCTTCATGACCAACACCCTTGCAAAAATCACACGTAACAGGCTTCCACTCATACTCAACCTCTATTTTGATTAGTTGCCCTAATTCATCCTTGAATTTGACCATGTGAGGTAACTTCTGATTGACTTGAAGCTCTATCATGACTCTAGCAAAATTCAGACGAGTCTTTTCTTCAGTAGCAATATCACCCTTGATAAATTTCCTTATAAGGTTGGATATTTTTGGTAGTCCCTTCCCCCAAAATTTTAATGGGAGTTTGTGCAATCTTATCCATACTGGTACAGCAGTAATGGTATCTTTCTTCATGTCTGCTTCACTTGTCCACCCTTTGACAATTAATGGTTTGTTATCAAACAGGTAATGTCCAGATTTAAGCACCTTATCTTTCATCTCCATGGACCTGAACCTAACCATAAACAAACCATCATGCATAAATGATATCTTATCGATATTATATTTGGATCATATTCTCCTTATAAATCCCTCTATTATATCACTTGGAGGATTTGCTCCCATGATAAAACAAACTACTGCTTGCCTCCAATACTCAATTTCAGCACTAACATCATCATCTGTTAATTGCAGGACCTCCTCCTCATCATTAGGACTGCCCTGATCAAGACTCTCCGCAGATGATTGTTCCTCACCATTCTCTATGTTCTCATCAGAGTGCTTGTCTTCTTCAACACTATGAGACCTCGGCATCTCCTCAGTTTGATGTACTCCCCCATCAGATTTCAAGGGCTCCTCAGCAGTCGGCAATATAGCCTCTGTATCCGCATCCTCATCACTGTCCTCTACTTCCAATTTAGGCCCACTAACCAATTCTTGTATACTTTTTGTTTTTCGCGCATCTTCTCCATCAGGTCCTCTTCCATGGCATATCACAGCATTAGGCGCTGTAGTAGTCCTGGTATTGCTTGCTACCCTCTGCGTAGATTGAGATTTCCTAGCCATGTGCAAGGAAATTCAATGGCGGCAGGGATTCAGATTTAAAAAATCCCTCTTTCTCTCTCTATCGTTTTCTCTCTCTAGGGTTTTTTTTGTAATCTTTCCTAAATATCACTTAAGTAAACAATCTACTAGTAATAAAAGTAAAATCATTTAGCATGTATTTTGCCTGATTCATAAAAGTGTTTTTGGACTTAAAAATATTTTTTGGCAAAACACATCTTTATTCAATAGCTAAAAAGAAATTTCTCAAAAGCCGAAAAACCATTTTTTTGCCCATAAAAATAAAAGCAAAAATTTGATGCTTATGCTTTTGAAAAACACTTTTAGAAAATTAAGCTTGAAAAACAAAAAATCGTTTTCAACATACTCTTAGCCAATTTCTATGCGTTCCTGCTTTTTAGGGAATTGAAAAACACACTTAGTGTCTATATTTGAGAATTTTTTCCCGATCATTTTTTCCACCATTTAAGCGAGGTTATATATCCTCTAAGTTATCAAAATGTCCTAGTGGACATATCAAACGGGTCGGGTGGGTCGGGCCATAACGGTCGGGTTAAAATACATGACGGGTCAAATATGAGTCGGGCCATACGGGTCACAAGTCGGGTTAGAGTCATAATACCGGTCAGAAATTAGTAACTAACGCCTTTTTATAAATTATAGTTTTTTTTAAAAAAAAGAGTAAAACCTGTTTAATATAAATATTTTAATCTTATTCAATGTTTACCTTAATTATATTAAAAGAATTATAGAAATTAAGTTATTTTAAGAATTATTTTATTATTAAAGGTGTTTTTAAAATTTATATAAAATTGTTTTTTTAATTGTTTTTGAAATTTAATGTAATGAATATAATATTTTTAAATTATTTTTGAAATATAATATATAAATATTAATATGTTAATAAATATCTGGATTTGTCTTTGACCAACGAGGCGACCCATTTGGGTCAGGTGTTGACCCTAAAGTAATGGGTTATTTTGCGTTCGGACCGAACAGGTTACATCGTTACAGGTCAATATTTTCGGGTCTTTACCCTGGAAAAAACGGGTGAGGTCGGGTTTGTGGGTTGGGTCAAAATTTGACCGGTCTATATCTCAGTCATATTTTAAATAACTTATTATTTTGTTAAAATAATATGGCATAAGAATTGTACACGTAACCAACTCTAATATATTCACCAAAACAATCAGCTCTAATTTGTTGTGTTTTATACTCCGTATTTATATAAGATTCACTTTGGCTAATATGATTTTCAATTATTAACAATATATACAGAGTATTAGCTTGAAGGTAATCATCTAATTATAAAACAGCTCGTGAAATTAACGGGTTTAAAACTAGTATTTATTTTGATCTTATTCGTACAACTGACGAATTAATTTACTTTTAATATTAAAATTTTAGAAGCACCCCGTGCAATTTTTACACAGATTTAAAACTAGTTTTTACCAATTTATCGCTTAATCAACATTTTTTTACCAATTTATGCTATTTTTTTATCAATTTGTCCAACACCCTCTACACTTTTTTACCAATATGGGAGTTTTGCCGATTTGATTATATTGCTTGAAATGGTAAACTCTAAGTCAATCAGTTAGGCAACAGTCTCTCACTCTATATCATGATATTCAAGCACCACCCCTTGCATGTGTATGCACATAGCACATCAATACTATATATTAAATCCAAAAACCAAGGGATTTCAATATAATTAAAAAAAGTTATACAAATTAATTATATTATATAGTTTTAAATCAATAGCACCGTGTGATGGAACCGATTAAGGGATCTCAATGCAAATATTATATAGTTTGGGTTAAAATTAAATTATATAGAAGCTTGGTAATTTTTCTAAACATTTGTAAGAGATTAAAACATGGTCAATTTTCTTAAAATAAAATAATTAATTAAGATGGTAAATTTTCTTAAAATAAAATAATTAATTAAGATGGTCAATTTCCTTAAAATAAAATAATATTAATTAAGATAGTCAAGAAAGAAGATGTTTGGTAATTTCCTAAATATTTATAGAAAACTAGAAAATTGTCAATTTCCTTAAAATAAAATAATTAATTAGTATAAACATGCACACCTATAGTATTAATTATTATCATTATAAAAAAGAATTGTAGTAACATTAGTGAAATAATAATCAATATTAATGCGGCAATAGTGAAAGTAACAATAATTACGGCGGGAGTAGTGAAATTATCAATAATATTAATGCGGCAGTAGTGACAGTAACAATAATTACGGCGGGAGCAATAAAGTAACAATGATTACGGGCAAATAGTGAAATGTTATTACTATTGTTTCATTAATAAGAGTAAAATATTAATAGCGGGAGTAGTGAATTTGTCTCGAAATTTTAGGATATGTTATAGAAAAATATATTAATGATAAATTTATGAGTTATACAACTTTAAGTAATTTTATTTAATGAAAAAAAAATTAATGGTCAATAGAGGTAGACCGGGCGAAGCCGGGCACCCATAATAGTTAAAGTCTATAGTCGCACCTATTTCTGTTGACTTCTTGTGTCACTAAGCATGGGACTTGGGAGTCTCGCGAAATCAGCCTTTTTCTCTGTTTGATGGCCATAAGCTGAACCCCTCGGCAAGTTTTATGATTCGGCCCGGCCAAAACTCAGCTTAGTTTTACTCTGACAGAGTTTGGTTTTAAACTCAAACCAGATTAAGCAAATATGAGCCAAACACGAATTTAATAAGACTCGAATTGAAAGCTCATTTTTCTAATTTTTTGTTTGAGTTTTAAAATTCAATCTAAAAATTTTAAAACCAACGAGTACGTCTTACTTAAGACTGGTCAACGAATCAGGATCCAGAATCGAATTTAATAAACCGACGAGTACATCTTTACTTAAGACACTGTATCCATAAACTTTAAAACGGGTCAAATACTACCAGTCTACCACATGTACCTAATAGATACAAATTTTTTGGCATTTCCTAAAGCAACTTATCATGTAATTTAGTATGAGTATGTATTTGATCCGTCTTAAGATTTACACAAACACGGAGATACATCAGTCTTAAAGAGAAATTTGGGTAAACTGAGGCACATAGAAGAATACATGATACACCAAGAAGCGACATGCAAGAGCAGTAGAAGTAAGATGGGTGTGGTGTATAATACGTTCCCACATCCCACAAGCTCCAAGTCCTAGTGAGTGACCATGTGTGACCCCATCTCAACTCCCCCTCCCCTTGCTATTTTATGCATTAATATCTTTACCTCTTTCTCCCTTTTCTGTCTTCTTCCTTACTTAAATTCCTTTTTACACTACTACAAATCCAGGCAACTACAACGCCCCTTTAACAACGCTTATTCACGAAAATCACCATAAGACGTTGTAGAATGGATGGCGCGAATTTTACTAAACTTAATTACAACGGTTATGTGTTGATAACCGTTGTTATAGGTTTTAACAACGGGTCAAACTTTCACAACCGTTGTTAATATAATAACTAATAACAACAATTTACTCAGTAATACATTATAACCGTTGTTAATAATTTGGCGCAAAGTTAGTGAAAAGTAATTACAACTGTTATATTAGAACCCGTTGTTAATACTTTTAAACAATGGTTTTCTAAGGACCCGTTGTTAATATATTCTCTAATGACAACGGGTTTTTATGTAAAAACCGTTGTCAATACTTTTCATAATATAAACCACACAAACACAGCAGATCAGCTACAGCCACAAACACAAACCTAACACAAACACAAACCTAACACAAACACAAACATCACAAACACAAACACACACTTTCTCATCGTCTCTTTCTCTCTTTCTCATCGTCGCTTTATCATCTCCGTCACTGTTGTTGTCGCCGTCTCTTATTTTCTCTAATTATCAAGTATCGCTTTATATGCATGGTTTTAGGTTTTGTCATCTCGGTCATTATTTTCTTTCTCTAATTATTTCATTTGCATGTGTTTTTATCGATCATTATTGTTCTTTCTCTAAGTATTATTCGCTTAATTAGTGAATGGTTACTGTTGTTTTTCTGCGTTTATTAGCTTGTAAAACAAATTAAATAAAATAAAACAAAAGAAGAAGATGATGGAGAGGAATGCATAATAAACTTAATTAATTAATATATAAATAAATAAATAACGAATTACATTGCTAAAAATGCAATTCTTAGATATGCATAGAGAGTCTTATTCTCTTCTATGATATCCATCCTCTCCTACTTTGCTATTTGGAGGTTTCGTTCCGCAGTTGCTATATCGTCATATAGCTGCAACATCTTCTGCTCTGCCAAGCCATTTTTTTGGCGTCCTTGAGTGCGGTCCGAGCGTCCTCAAGGTAGCTCTTGTACCTGCCCTCGATGTCCAACAACCGGCGGATGAAACTCTTGTTGTACTCGGTCATAATGCATGTATTACTGATGGTATCATTCATTGTTGAAGGAAGTGTTGAAGGAAGTTTGGAGTTTGTTTTAAAGATTTAGGGTTTGGAGCAGTTTAGGACGTGAGATAGTGAGATAATGGAATGGTTATTGAGATAATGCATGAATTTATACTTAGTAATGTGTCCTTTGAGTTGTTTTGTAATTAATATATGTTTAGGAAGTTGTGCCAAATCTTATACCTTCTCATTCCATATATTATTGTGTCCTTTCATATGTAGGGATTTGGCAGTAATAATGCATATTATGCATCGGAATTGTAGTAATAATGCATGCATCTATAGTAATATATAGTTTTTTTTTCTTTTTTAAAATCAACAACAGTTTTTTTTTTTAAAAACCCGTTGTCTTTAGTTATAACAACGGTTTTTTCTACTGTAACCTTTGTTATAACTTTCCCACCAAAATTTAGTCACACTTTCCACAACAGTTTTTTCTACTTTAAACCGTTGTTAATAGTTTTCACAACGGGTTTCTTAGAAAAACCAACCGTTGTTAAAGCCTTTAACAACGGACGCTTTAACAACGTCCGCTTTTTTATATAACAACGGTTTTTAACCATTGTTATAGTCTATATCTGTAGTAGTGTTAGTGAACTATACACACTTATTACTCCTCACTCTGCACATAACTCTCTTCCTTTTTACTCATAGTCTCATTACCTTTTTCCCTCTCTAGATCTCATTAGTCATCACCTCCTTGCTACTCTTATATGACATTCAGTACCACAATTATAAGCTTTTTCAGGCTTTATTCATGGCTCCACTTCCTCATTTCTTGAGGTTAAATAAGTTACTTCTCCTCTCATTATTTGCTTCCACTCTCTTGGCTTCTTTCTTCTTTGTTTATTCCACCTCTCAGTCACACTCTCACTCACTACATTCTCATGTTTTTTCTTGGCAGAAGACATTTACTTGCTAATAATAAAGATATTGTAGATAATGATAATGATAATGATAATGGTGATGATTTTCTTGGAGAAGTAGTTCCTAGAAAAAAAGAAATCCTCAATTTCGGATGCACCAATAAAGAAGAAATATCCTCCTCCTGAAAACAAGAAGAAATCATTATCTAATGATGAAAGTGAGTTAGAGAATCCTGCCAAGAAGAAAAAATCTTCTTTTTCTTTTGATGATGATGATAAAAAAGTTGAAAAATCCAAGAAAAAGAAATCATCAAATTCAGAGAATGATGAAAATCTTGTAGAGAATAAAAAGAAATCATCATCATCATCTTCTTCTTCTTCTTCTTCTTCTTCTTCTTCTTCTTCTTCTTCTTCTTCTTCCATTTCCTCAAAGAATCAAACCAAGGCAACAAAGGCTAAGGCATCAACAACATCTAGTTCGAGTTCTACTTCATCCAAAAAAGATGAAACAAAACTCACTAAGCCCACTTTATCATCATCGTCATCAACCTAGTCAAAAAAACAAAACCAAACTAATCAAACCTACATCCAAAAGTGTTGATAATTCTTCCTCAAACTCCAACTCAAAAACTCCCACTATCATCACTAAACTCAAGCTTAATAAACTCAATTCCACAAAACCCATCACCAAAAAGCCCTTAGATCTACTCAAATCAAACTCCGCCGCCAACAGCAAAACCAAATCCTCCACCACCAATAGCAACAATAAATCAGTGGATAAAACTACCAAGCAAAAAAGTCAGAATCAGGACCGGAAGCGAAAATCCACGTCCCCGCCTTCTTGGACATACCAGGACAACAACGACGAGGACGAGGATTTGGTATCAGAATTCAGAGATCTACCCATCAAATTCCACCAATCATTCATCCCAGATTTACATCGAATCTTAACAACATCAAAAGTTTACCTCACCAAATACAACAAAGAATTCACCAAAGGATTCAAACCCTATGTGGGTAACAAATATGCACCATCACTAGCAACAGCTATCTCATGCATTTTCATAATAGTCCCATTTTTACTAGTATTCCTAATTTTTAACCGCATCAAAGCTTACTTTTCACTCCAAAAACTCATCATATTCATCCAAATTTACCTCTCAATTTACTTCTCAATCCTATGTTTTTCCACACTAATCACAGGATTAGAACCCCTTAGATTTTTCTACGCAACATCACAATCAACATACATTTGGCTACAAGTGTTGCAAACATTAGCATATATGTTGTATTTGTTGTTATTGTTGATGTACCTTGTACTAGTGTTTTTTACTGAGACTGAATTGGGCCAGAAATTCTTGGGTTTGGCCCAAAATTTGGTGGGCTTTGCAGTTGGGCTGCATTATTATATGACGGTGTTTCATAGGGTGGTGTTACGTCAGCCTCCCAAGACTAATTGGAAAATTCACGGGATTTTTGCCACGTGTTTTCTTGTGATTTGTGTGTTTGCTGGTGCTGAGCGTAGAAAGAAAGCTTATCTTGTGGAAGGAAGTGAAGAAGCCAAAACTAGCTAGATCTATTTGCTTTATTTAATTTTATTTCTTTTATATTTTACTCAAATATTCTTTTTACTTTTATGTATTTATTTATTAAAGATTATAATGAGTTAGAAATTAGAAAATGAAGAAGTTCGTTTTCTAATTTGTCTTTTGTTTCGATTTTTATTTATTGAAGGAATAAGCTCCCGAATCGTTTTTTTTTCTAGTTTTAATTAGTCGAATACTCAAATGTGTAAATGTCGCCGGGATAATGGATCAATTGTTTTATAATCGTGAAAGTGGCAATTTGCCCCTTTAACTTTGTTCAATGGTGAAATTAGGTCCCTTAAGTTTCAATTGTAGCAATCAAGTCCCTTAACTTTAGTTAAAAGTGAAATTAAACCTCATTGTTTGATTTTTCATGAAATTCCACCAAAATTCATTTTTATAATCCAATTAATCAAACAAAAAAATTTAATTTTTATAACCTTATAACTTTTATACAATATATAACTTTAATAACGAGTATTTTTTATAATTTTACAATTTTTAGAGAATTTATTAGGAGTATAAATGTAAGAATAGTTCATAAAAGTTTATCATATTTTTATTTTGTTTATTATAGATGAATGTAAACTTATTTTTAAGATGAATAATTAAATCTATATAGATTAATAAATTTAAAATTAGTAATTTTTATGTATTATTAGTTGTATAATATAATATAAAATGATTTATTGTTGTGATTTAATTGAAAAATAAAAATCGGGGTTGAATTTCACTTTTTGTTACAATCAAATGAAATAGAGAGTATAATCTCGTTTGGTTGCCCCTTGTAAATCATGGGAGTTGGAAAATCACATGAATTACAAAATTGGGACTTGTT
Source organism: Silene latifolia (assembly GCF_048544455.1). Taxonomy (NCBI): domain Eukaryota; kingdom Viridiplantae; phylum Streptophyta; class Magnoliopsida; order Caryophyllales; family Caryophyllaceae; genus Silene; species Silene latifolia. Next base: position 76,989,937 of record NC_133531.1, read on the forward strand.
TGGTTGCCTTTTTTTTTTTGCCATAAATCCATAATGTAGGCATTCTATTTTCCAAAGAGTTTGAGTTGGATTACCTAGGTCCCCCTAGGTAATTGCAAACTCCGGTGTAATTGAATTCCTACATCGGCAGCCAAACGAATTTTGTTAATTCACATGAATTTCATGTGGGAGTTTAATTCCCATGAATTCGATATTCCGGTGGAAATGAATTCCAACATGCAATCAAACGAGACCTAGGAGATACGAAGTACTGAAGTCCAGTAAATAGTTACTGTCCCTGGATCACGTAAACTGAAGCTTCAGTCGGACGTCAATTACCCAATTATGAGAGTCTGTGGAGTTTGGAGGTACATAACAACGACACTGGTTTTGCTGCTAAAGTGTTTACGGCACTATTCTAAGACCATCCCCAAGCAAAAGGTCACACTAACTGAGTCATTTTTTCTTAATCACACCTTATTAATCTTGACCCACTTTCACCCTCGCAAGCAGAAGGTCACGACTTAGGTCACCAACCCAATCATTTTTCCACTTTCCAACATTTACAATCATTTACCACATTCACTACCCCACCAAAATCTCTCTCTTAGTTTTACAATCATTTTTCCACTTACTTTTACAATTATTATTTACTATAATTAAGTTATTTTTGACATTTTAATAAAATAAAAACTACTCAAATATGTTAAGTAAATTAATTTTGGAAAGTGTACATTTTAAAAAAAAATCAAATTAAAATTGACGGTTTTATTTGAAATATTAAACCTAAATGTTACGATATATCGATTCTATTAAGGAACGTAATTGAAATATTATTACATATTTGACGATATACTAAATAGACGATATACAAATATACCAAATATATTAACGAACGTATTTGGCGATATACTAAATAGACGATATACAAAATAGAAAATATATCAATATAAAAAATACACCAAATACATTAAGCAAGGTCTTTTCATTTGTTGTAAGCCAATAGAAATGCGACATGTGGAAGGTCACCAACCTTCAACATCTTCTCAACTCAAGGGCACCAATTGGCCTTGACTAACTCAAGGTCACCAATAACAACATCGATACTCGCTAATTACGTCATTAGCATGACCCAACAAGGTCACGACCCGGTTGGTGACCTTGCTTGGGCATAGTCTAAAAGAAATCACAAATTGACTAGTTGCTATTTTAACACAAATTCTCACTATAGATGAGAGATATCCGTCTATTGTTATAAATGGGTCAAATATCACTCACTTTAAACATAAGACAAACAACAACTTGCATGATGGGGCTAAAAAATATCACTACTTTAAGCATATTTGACTCATCTTTTACTTTAGACGGATATATCCATCTATAGTGTAATAGTGAGACTAATTGTTATTTTAAAGGGTAAGAATAAAGTGAAATACCCAACATTTGTTGACACTACACGCAAATACTCGAATTTTTTCTTTAAATGGGGCTGAAAAGCAAAGAAATTTACAAAATGGGATTGGTTTCAAACTTATTACTCAAAATGGGTCCACGTCATGACCGAAGTTAGGCTCGGAATCAAGTCGCTCTCCCCCTAAGCGACCTCATCCTAGGTGACAAATAAATAGAGCATATATAAAAAGCTATGCGATTTTGAGTCAAGTCGCTCAGGCGGACAACGACTAGACTTCAAAATAGTTAAAAAAAAAAAGAAATTATGTTGCAAGTGGGAGTCGAACACGGACCTCCGCAGAGCAATAACTTATTCTTTAACCATCTGACCAAACTTATTGTTATGTTTAGGATTAGCGCTTTTTGAATACATTAAATATTTTCTGTGCGATATATTATGCGCATTTAAGTCTTTGTATGGAAGTTAAGGTATTAAATTTTGATAGCAAAGTATAATTCGCAAGAATTAATATTGCTTGGTGGTTAGCTTATGGTAGATGAAGCCGTTGGTTCTGTGTTCGAATCTCCGCTACATTATTAATTTTTCTTCTGCTCGCTATAAAATCGTCTTGAGGGGAAGCAACTTTGCCCCAAGTCAATTACTTTTTATATTTTTCTACTTATATTTACAAGTCACTAAGGTCGTTGAGGGGGAGAGCGATTTTACCTCAAGTCATCGTCCGACCGAGCGACTTTAATCTTCAACCCAGCTTCGTCAAAACCGATCCTACATGGACCCATTTTGGTAATTAGTTTCAAAGAACACCCATTTTGTTAATTTATTTGTTATTAAACCCCATCTTGGAAAAAAATTCCAAATACTCAATGTAGATATTAGATAAGACAAGGTTTATGGTATTTTTCAGATCAGGAATTCAAGCATACTAAAGCCAAAAAAATAAAAGCTGATAAGATAAATCCTCCCTGTAACTCTGTAAGCCGACGAACTGCGTTTAAGAGAGAGAAAGCTTGAGATAAACCAACTTTTTTTTTCTCCCTTTTCAAACCCCTAAGTTTTCTTCCCTACAACCGCCTCCGACTCCGCTGGAGATGTGGCCGCTCTTAGGCCGCTCTCCGGCGGTTTCTATTGCTTAATCATGGGATAGTTCTTCCTCCCTCCGACTTGGTTCCCTAAGTTGTGGCACTTAACCTCTCGTCGCTCCTCCTTTGTCGATTTACGAGGTTTTTATCCATAATCTCTTTGTGTCCTTTCTTTTATACTCCCTCCGTTCTCCTATAATGTTCGCATTTTCTATTTTGGGACAATCCACTATAAAGTTCCCATTTGCTTTATTTCCTTTTATGGGTATTTAAAATGACCATTTTATCCTAATGCCACTTTAGTATTTACGCATTTTACCCCATTTAACCTACTTAAACCATCTTATATCTAATTTAACCTACCTACTTAACTCTAATTACTCCTCCATATTTATTAACTCCTCAGTATTCACTCATCTCATCTATCGCCCTTCTCTCATCTACTATCCCTCTCACCACCTTTCGTCAAGTTAACCCACCACCCGACAACTCCACCACCACGGCTCCGGCGAGTTAATCTCAGGCGACACTGCCACTACTCCGGTGAGTTAATCCACCACCTGACAACTCCACCACCCGCTCGTCATTCTCCTTCGCGACACCTTCACAAGACTCCCTTCCTGTCCTCCAACCACCACCAATAACACCACCCACTCGTCGCCATTAACATATACTCGTTTTTTTTTCAGATCTATTTTTGTATTTTTCAGACCTCGTTTTTTTGGGATTTCTCATTTTTTTTAGGGTTTGTTGGAGGTGTGGGGTGGGATTAGGGTATGATGGTGGCGCCAATGGGCGGTGATGGTGACGTGAGGTGGTGGGAGATGTCCATGGTGTTGTCAGGTGGTGGGAGATGTCCATGGTGGCGACTGATAATGGCGGTGATGGTGGCGTTAGATGGTGGAGATGTCGATGGTGATGTCAGATGGTGGGAGATAAAGTCGATGGTGGCGGCTAATAATGGCGGTGGTGGGAGATGTCGACAATGTTATAAGTTTGTTAAGCAATTTGGTGGAAAAATTAATCACTTAATCTCACTTGATTAGTCCTTCTTTTACTTCCTAAAAACTGGCCCCCTTGGTTTAATCCTTTGTTCCTAGGTTGTTGAGCCATTTACAAATGGGAACATTACTAAAAAATGGAGGGAGTATCTTTTTTTGGACGATTTCAGATCTTTAATTTTATGGTTACTGCAATTTGTTTGTTTCATATGAACCTTTGTTTCTTACTCCCTCTATTCTAGTGATATGTTTACACTTCATTTATTTTGTGAGGGGGAAATAAAGGAAGTGTAAACGTATCCCTGGATCGGAAGGAGTAGTAATCAATCTAGTTTGTTGCCCTTTAAAATAGAAACTTTTGACTTCTCAAATTCATAAGTGTTGGTGGTCTTTCCTTTTCATGAAGAATTTATAAGTGTTATGTTCCACTCGTTTAAGGATTCGTGTCCTTGATTTTTATGCTGTTTTTAATCGATGGTCAGGAGGTTTGTTGTCTGCTCGTGTTTTTTTTCTGGTTTCTTCACCCATGATTAAGTTCTTTGTCGGTGGCTTGCTTATGTCGGTGGTATGGGGATGAGTTGGTTGTAGTATACTCTTCTCTTCATGAATTATCAAATTATCATTTTCAGTCTTTGTGATATAGTTGCTTTGAATGGTAACGACATTGTTGATGATGTTCTTGCTAAGTGTATAATGGAAATGGGGGAGCCATCTATCTCGGCGGTTAATTTGTTGAAGGATGGGGTAACGTTCTCTTCAGGGATGGTAATCTATCTTTAGCTGGCCTTCACTACATGGCAGCTCTAAAGTTTCTATGTTTTCTTGGTCTTCCACCTTTATCCGAACAACACATGGCTTCCTCCTTTACGTTTTCCCTTATTCTAAATTTAGCCTTTTGTGAATTAAAGCGATCTAATTATTCTAAGGTTGTGTTATACTGCAATTTTGTCTTGAACTTTGAACCTCGTAAAGCTAAAGCTCTATATCGTCGAGGCTTAGCTTTCAAGAATTTGAATTCTCTACCTAAAGCTCCTGAAGACTTCGAGTCGGCTTTACAAATTGACCCGAGCAATAAGGATGTCAACCGTGAGCTCCTCTCTTTAGTTGATCATTTAGCCCTCAACCTTAATGGCAAGCGGGTCGCTCTACATTTCGAACCTTTGGCCATCAACAAGAAAGGTAAGAGTCATGTATCTAGTCCTCTTTCTAACCCTGAAGTTCCTGAAGACTGTGTTCCTTCTCATGAGTCGAGATATTATTATTGTAGTGTGGGTGAGTCACTTCCTACAGATCTAAGTGGCGATCAAGTCGGTGTTGGCTACCAGGTGACGGATTGCATGTATGAAAACTATCCATCATCTACAGTTGCGGCTAATTATGTTCCTATGGATTCTGAGATAAGCAATGCGTAAGGCGTACCTTGAATGATACAGTTGACCGTCATTCGTTCTCCTCAACCAACAGAAAATCTCCGCAATTCAATTTCACCAATAAGAAACGACCTCAAAATAAACTAAATCTACCATCTCAGGATTATGAGAATTTTCTCCACGGCAAAAATTTGGGATTCTACCACCCAAGGTCTATGTCTTTATTGAGGGTCCGTACTCTCACCACTAAAACTATCCAGACGGGAACTCCCCATGAAGAAATTTTAGGGACAGCTGAAGTTCCCACATTTTCTCCTATTCTGTAAAAATTTTTAAAAGCCATTGTCGTCGAACAGACCGAAAGTGTTCAGTTGGTTCAAGAGGAGATTGTCTTCCAAGTTGATAAGAAGGCTCGTCACACTTCAGTTTCTTTCTCTGTTAACAAGGCCTTACTAGTCCAGTTTAACTTTGCTGCGGTTAGGGAACATAGAGAACATTTTGCACAGTAAATGGGAACGCAATGTCCGTAGTTCCCATGTTAAAGATAGAATGGGTCGGCCCACTACTGGTTCGAAGAAAGGGTCTTCTGTTTCTGTTGGCGTTTCAATTTCTTTTTGCAGGTACACTCACTCTATTGCTACGGTTACGAGGACAAAGAGAAAGGAGATTCAGTCAATTGACTTTAATGCTCATTACCACCCTCCTCTTAAGAAATATCGTATTTTCTCTTCAAGTTCGTCTACCTTTTCGTATGTGATGGGGCATATTCTGCACCCGCTGACCAGTCAACATATTGAGCAAGGTCAAAGATATCCACAGCAAGTCAACGGCTTAGACAGCCTAACCGACGCAGCCTGTCGGCATGTCTCTTGGGTCCCGGCTGGGGCAACTGGCCAGCCGAGGCACACATCCGCGAACTCATATCCAAGACCCCTCGGCGGTGAGTCAACAGGGCCCGCCGGCCTGCCATGGGCCCCTCGGCCGAGGGGTAGATCAGTCTTTCCACCTGCTAGCCACTTGGCCACTTGGCCACTACGTGACAAAAGGTGAAAGTCTATAAATACTCCTCAACTCTCATTGAGGAGGGGATCCACAATTTAACCTAAGAATCACTATTCATCTGGTAATATCTTCCTTATCTCTCTACTGAAGGAAATGTAGATCTATATACATATTTAGCATACTCATATATGTCTAATTAATTTGTCATAAAATTAAAACGGATCTTATGCATGCAAACATTAAAATAAATAGAGGAGAAATCATGTCCTTACATGGTAAATTTCGGCTATTAGGGCACAAAAGAGATCACCTTTCTCTTTTGTTCTTGAGCTTATTCCAATGGAAGAACAAAGATCTAAGAGCAAGATCTCTCCCTAAGCTTAATACCCAAGGCTTACACTTAATCTAATTAATATTACAATACTAGTATAATATTAATCTATGAGAAAATTGAACCAAAAATATTGTTAACACTTTGAATATTTTCGGTTTAGAGAGGGAGGAGAAGAGAGCTTTTTATCTCACTAAAAATCTCTTATTTGATGATGGAATAGAAATGAAAAATAATCTACAACACTTTTGTATATTATTTGGTAAAAATAAAACAAAAGCCATGATGGCTTTTGCCTTCTCAAAACCGGGTAAGAGGAGGGGGTTTTGGGGAGCCAATGCATGAAGTTGTTGTTCTAAACAAAGTCCATAGGCATGCATGGCTATACAATTAGGTAATGATTATGTTTAGATAATAAATTAATCAACACAATTATTAACCTAATACCCCAATATTTCGGTACAAACATAATATGGTGTCCATATTATTTTTGTCAATTGTCTATATGTAACATGTCATATGTCACATATATTTGTTATGTAATTTTTAACATATTAAAAATCAACGTATTGATAAAATACGTCACATACAAAAATCGACTTAGTAATTTCATAATTACTTGTGCCAAAATATTTTACCAATTTATAAATCACAACAAATTGTATTTATAATAATTCATTCAAATTTAATTGTTACATTAAACAATTATTTCATCCGAGTAATTATACAATTTGATTACTCGATCAGTATCTCATTTAATCACATTTCAATTTGATACGTAAATTATACTTCCAAAATCGTCCGTCAATTTTCAAGTAATTTAATTAACTCGTAACATTATACGATTAATTAAATAATCAATTAAGAGTATTGCCCTTTAGGTATGACCTAGGGGTCAATCGATCACCACCGTCACACGACAATAATGTCAAACTCTAGTCAGCCAATCATTACCGATATATGTTGACCAGTTGACAGTAACAAAATTACTTCCCAATTGTATTCATTTTAATGAGACTTAAACATGTGATCATCATGATCAACAGTCGTGATCGCATTATTGTCGGAGGACACATATTCCAACAATCTCCCACTTGTCCTCGACAAGTGTGCGTCACCAATTCTCTTGTCCTATTACTATCTCCCACTCAATGCAAGGTGTCTTTCAGGTCGTACTTGCAAGTGATCATATCGAGAGTGGTTTCCTCGATCCGGAGAATAACTCGATTGACCGGATTTATCCACTCTGGATGCCATCCGAGCGTGGCCACGCATTTCCAATTCATTACTCCTCGAGTGGCCCCGAGATATTGTTATAACCCTGACTAGGGGTGGACAATTCCTATCGCACTCATTCCCTTCGACTAGCCACACCATCATAACCCAAAATATGCCCATTTGACCCCATTTACGAAGGTCGTAGTAACACAAATCAAAGTTAATCTGAAACTGTGCCATCTTAGGCGAATAGTCTTTAGTCAAAATAATCGACTCATTTGAATACTATAGTAGCTCTCGCCACGACCAGGCTATATAAATTTGCCAGAACTCTATAAGCGGTCATAAGGCCCGACAAAATGTTCCTAACAATCCGCCTATGTGATCGACTAGTCATCACACATGACTCTATGGCACTTGAACTTGCCATCAATCGCATCACACTCTAGTCACTTCGAGACGTCACCTCATATAAGTGACTATGGGCAAAACAATGTTAATCCATGTTCACTTTAACGGGGTTCAATTGTCTCCACAACCCGTTTGGATATAACAATGTACCAAGTGAGTTAATAATAACTCAAACGACAAATGTCGACATCACACTCGGGTAGTCAATATCATATTACAACCTTGTGATGTTTATCATAAGTGTAAACACTTATTGATTGCAATAGAAGTTTAACATCTCACGTGTCCATGTGTTCAAACTTCTTGCACTTGCAATTTCCTTCACATTCATGTTCTCTCTCATAGCATGAATCTTACCAAGTACACATCAAGGTTCTCGACCTTGGTTTTGGCTCTTTAACTTGAAAGAACTCTCTTACTGATCATTTCATCACGAACAAATTTGCGATGAATAATACAACTTGTACTGATCAAGTATTCATCCACACACAATGCACTAGGTATGTGTTTTGTAGAATCTTGTAACAATTGACAAGATTATTTAGCTTAGCACTTCTCATAAGTCCTAGCTTTTACTAGGAAAGATTGTTTATGAATAACCTCTTATTCAATCAAGCATCTTTCCAAGACTTCTCATTTCTCTTTCTAGGCTTAAAAGATTTGGGATTCTCATAAATCCTCATATGTGTTCGGATTTTCTACAATATGTGCAACCTCTTGACACACAATAGAACATTCTGTCAAACACTGAAATCGCTCATCGGATTCTACTTGAGAATTCATGACGTTTCTATTTTGGCTCACCAAGTCTATCATCATGCTCTTATGCATATGATTTATGATTGGACATGTACATGATTATTCTAATGGCGGAAACATTAGTTACTAATAATCATGAGATCAACCGTTCATAGGTTCAATGAACTACCATGACTGATAATGGTAATCCCATTTTCATTCATACGAATAACCTACGCGTATGTTGATGTGATGTGTATCTCTTAATACTAATCCAATCATCCCTGATGTAATTGGATTCATCATTGTCCATTTTCATCCAGAATTGGAAACTCAAAAGCTTCTTTATGAAAGAAGGCATTAGCTCGTCATTCTTTAATGAGTAATGGGTTTTATACATTCAAGGATGATAGCTCCCACTAAATTCCATGTCTTCACATGAGAATATCCTAACTCCCACTCAATTCAACATATTTCGAAATTGACTTCTCAATCAAAATTTGTCAAGAATATAAATATAAATTGCCTTGCCAAGTTACTAGGATAGAACCATATATGTTCCCATCATATCCTTTCAAAATGCCTATTTTGAAGTGGTCTCATCTTAACCTTACGGAAAGAGATTTTAAATCTCTAACACACTCATGTCATAATGATGTGTAGCAATGTCATTATTCAAATACAAATAATATTTAGAATAGGTCCTTCGGAATACCCTTTCGGAAGGAGGTTTAACCATTTCATAGGGAGGTTAAATAATGACATTTGCGGTTAAAACGTTGGCTATTGAAGATATCGTAATATCAATCTTTGCAATTTGATCATAACTAGTATGTTACTATGATTCATTTAGGCTCTTAAGTAAAACTCATGATTGAAACTATTGGTCAAATGATTCATAACCTTAGTCAAAAGCTTGTTAAGACTTTACATTAGTCATTATTCTTCCAAAACTTCTTTTGGTCTCCTCGTGTAGTTATCTTGAGAATAAACTCTTATGATTACTTCACTTGGTCTCTTAAGTCATTTAGAACTAACTTGAGACTATAGATCTCATCTATTTGGTATACTATGTAAATAGATATACCTTCATTCAAATCATTCTCTCTTGCGTAGATCTTTATTTACACAAGTACACAATTATCTTGCCTTGTGTTGTGTTGTGTCCTCATTTTTCTCCCACTCTATCTTTAGAATGAATACACTAAGCATTCAAAGATAGCATATGAGACACAAATTAATGATGTTGAAGTATAAGGAGAACTACCTCATAGGTTGACTAATTGTTATTGATTTTATATGTGTACTTGGTGGTTGACATACCTTTAAGAGAGTTCATAGACTCAAAGTCACTTTATAAATGATCATACACAAGCCTTAAGCATGTGGACATATAATGAAACCCGTCATTATAATTGTCTATTAGATCACTTTTAGTGAATAATTTTATGCTTCAAAACGCAAGCATTTAAAGATGAAATTTTAGAACATAAAGGATAAATGATAAAACGGGTGACTTGGGTTGCAAACCAAGTCACTATCATCCAAACTACAAACCATTATCCAAAATACCTTTCCATGTCGAACACGGAAACTTAAAGTTCTAAAAATTCAAAACATGACTTAAAATAAGACAATGAAAAACAAAGCTCCATAAAAGCTATCCTTAGCTTCTTCATGGTTTCTTATGCTTGCTTTTCTTTTCCTTTGTCTTTGCTTGGTGGAGGCCCTATTTACAATAAAAAGGGAAGATACATTATCACAACTTTGCATCATAATACCATAGTTGAATTAAGAAACATAAAAGAAGGTTAGTCATTTACCTACTGGAGTGATTTTTCCAGTTTTGATATCACCAAGGTATTTGGAACAATTCCTCTTCCAATGTCCCATGCCATTACAATAATGGCATTTGTCAAGAGGACCCTTCTTGACTTTGGAGGTGCTAGCTTCACAAGACTTAGCTTTGGTGAATGTGGGAGCTTGCTTCTTGCCCTTTCTCCCATTCTTCTTGAACTTCCCCTTACTCTTTGTGCTTATGTTAAGCACATCCTTGGGAGGGTTCACATTTAACCCCATGTCCCTCTCGGCTTGCACAAGTAACTTGTACAACTCCTCAAGAGACACATCCTTGTCTTGCATATTGAAATTCACCCGGAATTGCACATATGCCTTAACCTTAGACAAGGAGTGTAGAATCCTATCTACGATGAGTTCTTTGGGGATTTCAACTTTTTGAATTTTCAAGGTCTCGACAAGCTCCATGAGTTTGAGCACATGAGGGCTAACCTTTTGGCCCTCTTTGAAGTCGAGATCAAAGAATGCCGCAGCCGCCTCATATTGGACGATCCGCGGAGTTTGTGAAAACATGGTCACAAGTTTGGAGTAAATCTCATTAGCATTGCCCATTTTGAAGGCTCTCCTTTGGAGTTCCGCCTCCATCGCAAATATTAAGACATTTTTCATTGCGGCGGACTCCTTTTGGTAAGCCTCATAGGCTTCCCTAGTGGCCGCGGTGGACCTAGTGGTGGGCTCGGGTGGAGAGGCCTCGGTAAGGTAACGAAGCTTGTCGTCACCTTCGGCGGCTAATTTGAGTTGGGCATCCCACTCGGAGAAATTTGACCCATTCTTTTCAAGTTTACATCGATCCATAAAGGATCGGAGCCATGATGAAGTAGCGAGTGGTGTAGCATTAGGAGTTGGTGTTGCCATTTGTTATGAATAAGAAGTGGTCTACAAAACAAAATATAAGGAGTAAAACAAATGTCGTTTTAATTATACTCGTAAAAATGTATGATTTAAACAAGTTATAAGCATTTTTCTAGTGACCTCTACCCAACTAGATAAATGATTCCAAGACCCAAATTCATATCGATTTAGGCACGGTGGGGCCGATACATCCTTCATCAATATAACTCGGTGGATTAACGTTTAATCGATTCTACTTTTAGAACTCTTGGTCGATAATATTACATTAACAATTATCTATAGCCCAAAACACATCGACAAGGGCACGGTGGGGCCGATACATCCCTTATCAAATACTTTTGTTGAGTTCAATCCAAATTTCGAATAAATGTGTCCATGATCCAAACCCACATTAACTTGGGCACGGTGGGGCCGATACATCCCTCATCAACATGAATTCGGTGGATTAACATTCATCACCCACTTCCCCTACGTAACAAGGTTTGTACCCCGGTGTGGCCGAGTGCACTCCCTCACGAAATAGGTTTTCATGGTTTCTACTATTTGGTAAGGCTATGTCTCAATTGATAGTTTTAGCGAGAGGTCATGTCAATTTATTATCTATCACGTTTTAAGTGAACTAAAGCGGTGAACTACGATAATTCTAATTGACACGGTCGATAAACTCGATAAAAGACAATGCATGTTTAGTTATGGCGATTTAGCGATGCATGTGACATAAAATAAAATGCAAGCATAAAAGTAAATAAATCCTAGTATGGCCTTTCCTAAAATAGAAAAACTATTAATCTATTACATATTCGGAAACCAACTCCATTGGTCCCTTGAACTTCGGTTGTGGCACGCATCTCGAGGTAACACCGTCTTTATGTATCGCCATTCTTGAAGTAATCCGTCTTTAGGAACTCCGGAATGAATAAAATTACATAATAAATTACATAATTTCCTATTATACATTTGTAACTAAAATAAAATAATCTATTAAATTACAAAACGGTGATACGAGATCACAATAAAAATTACAACCGAATCGATATTCCCATACATTTCGGGAAATACCAATTAAAATCTAAGGTCATACTAAGTAAAATTACATAATTCAAAAATTACATAAATTAAAATTATGACAATCATAAAGAAAATGCAGCATTATAATATGTATGAACATGCTCAATTTTTATGCTAAATCGCATTTTAATTAGCCAATATCATATATTACTCGGTTTTTACGGATTTGCGTGATTTCAACGTTTTATAATCACAAAAATACATAAACTCATATTTATGCATAAGTTAATTACCCTAACCTCTTAGGACTCAAAATATAGTCTTCACTAATAATTTGACCATAATTAACTTTTATTTACAAAAATTGTTCATAAATGGACCAAAATTACAAAATAAGCCATTAAACTTCAAATAAATCGAAAAATTTCAAATAAATTCAAAATTTGAAATTTAAATTCATGAACATTCTGGAAAAATTCCATGACACTCATAATGTTCAAAATCTTAGGTTAAAAATTTCGAAAATTTTCCGGAAAAACAATGTTGCGGTTTATCAATATTTAATAAAATAATCATAAAAACTTGGAAAAATTATTTTCATTAACTTTTCAATTTTAGATCTGAAAAATATAATAAAATGCAACATAAGACGTTTTTCCTAAGTCATAGATTATATTTTATTAATTTTCATTAATAATGTCACTATTTATGCCATTTTTTCTTCAAAAATTCATAAATCATGCTAAAAGACTTCTTTATAGCCAATTATTTTACACACATCTTGTAAAATTGCATGTGACAACATATAAATTTTCTATGACCAGATTCGAAATTTAACTCATATTAACCTATTTTTCTCTTAAATCCGAATTTAATAATGAAAAATTCATTTTTCGAGCATAACAAGTGCAAAAATTATGAAAATTTACAGGTTATCTCAAAATAATATATGTAACAACATATCCAAAAACCAACTTAAAATTCGAAGTATAGCTAATTTTCGACCAAAAATGACATTTTTACTCATAAAATCACATTTAAATGTCATTATAATTAAATATGAACAATAAAAATCCGAAAAATTAACCAAAAAATCCTAAAACACTTTAGGACCAGAAATATTAACATGCATGTAATTATTTCGTGATATATCATAATAACACAAATTTTACAAGTTTTATTTTGTTATTCATATAACTCGGAAAAACTTTTAACCAATTTGCATGCAAACAACCGTGGCTCATGATACCGATTGAAGGAAATGTAGATCTATATACATATTTAGCATACTCATATATGTCTAATTAATTTGTCATAAAATTAAAACGGATCTTATGCATGCAAACATTAAAATAAATAGAGGAGAAATCATGTCCTTACATGGTAAATTTCGGCTATTAGGGCACAAAAGAGATCACCTTTCTCTTTTGTTCTTGAGCTTATTCCAATGGAAGAACAAAGATCTAAGAGCAAGATCTCTCCCTAAGCTTAATACCCAAGGCTTACACTTAATCTAATTAATATTACAATACTAGTATAATATTAATCTATGAGAAAATTGAACCAAAAATATTGTTAACACTTTGAATATTTTCGGTTTAGAGAGGGAGGAGAAGAGAGCTTTTTATCTCACTAAAAATCTCTTATTTGATGATGGAATAGAAATGAAAAATAATCTACAACACTTTTGTATATTATTTGGTAAAAATAAAACAAAAGCCATGATGGCTTTTGCCTTCTCAAAACCGGGTAAGAGGAGGGGTTTTGGGGAGCCAATGCATGAAGTTGTTGTTCTAAACAAAGTCCATAGGCATGCATGGCTATACAATTAGGTAATGATTATGTTTAGATAATAAATTAATCAACACAATTATTAACCTAATACCCCAATATTTCGGTACAAACATAATATGGTGTCCATATTATTTTTGTCAATTGTCTATATGTAACATGTCATATGTCACATATATTTGTTATGTAATTTTTAACATATTAAAAATCAACGTATTGATAAAATACGTCACATACAAAAATCGACTTAGTAATTTCATAATTACTTGTGCCAAAATATTTTACCAATTTATAAATCACAACAAATTGTATTTATAATAATTCATTCAAATTTAATTGTTACATTAAACAATTATTTCATCCGAGTAATTATACAATTTGATTACTCAGACCGTATCTCATTTAATCACATTTCAATTTGATACGTAAATTATACTTCCAAAATCGTCCGTCAATTTTCAAGTAATTTAATTAACTCGTAACATTATACGATTAATTAAATAATCAATTAAGAGTATTGCCCTTTAGGTATGACCTAGGGGTCAATCGATCACCACCGTCACACGACAGTAATGTCAAACTCTAGTCACCAATCATTACCGATATATGTTGACCGATTGTGACAGAACAAAATTACTTCCCAATTGTATTCATTTTAATGAGACTTAAACATGTGATCATCATGATCAACAGTCGTGATCGCATTATTGTCGGAGGACACATATTCCAACATCTACAACATATACTTCACCAAGTAACAACAACTTATCTCTCTAAGTTTACTGACTTGAGCGTCGGAGTGAGTTCGCTCGGTCCAAAGCCGAGCCCTCAGTTTGTTCATTGTTTCAGGAGACCGCAAGGAGGATTCAACCAAAGACGTCATTCTACAAGCACGGGTGGTAACAAATAACTGCTCTGGAATTACACCCGGAACAACTGGCGCCGTCTGTGGGGAAGATACTAGAAGCTAGTCACATTCATTCCCAAACAAAAAAAAACAAAACAAAAACTCACCCAAAAAGCTAAGAAGATGTCAAAACAACAAGAGGTATTCGTAACTGACGAAACCGAGTTCTCGCCAAGATGATACCGTCCACAGTGCAGGTTGCGCAGACCCTCCACCGGCCGGGTAAGTCAACCGGAGTACGGGATGCCAATAATACCAGATACGCCGCTGCCCGCCAACCAGGTCACCATCATGGGACATGTGGTTGATGCAGCGAAACTGAAGCTACTCCTGGACCTAATTGGTAGTACGCCGGCTCACACTGTCACACCGACAAGAGCGGCGGAACCCGTCCAGGAGACCAGGGCCCAGAATGTGACTCCAAGAGACTTGAATGGAGCACTGGAAGAAGCTGGCCCCGTCAAGACGCCGGAGGAGCCCAGAGTGCCAGTGGTAGACCTAAGTCCTTCCCGGACCCGCGGGAGGACGGCGTCGCCGCAGCACCGACGAGGCCTGCCTCAGAGGAGTGAAAGAAGTCCGACTCGCCAGAGTCGAAGAAGAAGCCCGACTCATCAGAGTCGAAGAAGAAGCCCGACTCACCAGAGTCGGAGAAGAAGCCCTTCCCGCCACGGGGAGAGGAGCCGGACTAGGAATGCGAGGAGCCGATCGCCGCGTGTCGTTCGACACGTGGTCAGACAGCCCCTCAGTGCCTACGTCCTTGAAACCGCCGTGCCAACCAAGCTAAAGTTGCCGGCGTTCACATACAAAGGGGATATCGACCCCACCGACCATGCCGAGGCTTTTGAGTCGTACATGTCGGTGTGGGAACAACCCGATGAAGTCTGGTGCCGAGTCTTCCCAACAACCTTGCATGGGATGGCTCAGAGTTGGTACAAGGGGTTGCCCGACGGCTCGGTATACTGTTACGCCGACCTAAGGGACGCCCTTTTAGCCCAGTACTCTTGCAATAAGAGGAGGGCCGTGGAGACATCGGACCTCCTGACTATCAAGCAGGAGGGAGGCGAGTCTCTCCGAAGCTATGTAAAGAGATTCGACACCAAGGTTCAGCAGATTCGTGAGCTGAACAGCGAGCTGGCGGCCTTCGCATTGATGAAAGGCCTCCCAAGAGGGGACCTAAAAAATGAGCTCATCAAGTGCGGCGTCCTGAACCTGGAGTCCGCCAGAAAGATGGCCGATCAAGCCATAAAGGTGGAGGACTACCACAAAACCTGGGTAGGCCCCAACGAGGTCGGGCACTCAGAAAGAAAAAGCCGCCGGGAGGACAACCCGGATGAAAGACGCCGTGACAATAATAGGTCACGGTCCGACAGCCCGCCAGAAAAGCGAGCTCGGCGGCACACGGGGGAGTTCGGGAACGTACTACCGGAAGCGGTGCGGTGATCACACCCCCCAGTCGTATCTGCCGCCAAGTCTTCGCCCGAGCAAGAACGAGGGCCAAAAGTGGGAAAGGCCCCCAAGCCGAAGGGAGACGGTGACACGAGCCGATCTTGTGAGTACCACGGCCACACCGGTCACCTTATCGACAACAGCTAGCCCGCATCAAGAATGCCATTGAAGAGCTGATCCGGAAGGGGAGCCTCGGCAAGTATGTTGCCAAAGGCCAAAAGACTGAGGCCGGCGGGTCAAACAAGAAATCCGTCTTTGAGCGGATAGGAGTGATCCATGTTGTCATCGGGGGCAACGAGAATGGTGGGTCCGCTCATGGGCACAAACGGCACCTGAACGAGCTGTATCAGGCCATCAACTTTGTGTCCAAAATAGCGGTCCCCGCTTCCAACATCCCCGACGTGACTATTGGGAAGAAGGACTACGAGGGAGTCATCGCCCCTCACAGCGACCCGCTTGTAGTCCACTTGGACATATCCAACCACCTTGTCAAGAGGTGCCTGATTGACACAGGCGCCTATACGAACATCATGTTCAGGGAGTGCTTTCTCAACCTCGGTCTGAAGGTTGAAGACCTGAGCCCCTGCACCAATCCTTTGTACAGTTTTTCCGGGGCCGGCCTGGTACCCCTAGGGTTGATCAGATTGCCAGTGATGTTCGGCGAGGGGAATGCGGCTAAGAATATCCTAGCTGAGTTCGTGGTCATCGACGGCTCGTCCGCCTACAACGTTCTCATAGGCCGAATCACTCTAAGCGAGGCCGATGCAGTAATGTCCATCCGGGCCCTGACACTGATGTATGTCTCGGACCGGGGGGAAGCGCATAAGCTCGTCTCCAAGGACGAGAAGGACGAGGTGGTCAACACCCAGATATCCGCCAGAGGGTGCAACATGCAGTCCCTCAAAGTGGCAAAGAGGTCAGGGAAGGGGAAGAGCCCATCCTTGCAGCAGGAGGGCGACCCGATGAATACCGACGTCGGCATGGTGGAAGGAACCCCGACCGACCAAGAAGAGCCGCGTCCCGGCGTATGGGAAATAACTACTGGCGGGTCCCCCACGGCGAACAGCTCAGGAGCTGGCATTCTTATCACCAGCCCAAACGGGGACGTGTTTGAGCGCGCCTTGAAACTTACCCTCTCGACCTCAAACAACGAATCCGAATACGAGGCGGTGATAAATGGAGTCGAGTTAGCTAAGGCTGCCGGGGCGGAGCACGTCGTGGTGAAAACATGCTCACTATTGGTGGCCAGCCAAATCAGAGGAGAGTGTGAGGCTCGAGACGACGGGACGGTAAGATACCTGGAAAGGGTAAAAGCCGACACCGCCAAATTGAAGTCCTTCAAGATACAGTACATTCCCAGGTCCGACGCTCTCTCAAGACACACCGGCTGACAGACATGGAGGGCGCGCCTTTGATGAGCCATTAGGACACTGACAATCTCGAAAAAACTTTGTATAGCGGCGGAGGTGCCCAAGACAACTGTGGGCACCCCGGCGCATGTTTATATCTAATGAAGAATCGTCCAAGTTTTCCATCAAAGTGTTCATTTCCCCCCATAGTCACAATCAAGAAGCGGGCGCCACGGCAGTCACCCCAAGAAGTAGACGCTACGGCAGTCACCCCAAGAGGTAGACGCCGCGGCGATCCTCCAAGAGGTAGACGCCACGGCGATCACCATCAAGAAAATAGGCGCCACGGCGATCACCCCAAGAAGTAGACGCTACGGCGATCACCCCAAGAGGTAGACGCCGCAGCGATCACTCCAAGAGGTAGACGCCACGGCAGTCACCATCAAGAAATAGGCGCCACGACAGTCACCCCAAGAAGTAGACGCTACGGCAGTCACTCCAAGAGGTAGACGCCGCAGCAGTCACTCCAAGAGGTAGACGCCACGGCAGTCACCATCAAGAAATAGGCGCCACGGCAGTCACTCCAAGAATTAGACGCTACGACAGTCACCCCAAGAGGTAGACGCCGCAGCAGTCACTCCAAGAGGTAGACGCCACGGCAATCACTATAAGGAAGCAGACGTCATGGGAACGTTAAACACAGTTGAGATACGCATTCTAACTGCCTCGGTCAGGCCGAGGTAGAAACAAAAGAAGCGCTCAATTAATAACGTAAGAAGACAACTCAGACGAAGACAAGAAAAGACCTCGGCCAAGCCAGAGGCAAAATAAGCAAACTCTTATTAAAAATGATAACAGATTACAAACGAGAAGAATGCGATTTACGGCGTAGTCCCCATAAGGATAAGCCAAAACACAACCTACCAAAGTTGTACAAAATACAAGGAAAAGAAAGGCAAAAGGTTACAGACATATCATTTAAGCGCCAAAAGATGGCAGGGAGGAAAGGCTTAATAATTGGCCCCCGAATAGCTAAAGCTATCCGAGACGCCGGGTGAGCCTGGTGACGACCGCCTGTCTCCCTATGCCTGTTCTTTGCTTGCCATCGCGCGTTAGCGGCATCGTCCTTAATGGGCGACCCGTTGTCTCGGCCGTCTCGGCTTTCTCGCGACCTCGGCCTCGGCCTTCTTGGCGACCTCGGCCTCGGCCCTCAGTGCCTTCATCCTCTCGGCTTCCTCTTTGGCCGCCTTAGCCTCCTCAGCAAGGGCTGCCTTCTCCGCGGCCGCCTCTTCCTCCTTCTTCACCCTTACCTCCTCCTTGGCCTTCTCCTCCGCGGCGTTCTCCTTAGCTTCGAGCTTATCATCAAACAGCTCGTCAAATTTGTCCCACGGAAAGGAGCCATCAAGAGGGAAGAGCTCCCCAATCACTTCCCTGGCGGCTTCTTCGGCCAGGTCCCGGTATTGGGCGCACATATTAGGGAGGATAACGGTTTGGAGCGTCTCAATATCCTTCTCCCTTTGGGTGATGATAGCATCCTTGTTCCGAACCACCTTCCCCTGGACCTGGAACAAGCCCCTAAACTCGTCCCTCTGCGTACGGTAAAGGTCGGCGTGCTTCTGAACAAGGTCACGCATCTCCAAAGACTTAGCGACTTCGGCCGCCGCGGCCTCGGCCTTGGCTCTCTCTCGCAAGAAGGACTTCCTTTTCAGCGTCCTCCCCCTGAGTTTTCTCTCAAGGCGGGACGCCTCTTCGGCCTCAGCCTTGGCCCTCTTAGCCTCCTCGTTCGCCGCGTCGAGTTCCAGCCTTAGCCGCTCGAGCTGTGGGGCAGCTTCAGCCATGGCCTTCTCTTGCTCCATAATGTGGGAGCCGGCTAGCTGAGTCCATTTCGCCAGCCTCTTGCATATTCTCATCCCCTCTGCCACAAGCTCGGTGGTGGAAACCTTCTGGAGTAGGGAATCGACGGTGACATTTCTATCACCCGCCTTCTCAGGCTGCTTCTCTAATTGCCGCACAGTGAGAACGGCGGCTGCCGACGGTTGATCTACAAAAAATCAATTAAAACATCCGTGTCAGTATACATGGACATATCGGAGAGCCTGTCATCAGGAACTCCTAATGAACCGGCTAAGTCTGAGCCACAGGATATATCTGTACCATGCTTGGTCTTCTTGCTCGGAGGACACATCTCCTCGCTCGCCGTGCGATTCGGCATCGGCGGGGGTGGGCTCTTTCCTTTTACGGACAAGGGGAGATCCCTCCGCATCGGAGTCCCCCCCATCGGTAATGTCAACGATCACCACCGTCTCCTTCTGGACTGAAGGGATGGAAGGTGGAACGGATGTCGACGCCGTCGCCGCCGAAGACTTTGTTTTCCGCGTTCGGCGCGGCATGTTACTAGCAACCTTCGCCTGGGCCGCCTCCACATTCAGGCCTTTCAGCTGCTGATCCATCAGATCATTCGGTGGCGTCCTGCGATCACGGGCCGAGCCTTAGGGTGCAAATCGACAGAACGGTCTTATCCTTGTGCGGCCCCATTCTCCGGAGGATATCCTCGAGGCAGTCCGGCCCAAAGTGGTCTCAAAAAGAAACAAAGCAAGAGTTAGGTAGAAGTAAATCGAAATTCAAGAAATGAAACATGGAGAGCCAAGATGGGCCTCACACCGACCCCACTCACCTGTGCTAGGGCCGGTATGAGGTCGACGTGTATAGCGACTCATCTGAAGAATGATCTGCGTTGGGGGAATCCATCTCTTCGGCACCCCACTCTTGTCCGCCTCAAAAGCCTCATCGCCCTCTCTCATCCTCATTAAGAGGGACCTTGCTGGCGTCCATCTTAAGCTTATTCCGGGTAACCCATTTATCATGCTCCGCCTTAGTCTCGCACCGCAAGTTAACTTCGTGCTGGAAGGACCGGGGCAGCTGATAGTCATCCGGCACCTCAACGTACACCCACCGATCTTTCCAGTCTTTGCAAGAAGTAAGCTTATCGACGGAGACGTAACCCGGCTCCATTTGCACGCTGTACCATCCGACGCGGCCAGGGAATGACGGTCGAAGGTGGTGAAGCCGACGGAATAAATTTACCGTTGGGACCTCCCCCTTGAAGAGACAGAGCCAGACAAAGCCGACTATGGTCCTAATAGCCAACGGGTGCAGTTGGGCAACGGCGACGTTCATGGCCCTAACGATGGCCATAACATAGTCATTCAGCGGAAACCGGAGCCGTACTCCAAGTGCCGGATGTATACGCCGGTGCAACCCGGTGGAGGGCAACAAACGGCCTGACCCTCCTCAGGGATAACAATTTTGTATCCCCTGCCAAAGAAGAAATGGCCCTCGAAAAATGTCTCGCCGGAACAACTGGCGAACTTATGGGTCCAAGCACGGTCAAGGCGGACCTTACAGGCCTCGCCGTAATCCATGATGAACTGCCTCTCCACACCAGAAGGAATCCTTTCCTCACCGTCATCATCAAAGTCATCATCAACATCATCATCCTCCCAACCCTCCAAAGCTTTCGGGTCAACTTCGGGAGAAGGCGACCTAGGACCCCCGGACCTTAGCGGGACGGCGGCCAGTGCCTCCTCTTCGTCAAGACACGACGGGGAACCCCCCGGCGCAGGCTTACTAGGTCCGGCACCAGCAGAAGACATGTTTACAACAAAACTTACAAGTTAAAAAGGGAAAATTTGTTTGTTTACCTTGAAGAAAAATGCTACGCCGGAGTAATGATTCAGAAAGCTAGAGAGAAGTTTCGTCAAAGAGGGCTAGAAAGAAGAAAATTTTTGAGAAAATGAAATTGGTGCCCAATTTCAGGGATTAACTGCCCTATTTATAGGGGAAGGCCCATGAAGAAGGACCAATCAGGGCACAGCCCATGAAACGCCAGCCAATCAGAAAACATACACGTGTCAGACATGTAACCACGGAATGTCAATCGTTGCAACAGTTGAACGTCAATCAATGCAACAGTGACCAAGCGTCTTCAACACGCCCCTTCAAATCTCTCTGCCCATTCATCTTCCTCAACAAACTCCTAAGTATCTGTTCTCCGCCGGCCACACGATCAACCAAGTTTGTCAGCACCGGCTGGGGGCAATCAAAAGCACACGGCGCTCACAACCTCGGTCTCGGCCAGCACCACTTTCTTTTCCACATCTGATGTCCATTACACATCCATGTGGAGGGGGGATATGGTACGGCCTAAGCAGAGCCATGCCGGGGAAGAAGAAGCCGGGGCAGAAATTTTTACTTGCGCAGAATATACGCTCAACATACATCGGAGCCCATACCACGGCATAGACTACGCTGGGGGCAAATTGATGGGGCATATTCTGCACCAACCCACCGATCAACATATTGAGCAAGGTCAAAGATATCCACAAGATAAGTCAACGGCTTAGACAGCCTAACCGACGCTTTGACTGTCGGCTGTGTCTCTTGGGTCCCGGCTGGGGCAACTGGCCAGCCGAGGCACACATCCGCGAACTCATATCCAAGACCCCTCGGCGGTGAGTCAACAGGGCCCGCCGGCCTGCCATGGGTCCCTCGGCCGAGGGGTAGATCAGTCTTTCCACCTGCTAGCCACTTGGCCACTTGGCCACTACGTGACAAAAGGTGAAAGTCTATAAATACTCCTCAACTCTCATTGAGGAGGGGATCCACAATTTAACCTAAGAATCACTATTCATCTGGTAATATCTTCCTTATCTCTCTACAACATATACTTAACCAAGTAACAACAACTTATCTCTCTAAGTTTACTGACTTGAGCGTCGGAGTGAGTTCGCTCGGTCCAAAGCCGAGCCCTCAGTTTGTTCATTGTTTCAGGAGACCGCAAGGAGGATTCAACCAAAGACGTCATTCTACAAGCACGGGTGGTAACAAATAACTGCTCTGGAATTACACCCGGAACAGTATGTCTTTCAAGTATTCGGTAGATCAGGGGATGTTAATGTCCCTATGTTTTTAATGTAATGAACTCTATGTAGTTATTTTCTTTATCTATGTCAGTTTATTGTTGTCGAAAAAAAAAGCGGATAAGATATGACTTGTGAATAGGGGTGGGTAAAAATAGATCGGTTCAGTACGAAATTTACTTTTAATTAAAATATCCCTCTTAAAGATTAAAAAGGTAAATAAATGAGTAGCAGAGAGAAAGTATTATTCAAACTAGTTTTTTACCTAGTATAATTTCAAAATTGTGTATTTGATCTAATGCGCACATTATCTAAGGCCTTTAGGGTAATATTTGGCACGATTCTTTATACTCTTAAAACTCGGTCACCTCATCTTTTGACTAACTTTTATTATTTCTTTATTATTCAAACTCACGTCAGATTTTAAGCATTATTTGTCACTCGCCCAGATTTTATGCATTCTTTGTCCGACTCACTCAGACTCTTCTTTTTGATAGATTATTGAGAGTCTTCAGGAGTTTTGTTTTAAGACTCATCAATAATCTTACCCTTAGCAATCACTTGGAAGGGAAAAAGTAGGAAATATTTAGTGCACTGCGACAAACATATTGGACAATCTAATGGGCTTAGGAGTGTGCTGAGAGCCGAAGAAGCAACCAAATTTACCTTTGTAATATCTAGGACGACCACAAGCCTTGCTGCATTGTCTGACATTAGAATTGTTTATACTTCGTCTCGTTCATTGAACCCGATGCATCCCTCATGCTAAGTAATTAGGTATGAACAAGGCATTTTAAGAGAAATACAAAGGCCCAGCCAATTAACCCGTCCCAAATCCGCTAACCCGCTTGGTCGTGGACCAAAAATAAAAAATGAGCCTAGCCTATATCTCATCCAAGCCCGCATTTAATCACCTCTATCAAACATGTTGGCAACTCAAATAACATACCTTAATATGTAAGATTATGTTCAGTAAAAACATTTATCATAAAAAGACAAAAAAATCATCAAAAAGTAATAAAAAAATAATGTTTGATGGAAAAAAAATCACAACATGGGTTTGCAACCTAGGTAGCACCAAAACGGACACAAATGCGTACACGTGATACGACATCCCATGAAATTTAGGATACGGAACACGTTATTTAAATTTAATAAAATATATACCCTCCAATTTCATTTGTTGTTCCTTTTTCTTTTTCAATCAAATTCGAGTTTTTTTTCCATCTTTCGTTATTTGGACAACTTTGTGTGGTCCAATATCAATTTGATGTGGGATCATATGTATTGTGTAATCCAAATTGATTACCTTAATTCTTATCCTAAAGAGAAAGGGGAACAACAAATGAAATAAGAGGGAGTATATTTTATAGAGTAGTTATAAGGGTTTTTGTCAAACACAACCTTTAAAAAAAAGTTTTTTCCAAACACCACCTTTAAAAAAAAAGTTTGTAAAACACAACTTTTAATAATTGTTTTTTTGTCAAACGCGACATTTTGGCCGAAGGACTCAACATTTTGCAACGGGATAACATTCAGTCGATGTTTGAGATATCAAACGAGGTCGGTTAGAGGTGTTCTTGGACTCGTTGGAAAGGTGGAAATACAAGTTTTTCTGGGGTTATCAACACGATGGTCAAAGGTGGCCTTATATATGGTCTATTGCTGTGTAAAGGAAGGCTGGTCGGAGATGCTAGCTTGTAAAGCGAGTGGTCATGGGGTTTTTCGTAGGTCTTCAAATGGGGTTATAATATTTTGTTTGTTGTGAAATTTGTTATGTAGGTAGAGGGGAGTGTAAGGCATGTCATAGTTGTGTTGTTTATGGTGGTTGTTGGTTGCAAGTGGTGGTTTCAGGTGAGTGAATTGACCCACGAAAAAAATCCTACTTTGACTTTCTTCTTATTTTTTTTACCTCCAATTCAACTTCCCTCGAACCACCACTTGCAACCAACAACCACTACAAACAATACAACTAAGAACTATCTTACACTCTCCTCTACCTACAAACCAAATTTCAGACCAAACAAAGCATCATAACCCGATTAAAAGACCCAATAAAAACCTCCTGGCCACCCGCTATAAACCCAGACTTACAACTACCCTCTCCGACCAGCCTTACTTTACACGGCAATAGACCCCATATAAGGCCACATTTGACCATCGTGTTGATAACCCTAGAAAGCTTATATTTCCACCTTTCCAACGAGTCTACGAACACCTTAAATCGACCTCGGTTTCTATCTCAAACATCGACTGAAAATTATCCATTGCAAAATGTTGAGTCCTTCGGTCAAAATGTCGTGTTTGACAAAAAAATTAAAGGTTGTGTTTTACAAACTTTTTTTTTAAAGGTGGCGTTTGGAAAAAAAACTTTTTTTTAAAGGTTGTGTTTGATAAAAAAAACCTTGTTATAATTAATATATCATTTACAAAAATTTTATTTTGACTTTAATTATAACTTATTCTCATTTCCCACTCAAATCCGTCTTCTAATCAATCTCTTCGGTCTTTCGACTTCTCAATCCTCGTTTATAAGTATCTGACACATTTAGGCTTATCCGTGTGTGTCTGACGAGTGTCGGTGTCCGATACGATATCGTACACGGGACGACTGATTATGAGGAGTATCCGTGCTACCTTAATTGCAACACCATGATTCCTCTCTCCTCACCACATGTCACTCGCTTATTAGATAATGTATTAAGGAATGTACAAGTTGGGTATATTAAATAAAAGAAATGAGTGTCACAATAAAAAATTATTAATAGTGAAAAAATTAGATGCATGTTACTAAGGTGGAAAAGTGGTAAAAAGTAAAATATTATTTTTATATTCATAACATTTAATTTACCAATGTTATTTGATGTACATAATCAAAGGCAACAATTAAAACAATTAGGTGAGTAAAACATACGGACATGGACACGACACGGACACGTGATACGACATCCCGTGAAATTTAGAACGCGGAACACGCTATTTAAATTTAATAAAATATGTATTTTATAGTGATAAATAACGTATGATTTTATTTTTGTAATATATTTGATATTAAATTTAAATAAGTGAACGTAAAATTTGACCTTGACTACAACTAATTATCATTTACCACTCAAACCCATTTTCTATGAATTCTATCAATCTCTTTTGACATTTTATTTCTCGTTTAAATTATAACATGTTTAGGAGGAGTGTCCATGCTACCTAAATGACCTATATGTAGACAAAAGGCTATCCAAGCATCATATATCCTTATGGTAGGACGAGTCTATGTTTGGCCGAACTCTCGGGAATACACTCCCGATTCGACAACTAGAGGCGTGCATCGACATGCTAACCCTAGTCTTGTAATACCTTATGTTAATGAAGAGCTTTTCAGGTGCATTATCCCATTAAAGAGGCCCACTGATAAGAAGTGATTAAAAATACTACTTAGATCAACAAAATACAATTACTTTTATATAAACTCATATTGTGAATTACACAGTTAAACATGTTTATTGTGGTATAGTCTTATAATGGTTAACCTCCAGTGATTATTAAATCTAATATTGATCAAACTGGAAGCGATTTAGAGTTTAATTAGATATGTTTGACTTAATACTGAAGTATCCAAACCAAATAATACTCGAAAACTATACTTAATGGTAAAAATATGAAATAATGTGATAAAATAACTGCACCCGATAATGACTTAGCCCAAACATGAGCCGACCCTATACATTAATTTACTCGAAATAACCTGACAAGATAACAATCCGACATGAACCCGACTCGATCCGACTAGCACAACTGTCACCTCTAGCAACCATTGACTTAGAGCAGGCCATTCAGAAATTGGCCAGACAGGATGAGCAATAGTTGGCCAGGTCTAGCAGCATCCACTTTTTCTCGGCCCGTTGGATTGTTGACATCCCTAGTTACGGTTTAAGAAATTGCAAACAGATTAAGGTGAACCACAAACGTTTCTCGCGCATAGCCAGTAGTTGTGGCAATCAGGTCAGTTGGGTCGGGCCAAGTCGAGTCGGGTCTTATCGGGTCAGCTTACTCTTTTGGGTCGAGCCGGTTCGAATTGGGTCATTTCCGATCAAATGATGTACCAAGTCTATTCGGGTTTGGTCATTATCAGGTCAACAGTGGTGGAGGCAGGATTTGAGGTTAGCGGGGGCGAACAAGTAAGGCTATAAGACAAACTCGGAAAAAAATTGAAAATTTTAACTAAAACTTGCGAGATTTTCATTTTCCAGCGGAGGCGAGCGCCCCTGCTAGCCCCCTAAATCTGCACCATTGACTTTAGTTTCCAAACATTATTTGGATTTGTTATTTCATTACTAAGTCAAACGTGTCAAACTAAGTACTAAATCATTTCCATTTTTTTTATCAATATTAAGCTTAATAATTGGTGAGTCATCAATTTAAACGAGTCAGTATCTGGTCGGGTTCATATCGAGTCGGATCGACTTCGCGTTTGGGTCTTGTCGGGTTACGGATCGTCACCAGGTTGTGGCGAGGTGTGTTTTATTTTGCAAAATTCTCGGGTTCTTAGAATCGGGTTTGCTTGAATTTGGTTGAGTCACTCGGATCAACTTGCGAGCTCTACGGGATAGTTGCTAGTCTTGCGACAATTAGTCTCACTATTGACGGATATATCCGTCTAAAGTGAAAGACGGGTCAAATATGCTTAAAGTGGTGACATTTTTGGGCTCCACCATACAATTTGTTGCTTATCTTATGCTTAAAATATGTGGATATTTAATCCGTCTATAGTTATAGATGTATATCTTCATCTATAATGAGAATTTGTCAATTGTTAATAGAAAATGTCAAGTTGTCCCACTTGTACTAATCAAAGTATAAAAAAAGACGCTTTAAAGTTCAAAGTGATCTATTTAAAACCTTATGTAAACTATGTCTACGAATGGTAAGAAACTGGATCGAATCCCTTAGATTCAGATAAGTATTAATGATTTTGAAAAGTAAAGTAATAATTCAAAGATAAAAAAATGTGCAGATTGAGTTGTAAAGCAAACTCTTAATGTCACTTTAATTATCTCAAATCAATTAAATTCATTTATTAATTAACAACTCTTGCTCTAATCCTAAGGCTTTTCCCTGTTTGTTAATTATGTTACTGGTTGATCACTCACACCCACAAATTAAACACTTAATAATTAGTGATTCCTAGAAGTTCCGATGGTGATTTTTAGACACTTAAATTTGTTTTAAGTGGGTGGCTACCCGTTGGATTGCCTACATCCATACTACCTTCCACTATACACATTCATTTTAATTGAGAATATGAATATCGTTATCAGTAAAGATTTGATATATAACTAGGATTTTATAGTACCAGTAAGATTTGATACAGGATTGAAGGATTTTGCTTCTGGATTTGTGTGAAACTATGAGCTTATTATCGGATTTGGATCCTCTCCATTTCCTTTCTCTCCACTTCCTCTCACAATCTATTTTAATAATAATTACCACTTTTACTCCCATTTTTCCTTTACTTTTATGCGTAAATTGAGAATCGTTAAATATTGCCAAGATGCGATCCGGACTAATAATAGAAACTTGCCTCTCTATTTCTTTTTAGGAAATGGAGAGAAATTGTGCTCCTTATCCACCTTCCGTCCAAGGACATAAGATGTCCTATTATATTGATGAGATAACATACAGTCAAAATACATTCTCTTCAAATCGACTTTTATGACCTAGCCTGAAAGTGCCCTAGTAACATTGAGGATATGACACTGCTCTTTTCTGACTCCACCATTTTGCTGTGAAATACCCTACGCAAGTAATTTGATACTTCCTCCATTCTCTTTTGATGTTCCCATTTTCCTTTTTAGGCCATTTCACTATAATGTTCCTATTTGGTTTCTTTCTATTTTTGGGCCTAAAAAATGACCAAATGGTCCTTGTTGCCATTACATATTTACACTATATACCATATATTAGCCCACTTAATCCTACTTATATCTATACCCCACTAGCTTAGTCTTTTTTTTATTGCTAAAAATCGGCCCACTTGCTAGCTTAGCCTTTTTTTATTGCTAAAAATTGGTCCACTTGCTCTTAATCCATTTTGTCTTGGTTGTTCCACCAAAAGAAAATGGGAACATCAAACAAGAATGGAGGAAGTACAAGATTGCATTAGCATCAAAACAATTAGTATAATCAAATTTTTTTCTCATTAATCGTTCCACGAAAAAAATGCTCTATACTGAAAACCCTTCTCCCTCATCTGATGATGACCAAATTAATCGTTCCACGAAAAAAGAGAAGATGCAACAAACGCTAGAAGTGAATCCCTCTGTCTCAAATCTGAGTTTTGGGATCGATCAGCGGTTCCAGAAAGCCCTAACTTGATTAACTCTTCACCCCCTTGAACCGAGTGTCATACAAGGAATCGTTAAATCAGGGGAGTTCTCCGTCATTTGCCATTAACCAAGAAGAGATGGTTTTCAAATCACAAATAATGCTATATATGACGATATTTCTGATGACGACGTTGAGGATGAGAACCAGGCTAGTGACCCTACATGCCCTACCATTCTTTTGACGAAGGAGGAGAAAAGGAAGATCTGACGTCATTGGAAGAATTCGCTCATTATTAAAATGTTTGACAAAAACATCTGATATTTTTTTCTACTTCGTCAGATCAAAAGGAAGTGAGCTATTAAAGGTGGACTTGTACTGTGACACCCCCATACTCCAAGTGCCTTACCAGGACCACTCAGGTATAGGAACGTCACCATCTCGGTTACCCGAGGCAATGATAACCAAATGACAATGAAGAAACATAATTTAAATAACAATATAATTTAAAGTGATTACATGTTCAAAACCAAAACATGTTAAATCAAATACAAGGTTCTCGACGGTCTCATCGATAAAATCAAAAACTATAAAACATCGTCGACACAAAATGGAAGACTTCTAATCGCCACGTGACGACTCATCCTACTATCCCATACGTGTCATATCATACCACTCAAATAACTGCTCACCATCCCGAATGGATCACCACAGTTTTTAAAACATTTAAACGGGGTCAGTACTAATTACACGATCAAAGCCACACTGAAACAATCATACAAACAGCTCACACACAATCCCGGTCTCCATCTCCAATCACCTCATAACTGACTACACACTAAAGTGTGTAGCCCTGTCAGAGTACCCATCGCAACAGATACTCCTTGCCGCTAGTGGGGGACCGCAACCGTTCCCACCTAAGCCCCGCTCATCTCTATTGAGCGATAAACCCATGTTCATTAATGTGCACATCCCTTTTGTGCCGGGTTCCACAGAAGGCGAATCAAGGGCGTGAAGCCACTCCCGTAAGTGACTCCACTCTGCCAGGGACGCACCCCGAAGATCACAGACAGTTAAACAGTAATCACAATACAACATCAACAATCGTCTGAAACAATCAAGAATATGAAATCACAACCGTCTGAATGAATCAACAATCACTAACTACAGCACAATCACCACAAATCATGTAATTAATACCGAGTAGGAAAACCCTACCTGGAATGCAATCACAGAATCAGACGATCTAGCAGCTGTCTCAAAACCTCTCTTCTATGAACCCTCCTGTTATACAAACATTCATACAAAGACTACCTTAACCATACAATCATAAAACCCCCAAATCCCCAAATTAGGGTTTCAACTAAAATCAATGAAACAATAAAAAAATCATACTAGGAGTTTACCCACAATGCGACGGTCTCACAGGCGTAAAGAACTTAACGATCCGACGACTCTAGCCCTTAGGATTTGCCAACAACGTGACGAGAGAGAACTACGTAACCTCTTTTTCTTTTGAAAGGTTTAGAAAGGTGAAAAGTGATCAAAGAAAATGACGGAAGTCTTTTATATTAATCTCGCGTTATTAGCAAAACCCGTCAAAATAAACCCGTAAAACACACTTACTCGATCGAGTAAGGCACTTACTCGATCGAGTGCCCCCTACTCGATCGAGTACCCAACTTACTCGATCGAGTACCCTACAGGCAGACTACTGTTTTTGCGTCAAAAACTACTTACTCGCCAGAGTAAGCCCCACTCGATAGAGTACCCAAAGACTCATAAAACCGTAGTATTACAGTCTTCCCTCCTTAAAAAGAACTTCGTCCCCGAAGTTCAACCCATACTCAAAAACAAACATACTAACTCAATCAAGACACAACAACGCACTAAGAACTTAAAACAAAACCCCAACCTATAAAACATGAACTATTAACACCAACTCCACCAACTATGTTTACCTCCACAACATGACTCGCGATATCGTATCCACCACATTATAGCCTCTCTCGACACTAACTCCATACACTACCAACTAACATCCACAAATGCCAGTAGCTCCGTTTCATTAACATATTATCCACTAGAAAATCCAATATCAAGACACCCATAAACATCAAACGGGATGTTACAATCTACCACCCTTAAAAGGAACTTCATCCTCGAAGTTTACTCACACTCATAAACATCATCATCCAACTGCTAAAATTATCGAACTCATAATCATCATCATCCAACTGTCAACACTATCGAAATATTCACGCACTCCTAGACATCACACTACTACAAGCACGGTCATGACCTTTAACAAAATCAACCATAACACAAATCAATCTTTTATTCTACATCAAGACTCAAACTTCCAAATCTACTACAACCTGTACAACCATTAAACTCTCTTTGTCTCATCCTACTCCTCTTAAGATAAATGTTACGTCCTCGTAACTCACTAATACTAGATCCTTAGCTATATCTTCACATTAGCTTCATCACCACCACACGTCAAGGATAACCGCCTAAGACCTCAACACCTATAATCATTCCTATTTCTAAGGCTCTCTTACTTAAACAGTTCTCACACCTCAATTCATTCTGCACTTCATCTAACCAATACCACAAAATCTTTATCATAACCAACACTCCAAGTCTTCCACATTACCGCAACACGACATACCTCTCTATATAAACTATATAAAACTCCTATCGCCAAAGCATAACTCACGATCCACACTTGTTACGTACACTTACACTAGATCCTCAAGTTCTTTTCTTTCATTACCCCAAAACTCATACAAAGCTTTACATGAAACTAACTCCCAACACCCTACACTCATTGTCTCAACAAAAGATTATGAATCACCTGCAGCTTTCAGATCAGTACAACACATGTTCCACAAATCGCTTACCACGACTATGTGTATCGATGCCTCATCTTAAAACAAGATCAAAATTACTGTAACAACCTCTCACCACTGTGTCCCATCAACAGAATATTACGATACCATGACAACAACGAAAACATACACAACTCTCTTTTATATCATACTCTACCCTTATTCTCAAATTGAAACTGGTAAGAAACATCAATAAACAAAACAATTGTCTATCTGTACAAACTGAAACTCACAGGAAGCAACATCAAACAAAACAACAATCTATGTATAATTGATATGTACTTTTGAGAACTCGTGTCATAATTATCTCGCCTACTCCACTACAACCGATGACGGCATCGCAACACCGCCACCAACAGCCACACCGCAGTGCGAAAATACCCGCATCACAACACTAAGTACCGTGCCCGGATCACCACCCAAGGCACAACAACCACATCGATAGACATCACAACTACATACAATTCCCATAAACACTGACTCAGAATAACTTTCCGGACAATAAAACTTACTCAAGACTGCTTTACTAGATCACAACACACTATATTATACGGAATAAACAGACAAGAATCTCATGAATACCATCCCTACCTTTTTACGGAATAAACATATATCATGAATATACATACAAGTATAACAAGTCATGCCAAATCACCCAAACTATCACTTTTGAACATCATTCCATTAAGTTACCTTATCCAACATATATTACAGAGCATTCAGATAACAACTTTATAACTATCACACAATACCGCTTCTCGTGAGGTCAGAACCTCATACCAACGTTTATATACATCTTAGACCCATAATGACATCCAACTAGTCAATCCTGATCACGTAAGTTACCACTCGATAAAGGTTACCTGTCGCCCGAGCTTAACTCATATGCCCCTCATAACATATTCCCCCTTTCGCATAACCTGATGTGACCATTATTTGAGCATATTTAGTCCCCGAATTAGCCTTGTTCCCATGCTTTTTAGTGTATATTTAGGTCATTTATTGTCTTTAGTCCTTTGTTTTGCATATTCTTTGAGGTTTTGTTCCCATGGTAGAAAAGGAGTGCAAACCTTGCATTTTCATGGCAAAATAGAGCTAAATTGATTGAATTCAATGACCAGCATCAAAGAGAAGACAAGACTAGAAAGCCTTTGTACATACTATAGTAGATGGGCAATGATGAGAAAAGATCCTTGCATCTCCGACAAGATCCCCGAGGATTGTTGGAAGAAGGAGGAAGAAAAGAAGAAAGGAAGAAGCTGACCCAGAATCCGAGCGGATTGCCCTCGGGACGCCCGTCCAAGACCAGGAATCCGAGCGTCTTTTCCAGAGGGACGCCCGTACAAAAACACCACAATCCGCTCGTCCAACCAAACAATCCGCTCGTCCAACAAGGCCACAATTCGCTCGTCCCGTGCCTTGGACGCTCGAATTGTGTTACAGCAATTTCGTTTTATTCTTGTTCTATGAAGGATGCGCATATCTCGGAAAAACCGGCAAAAAGGAGACTTGCATATTTTCTGAGAGGAGCGATTCCTCAAGGACTTAATCGTCATTTAAGCCCTTAGTAAACCCTAATTTGTGTACCTAATCCCCACTATAAATGCCCCATTAGTCTAATTAGATAATCATGTTCTTCTTATCAATCTCTAGTGTAGTTTATATCATTCTAATCTCTTCTTAATCTTGTAATCAACTTTTAATCAAGTCTTAATACAAATCTCATTTCCTTAATCTCTCTTTTGTTCATCTTTTATTTTGGGTAATTGAAGATTATTTGGGTTATTATTGGGAGACTGACAACCTTCCAATCATTCATCAAGTACTTCTATTATTCTTTGCTTTATTATTGGAATCATTAGTAGGTATAATTCTCTTAATCCTTTTTAATTATTGTTAATCATCTTCATTTATTCATCATGTCTTGCCTTGTTAATGTGATTGACAAACTTGTTAACATGCTAAACTTGATAATGAGTGAGTAGTTTCCTTAACTAGGGTTAATGGGTAATTAGGGGAAACTAACATGGGGAATGATTCATGCTTAATTTAATATGTTTTCATAGTTTATTTGCTTGCTTGTTGTGATCTCAACTTATGCACATGTTATGTTTGATGAAATGCGAGCTTATGAATCCTTGCATTTTTTTTACCCATCACTTACCTTTTCAATGAGACTTGTAAGACATAAACCAACTCGAGTCTCATTAGACCATGCATATAGTTGAGTAGGGAAGATTAAGTCGACTTGTAGGTGTTGTACAATCTAATCAATTCGGCTCCGGGACCCAAACTTTCCTAGGATTGTAAGATATAAACCAACTCGATCCCTCACAACAATAATTGCTTGCTTATAATTTGAGAATATGTTTGTATGATCAATTCCCATGAATCCCCTATGACCCCATGACACCCTAGTGCCTTTTATCAATTGTTTACATCCCTTTTTAATCATCTTGCTTGTTTACTTTTATTACTATTTAGTTTAGTGATCTTCTATTCCAACCCCAAATTGTGACACCTCTAGACACCACTACTTACAATTGAAAATCTTACTTCAATACCCATCCCTTGGGATCCGACCTTTACTTGCCTCTTTACTAATAGTAGAGTTGTTTGTGAAGTTATAAGTATTGTTTTGGTCTAGGTGCTCTTAACGACAAGTAACCGAAAACTAAACCTCTCAAGAGGGATCGACCAAAAATGGCGCCGTTGCCGGGGACGGTGTTAACTTGATTTAGATTTTCTTAAATTGTTATTAGTTGTGTCTTTCTTTGCCTTGGGGAAGTAAAACTCCTCAAGGTTTGTTCTAATTATTTTCAAGTTGTTCGATATTTTGCAAGATGGATCTTATAGATTGTTTTATAGAGGACCACTTAAGTATACCTTTCTTCAAAGACCCCATGCAAGCATTGGAAGCCTTGGAAGCAAGTGAGGCCAAAAATATGTATTGGGAGTTGGAGGTAGATCTTTTTGAGGCCGCTCTAGCTAACAAATAACTTACTCATGAACAATCCGAATTAGTGCATAACATCCTTGTGGAAGAATATCAACCTATAGAACATGAGCAATCAATCCTAGAAGACATCTTACAAGCCGGAGAGCAAGAAGAATTCGTCATGGAATTCTAGTATGACGAGATTGATGAGACCGAAGAACAAGTTGAACATGCCATGAGAATGGAGTGTCTAATGGAAATGGAGTAAATTCTCAATGAACCTTCAAAGGAGGAAAGTGAGATACAAATCCCTACTTTAAAACCTCTTCCCCCAAATTTGAAATATGCTTACCTTGATGAACCAAAGACCAAACCCGTGATTGTTAATAACAAACTTGATGAAAGCCAATTGGGAAAATTGCTTGATGTGTTGAAGCAACATGAAAAGGCTATAGGTTATAGTCTGGATGACCTTAAGCGGATAAGTCCCAACTTTTGCATGCATAGAATTCATCTAGAGGAGGACCATAGACCTACCATCCAATCTCAAAGGAGATTAAACCCCCACATGCAAGAAGTTGTAAAGGGAGAGGTTATGAAATTACTTGATGCGGGAATCATATATCCCATATCAGACTCTTTGTGGGTTAGCCCCGTTCAAGTGGTACCTAAGAAAGGAGGTACCACGGTGGTGACAAATGAAAAGAATGAGCTAATACCCACAAGGAAGATCACCGGTTGGCGTATGTGCATTGACTATCGAAAATTGAATTCCGCAACAAGAAAGGATCATTTCCCCCTACCATTCATTGACCAAATGCTTGAGAGGTTAGCCTCCAACAAGTTCTTTTGTTACCTTGACGGGTATTAGGGATTCTTTCAAATCCCTATACACTCGGATGACCAACATAAAACCACCTTCACATGCCTTTATGGTACTTTTGCATATAGGAGGATGCCTTTTGGCTTGTGTAATGCCCCCGCCACTTTCCAAAGATGCATGATGAGTGTACTGTCTTCTCCGACTACCTAGAGACCATAATGGAAGTTTTTATGGATGATTTTAGCGTTTATGGAAAAGACTTTGACTCATGTTTGCATAATCTTTCTCTTGTATTGCAAAAATGTGAAGATGTTAGTCTTGTTTTAAATTGGGAAAAGTGTCACTTCATGGTCAATGAAGGAATTGTTTTAGGTCATTTAATCTCGGAAAAGGGCATCGAGGTCGATAAAGCTAAGGTTGAGGTGATAGAGAAACTCCCACCCCCCGTGAATGTTAGAGGGGTGAGAAGTTTTCTCGGTCACGCGGGTTTCTATCGCCGTTTCATAAAAGATTTTTCAAAAATAGCGAAACCCCTCACTCAACTCTTACTTAAAGATGCCCAATTCCATTTCACTGATGAGTGTGTTGAAGCCTTTAATAGAATCAAGGAAGCACTAATCTCGGTATTGATCATTCAACCTCCAAATTGGGAACTACCGTTCGAGATTATGTGTGATGCTAGTAACTACGCCGTTGGAGCGGTTCTTGGCCAATGGGTAGGAAGAGCTCTTCATGCCATCTACTATATAAGCAAGACTCTTGATCCGTCCCAAGTGAACTATGATACTACCGAGAAAGAGCTTCTTGCCATTGTCTATGCTTTGGACAAATTCCGTTCCTACTTACTTGGATCCAAAGTGATTGTCTTTTCGGATCACCGTGCTCTCCGACACCTCTTGATAAAGAAGGAGGCAAAACCAAGGTTGTTGAGATGGATTTTGCTTCTTCAAGAATTCGACTTGGAAATAAGAGACAAGAAAGGAGCCGAAAATGTAGTGGCGGATCACTTGTCAAGGATCCGGTTTCATGATGAACAAGGAGAAACGCCGATCAATGACTCATTTCCCGACGATATCTTGATGGCCATTCAAATAGAACTTGAAAGACACATCACCCCATGGTTTGCCGATTATGCCAACTATATCGTTGGAAAAGTACTCCCTCCAAATTTGAACTACAAAAAAAGGAAGAGGTTTTTATTCGAAGTAAAAAGGTACTTTTGGGATGACCCAAATCTCTACAAAGAGTGTAGTGATGGGCTCTACCGGAGATGCATCCCTCAATGGGAAGTCCAAGGAATCTTGGAAGGATGCCACTCGTCACCTTATGGTGGGCACCATGGAGCAAGGAGATCCATTGCAAAAATTCTTCAATCAGGCTTCTATTGGCCTACGATGTTCCAAGACACAAGGGAATTTATCATTCATTGTGATGCTTGTCAAAGGACGGGGAATATCTCTTGGAGGAATGAAATGCCATAAAGGGGCATACTAGAGGTGGAGATCTTCGACGTTTGGGGGATCGACTACCAAGGACCGTTTGTGACATCCAATGGAAATAAGTATATCCTTGTGGCCGTAGATTACGTCTCAAAGTGGGTGGAGGCAATTGCCACCCCAAACAATGATGCAAAGACGGTCACCGAGCTCTTCAAGAAAATAATCTTCCCAAGATTCGGAGTCCCTAGAGCAATCATAAGTGATGGAGGAACGCATTTTCATGAAAAGAAGCTCGCATCCCTTTTGACCAAGTATGGTGTTCAACATAGAACCGGCCTGGGATATCATCTCCAAACAAGCGGTCAAGTTGAAGTTTCGAATAGAGAGATCAAGCAAATTCTTGAGAAAGTTGTAAACAAGACTCGAAAAGATTGGAGCACAAAGCTTGATGACGCTCTTTGGGCTTATAGGACGGCCTATAAGACCCCCATATGAGCCCCTCCTTACAAGCTTGTTTATGGAAAAGCATGCCACTTGCCAACCGAATTAGAGTACAAAGCTTTTTGGGCAATTCGAGCCCTTAACCTTGATCTCAAATTAAGTGGTCAAAAGAGGATGATATGAATTCAAGAGTGGGAAGAATTCCGACTACAATCTTATGAGAATGCAAAGATTTACAAGGAAAGGACAAGATTGCTCCATGACAAGAGGATAAAGCAAAAAGCCTTGCACAAAGGGGATACAGTCCTTCTATTCAATTCCCGATATCGACTCTTTCCCGGGAAGTTGAACTCTAGATGGATGAGTCCCTATGTGATCACCGAGGTTGGAAAGTATGGGGATTTTGAAATCAAGGCGGAAGATGGAAGCAAATTAAAGGTCAATGGTCAAAGATTGAAGCCATATTATGAGGGAGAATTTATTGGAGAGGATGAGGTCACCTACCTCGGGCGTCCTCATCCTTGAAGGAATCATCAAAGGGAGAGTTTGGTGGAGTCCTCCCTAAACCACCACTTGTAAATATACTAACCCCTCTAACTTGTATTTATAATTTTATTGCATTCCTTTTATCATAAACATAAATTCTTTCCATGAGAGTAAGTGAGGGAGGGTCACTAATGATTTTTGATGAAGGAAGGAACTAGTTTTCAAGTATGGGGAAGCTTTTTATCGGAGTCAAGGAAATCAAGGAGAATCCGCAGCAAGGAATCCGAGCGTCTAAGGAGGAAATCCGCTCGGTTTGTACAAAGACGCCCGTCTTACCGACAATACGCTCGTCCAGCAGGAATCCGAGCATCTGAAGAAGAATCCGCTCGTCTTTTTGCTGCAACACTTTAAGAAAAGTTCTTGTAACATAATCCGCTCGTCCTACTTCAGAAAAGACGCTCGTCCTAAGCTCGATCCGCTCGTCTTGGCTGCTTCAAATTTTTGGAAAAATCCACTGTAAGAGAATCCGAGCGTCTTCCCAGGAATCCGCTCGTCCCAGAACGAGAGAATCCGAGCGTCCCAGGCCCGAATCCGCTCATCTCCCTGCGGCCTTCACTCTTGATTTTTACGATTTTAATTCTCCCCACGATACAATTTGTGACACATCACCCTTCCTTCCACTTGTATTATAAAAACCCACCTTCTTATGACTCCAAATCATATCCCAAACACTCTTTCATTCCACAAAAACAAAAAGCCCCAATTTCTAGGGTTTCAAAGGCAAGATTCAATCCACAAAGAGCATCTTCATACTTCAACAAATCAAAAAATTCCCACTTGAAAAATAATATTTGTCTTTGGTTGATTTGGAGAGTCCTAGCAACATGGAGGACTAACACCTTGGCTCCATTAAGGTGTTCTTTTTATTGTTCCCACTTGAAAAATCCAAAATGACGATTTAAAGTTTCATGCATTGCATTTCGTATGCATGAACTACCCCGAAATTTAAGACATTAGAAATAATGTCTATTTTGGTTTGGGGAAGTACATGCATACGCAACGGGAGGTAATCTAAATTACGCTCTCCACCATAACAAAAACCCATGCATCATGTAGTGTAGCCTAGTATAGCTTGCATTTAGTTTAGAAATCATGCATCATACTTGCATAATTTCCTATCATATTGGCCATTGAGGACAATGCCTATACTAGTGTGGGGATGGGAAATTCTAACTTGACTTTTATTCAAAAACACAAAAAAATCAAAAATTTCGAAAAAATCAAAAAAATTGAAAAATTGAAAATCCAAAAACAAGTCCATTTCCTTTGTAGTGTAGTCTTGTATATATTGTTTGTATATATTATGTTTGTCTATCCTTGTTCACATTAATCGACTACGCCACATCCGAGACATGAGGATATTGAAGACCGCATGGTATGATCTTTCCAATCTCCTTTTTCATCTTTATGTTAATGACTATGTGGCTTTATTTTGATTGATGCAGTATAAACAATGTGAA
Organism: Silene latifolia; assembly: GCF_048544455.1. Classification (NCBI taxonomy): domain Eukaryota; kingdom Viridiplantae; phylum Streptophyta; class Magnoliopsida; order Caryophyllales; family Caryophyllaceae; genus Silene; species Silene latifolia. The sequence continues at coordinate 77,029,471 of NC_133531.1, forward strand.
TTTAGGACTTGCATTTAGATTATTTGGCATATTAGTTGGTATAAGCATATGCATTAGGATGTATATATGTTAGTTGCATGCTAGAAAAAGTTTGTGAAACCGTCTACTTGGGAAACTTGACAAGTGTATATAGGCCCTAGTAGATGCTTTTTCTTCTTAAGACTTTGCTTGTTAGAATACTTGTAAAACACCCTAGGATGTGTCATGCTAGTATCCTTTGACCCATGGATTAAGGCCTAGTCAAGAGTACCTTGTGGTGTGATAACTCCTTGGCTACCGTTTATTCCAAGGTGACCCTTTAACCCATGCAACCATCATTCATCCATGTTCTACCATACATTTTTGTCATCAAAGGGAATGGGCACAAAAAGAAATTGATTTGAGTTCAAGAAATGAAATGAAAAGTGAAAGAAAGTTTGCAATTTGCATCAAAAGAGGAGCAAAAATAGACTCCTATGCTTCAAATATAAGGCACCCTCACTACAAATGGGGTGACTTTGAAAATGTTCAAAAAGAAATGCAAAGAAAAGTTAAAAGTTGTCAAGTATTGAATTGCCAAAAATCAAAAGAATTGGCAAAAGAAAGTGTTCTCAAATGTTATATGCCACAAGAAATTGGGGGGAAAAACAACAACAAAAGCAAACTCCCAAATGAAACTCAAAATCTATTGATCCCTTTTCCATCGTATCCATTTTTGTGTATAGTAGAGAGGGGACGACCCTTCTTCTTGTCTAGGCAAGAAGGGGAATTCCGCGATCCTCCAGTGTTTCTAACGCCATAGGGAGTCTACTCTTGACAAAAGCATTTAACGATTGAGGACAAAGGTACCCTAGCTTGACACAACTTGGAGGTGATTTATTGGTATCCTTCTAGGCTTAGTAGTTTGAAGAAATTACATCTATGAAGGAGTGTGTGCCCTTGAATTGCTTCCCCTTTAGATAATTTCCGCCACTTAGATGAGGAAAGTGGCTATTCTTTTGTAGATGCATCCATTACTTGATTTTGTGTGCTTTAATGTTTGGATGTGTCGCCATTTTGGCAAGACCCACCTTGCCTTGCAAGAAGGCATCCTACCTCATGGTTGTCTTGTTGTGAGTTGAAGGGGCGGAGTGAGACCCGCTAATTGTCTCATATCGGCTATGCTATTAGGTTAGTTTAAATAACGGTCCTAATTTTTGTCACCTCTTTAATCGGGACGAGCAAAGGTTCGGTTTGGGGATATTTGATGTGACCATTATTTGAGCATATTTAGTCCCCGAATTAGCCTTGTTCCCATGCTTTTAGTGCATATTTAGGTCATTTATTGTCTTTAGTCCTTTGTTTTGCATATTCTTTGAGGTTTTGTTCCCTTGGTAGGAAAGGAGTGCAAACCTTGCATTTTTATGGCAAAATAGAGCTAAATTGATTGAATTCAATGACCAAGCATCAAAGAGAAGACAAGACTAGAAGGCCTTTGTACATACTATAGTAGATGGGCAATGATGAGAAAAGATCCTTGCATCTCCGACAAGATCTCCGAGGATTGTTGGAAGAAGGAGGAAGAAAAGAAGAAAGGAAGAAGCTGACCCAGAATCCGAGCGGATTGCCCTCGGGACGCCCGTCCAAGACCAGGAATCCGAGCGTCTTTTCCAGAGGGACGCCCGTCCAAAAACACCACAATCCGCCCGTCCAGCCAGACAATCCGCTCTTCCAACAAGGCCACAATCCGCTCGTCCCGTGCCTTGGACGCTCGGATTGTGTTACAGCAATTCCGTTTTCTTCTTGTTCTATGAAGGATGCGCATATCTCGGAAAGACCGGAAAAAAGGAGACTCGCATATTTTCTGAGAGGAGCGATTCCTCAAGGACTTAATCGTCATTTAAGCCCTTAGTAAACCCTAATTTGTGTACCTAATCCCCACTATAAATACCCCATTAGTCTAATTAGATAATCATGTTCTTCTTATCATTCTCTAGTGTAGTTTATATCATTCTAATCTCTTCTTAATCTTGTAATCAACTTTTAATCAAGTCTTAATACAAATCTCATTTCCTTAATCTCTCTTTTGTTCATCTTTTATTTTGGGTAATTGAAGATTATTTGGGTTATTATTGGGAGATTGACAACCTTCCAATAATTCATCAAGTACTTCTATTATTATTTGCTTTATTATTGGAATCATTAGTAGGTATAATTCTCTTAATCCTTTTTAATTATTGTTAATCATCTTCATTTATTCATCATGTCTTGCCTTGTTAATGTGATTGACAACCTTGTTAACATGCTAAACTTGATAATGAGTGAGTAGTTTCCTTAACTAGGGTTAATGGGTAATTAGGGGAAACCAACATGGGGAATGATTCATGCTTAATTTAATATTTTTTCATAGTTTATTTGCTTGCTTGTTGTGATCTCAACTTATGCACATGTTATGTTTGATGAATGGCGAGCCTATGAATCCTTGCATTTTTTTACCCATCACTTACCTTTTCAATGAGACTTGTAAGACATAAACCAACTCGAGTCTCATTAGACCATGCATATAGTTGAGTAGGGAAGATTAAGTCGACTTGTAGGTGTTGTACAATCTAATCGATTCGGCTCCGGGACCCAAACTTTCCTAGGATTGTAAGATATAAACCAACTCGATCCATCACAACAATAATTGCTTGCTTATAATTTGAGAATATGTTTGTATGATCAATTCCCATGAATCCCCTATGACCCCATGATACCCTAGTGCCTTTTATCAATTGTTTACATCCCTTTTTAATCATCTTTCTTGTTTACTTTTATTACTATTTAGTTTAGTGATCTTCTATTCCAACCCCAAATTGTGACACCCTTAGACACCGCTACTTACAATTGAAAATACTACTTCAATACCCGTCCCTTGGGATCCGACCTTTACTTGCCTCTTTACTAATAGTAGAGTTGTTTGTGAAGTTATAAGTATTGTTTTGGTCTAGGTGCTCTTAACGACAAGTAACCGAAAACTAAACCTCTCAAGAGGGATCGACCATAACCATCACCTCATGCCAAGTATAACCATACCCTTAATAGTCATCTACAAGCACCCGCCTCATATAACCACATCTTATACTCCCTTCCAAACGTACATATTAATCCGGCCTCCACAAATTAACCTCTTTAGATTTTTCATCTTTCTTATCTATCATCACTCTTAATCACTAGCAACAACACCTCAACACTACCACCGTTCGGACATCAAACCTCCTACACCCATCTCTAAACATTATGATTTATTTCCTATCTTTGGCTAACATCCTAAATCACGACATCAAACCCCTCAACAAAATTACCTCAAGATCATTCCCAATACTATTCGTAATTGTATCGTCATCTAACTCTCCACCAAAACCTCGTATCGTGCAAATAATTTACCCAACCTTTACTTTCCTTAATTCCTCGAAACGCATGATTATCAAGTTGTCCTAAAACTCCTATATAATCATTAACTAGCATCCTCGTGATAATATCACACATCTCGACGATTCCTTACTTTTACATCACATAACCTCGGTGGACATTTTCCTAGTTTTACTCCCCTTATTCTTTTCTTTTACACTCGACAAAATCAATTAACCATTCAACTCCTTATTACTTCTTCCTAACTCTTTAGTACTCCAGTTACCTTCTCATTGCTCCAAACTCAAATCCCATTATTTCTTATCGATATCTTCTCACTCCTTCTAACCCTGGATCCTCTCTTATCATGCTATGACTCACAGTTATCACCAATCAGTCCAGACCATCTCATGTTATCACTCATACTGATCACCCATCACCATTTCATACCGTTACTTGTCCAAGGAAATCACACATTAGTTTTACCTCTTGATAATACAAATTCCCAAACTCACTCGTTATCTGCAAACCCACATCGCTGCATAACTCAATCTAAGCTCTTTATACACCATATCTTTCCATTTACCTATAACGGCCTTTCCGTTATATATATTCTTAACCAACCGAGTCATAACTACCTCCCTTCATAATCCTGAAACATCCAAAGTTACCACGTACAATTTGCATCTCTCATTTCAACCTTTTTATTCTCACGTTCCATAAACTTACATCACCCCTTGCCCGCCTTCGCTTACTTTTACATTACTCAACACACAATCATATCACTCATCTCGTCTCACAAAACATGCTCTATGCCTTAATAAGCCATACCGATCTTCCTTTTCTTTTTCCTCTATCTATCACAACCACATATAACTCATGTCCTCTCCACCGAACTCATACTCACCATAGGTGCCACTCACTACACCATAAGATTGGGTAACTTACGCATCAGGATCAACATACATGTAAAAAAATGCATAAAGAAGCAAAATAATACCTTTGAATTAAACATAATATGCAACGAAATCAAAAGATAAGCATATGACCTAAAACAGGGGTCACTAGATCGAGTACAGGCCACTCGATCGAGTAAAAGACTTACTCGATCGAGTAGGTGAAGGTCAGTGACACGTAAAACAAATTACCAGGGCTACTCGATCGAGTAAGAGCTACTCGATCGAGTAACAAGAGGTGCACTTGATCGAGTGAGGGCCACTCGATCGAGTACCCTACGCATGTCTCAACACTGTCCACATTTCATAAAACGGTCATATCTCACTCGTTTCTTGGTCGTTTTGGGCATGTGACATATCGTTAGAATTTTAACAGAACAAGCTATCATCTCCAATTGGAATCACATCAAAATCATATATACATCTCAAGTTATAATAGTTTAAAGACAACCTCTCTATAATCGAAAAACACAACTACTTGATTTTTACTTCCAAACAACTTAAAAAACAACAAGGTACACAAAACAACTCAATACTCATAAAGCCACTATCCCTAACCACATGTTAATATCTTCAAAAGCCAAGCAACAAATAGCTCAATGCACATATATCATTCAACTTACTAATCACATATTACCCGCATGTTTTTATCATATAACTTTACGTAAACAAAATCACAAATATATGACATCAAGTCCCCTATTCACATGTTACTAACATAACAACATTATAAAATAACTTCCATCATATAACATGCTTAATCATAATTCATATTATCATGCAACAATTATTCATCTTTTTCCACCAATTATTCATGCTCTTACTCAAACTTTCAGCTATATAAACTCGTACAACACTACCAACAACATATATATATATATATATATATATATATATATATATATATATATATATATATATATATATATATACATACATAACTCTATGTATAACTCAAACCAATCAAATTTTCTTTCCGTATTTCTATAATGCCATATCGTAAAATAACTATCATGCTTTCAACCAATAATGTATAAAATCACCTCATCATCATCTTTCTCTACACATTCCCCATTCTCCACATACATACATCCACCGATTTATACCACACTTTGCTACAAATATACACAATTCACAAGATAAACACATAGCGATCCCGACTCATATCCCATGGTGACCGGTTCAAAATTGTAGGGCGAGTTCGCGACTTTAGGACGTCTCCCAAGTCTTTGCATTAGCTCCTACAACTCCTACCCCGGGTTCATTTTATTTTGACTCCCTATGTTCATTAGGTTCATTGGTTACAGGTTTCAGGATCGTCGCTCTAATACCACTTTGTGACACCCCCATACTCTAAGTGTCGTACCAGGACCACTCAGTTATAGGAACGTCACCATCTCGGTTACCTGAGGCAATGATAATCAAATGATAATGAAGAAACATAATTTAAATAATAATATAGTTTAAAGTGATTACATGTTCAAAACCAAAACTGTTAAACTGAAATATAAGGTTCTCAGACGGTCTCATCGATAAAATCGTCAAAAACTATAAAACATCGTCGACACACAAATGGAAGACTTCTAATCGCCACGTGATGACTCCCCTAGCTATCCCATACACGTCATATCATACCGCTCAATAATCGCTCACCATCCCCGAATGGATCACCACAGTTTTTAAAACATTTAAACGGGGTCAATACTAATTACACGATCAAAGCCACACTGAAACAATCATATAAACAGCTCACACACAATCCCAATCTCCATCTCCAAGCACCTCATAACTGAATACACACTAAAGTGTGTAGACCTGCCAGAGTACCCATCGCAATGATCCTCCTCGCGCCAAAGGGGGGACCGCAGGCCGTTCCACCTAAGCCCCGCTCATCTCCATTGAGCGATAAACCCATGTTCATTAATGTGCACATCCCTTCTGTGGCGGGTTTCACAGAAGGCGAATCAAGGGCGTGAAGCCACTCCCGCAAGTGACTCCACTCGGCCCAGGGACGCACCCAAAGATCACGTACAGCTTAAACAAGAATCACAATACAACATCAACAACTGTCTGAAACAATCCACAATATGAAATCACAACCGTCTGAATCAATCAACAATCACTAACTACAGCACAATCACCACAAATCATGTAATTAATACCGAGTAGGGAAACCCTACCTGGAATGGAATCACAGAATCAGACGATCTAGCAGCTGTCTCAAAACCTCTCTTCTACGAACCCTCCTGCTATACAAACATTCATACAAAGACTACCTTAACCATACAATCATAAAACCCCCAAATCCCCAAATTAGGGTTTCAACTAAAATCAATGAAACAATATAAAAATCATACTAGGAGCTTACCCACAATGCGACGGTCTCACAGGCGTAAAGAACTTAACGATCCGACGACTCTAGCCCTTAGGATTTGCCAACAACGCGACGAGAAAGAACTACGTAACCTCTTTTTCTTTTGAAAGGTTTAGAATGGTGAAAAGTGATTAAAGAAAATGACGGAAGCCTTTTATATTAATCTCGCGTTATTAGCAAAACCCGTCAAAACAAACCCGTAAAACACACTTACTTGATCGAGTAAGGCACTTACTCGATCGAGTGCCCCCTACTCGATCGAGTACCCAAATTACTCGATCGAGTACCCTACAGGCAGACTACTGTTTTTGCGTAAAAAACTACTTACTCAACAGAGTAAGCCCCACTCGATAGAGTACCCAAAGACTCATAAAACTGTAGTATTACATGTACTCACTGATGTTGGGTGCTCCTACTATGTCGCAAGGTTTACGAATAGGGAGGACTATGATTTCTTGCTGACCCAAGGGCCATGGATGATAGAATATCATTATCTTACTATTCGTAAATAGGTGCCTAATTTCATTGGGACTGACGAACCAATTAGACATCTTATGACATGGATTCGTATTCCTCAACTTTCAGTTGAGTATTATCATGAGGACATTTTGCATAAGATTGGAAGCAAGATTGGCAAAGTTATTCAAATTGATAGACCTACTGCCATGGCAGAGAGGGGACAATTCATTCGAATGAGTGTTGAGGTGGACCTAACTGAACCTCTATTATCCAAATTTAGTTTGAATGGGAAGGTATGGATTATCCAGTATGAAGGTTTACGTCTTATTTGTTACAAGTGTGGCAAGCTTGGGCATAATGATTCTAAATGTACCATATTCACAAGCCAAGGTCCTATTTCGGGCAATGAGGGTCATGAACAAGGTGCTAAAGATAACACCAAGACGAGGCCTATTTCTCCAGGGGTTATCGAGAAGCTTAATGATGCTTATGGTTCGTGGATGCATGTTAAGAAGCCTACGAGACGTAAGGGACCTCGAACTGAGGAAGAGAACGTAGGTGGGGAAAAAATTCAAGCTATTCAACAAGTGCAAATCCTCAAAAGGCCTACTCGACCTTTAGGGTCGAGATTTTATCCTTTGGAAATTGAGGAAGTTGGGACAACTTTATTCCAGAATTCAATTCTCGATGAGGTTATAGGTGTTAAGGCTAATAAAAAAATTGCTATGCCTTTGAATCCGGAGGATTGTACCATAGGCATGGATATTGAGAAGGTAAAAAGTCCTGTATCTTTAGAAAATATTTCTGTTACTCCTATTATCAAAAATAATATCTCGAAGATTTCGATTGGGGGAGTTGATTTGGAAGGTAGCAAAAAATCATCCAGTATTTTGAATAGTCAAGCTATTCCAATTTTTGAGAAATCATCCAGTGTATTGTGGAGCCTATCAAGGAGATACATTCTTCCTCTTTAGGAAATGCTAACAACCTCGGTAATGTGATCCCTATTGTTGCAAATTTTTCACCAAAGATCCCAAAAAATAATCCAAGATTACCAATTTCTAAATCTTTATCCAAAGATTTTCACAAAAACAAGTCTCTTGCGTGCAAAATGTCTCGTAACATTCATTAAAAAACTGGTCATCCTACCTCTGTCACAAACATACCTCAACATGAACCACCGGACATTCTCCCTACTCCAAATTCCGTCAACTCTTCACTCTTTCATCCCACCGTCCCAATTCCTCTTCATAACATCATCAACGGAAGGATCAACGATGGCCATAACAATTCCATTAACCCATTCAATGAAGATGGAAATCGAGGTGTTTATCCCTCTAAGATCAATCTCTTCGAACTTGGTTATGGAAATCAAGATCACACCTATGGTGATGAGAATTCTAAGGAAAATCTCGGAGGCGTATTTGTCCTCGCTTCCCCACATCCCATTTAATTTTATGGATCGTTTTCCTAATAATTTAAACCGTAGACTAGCTCTAAGTCTCATGACTTGGAACGTTCAAGGAGCTAGTAGCCCTGCTTTTCTTGTAATGCTTAAGGAGTTGTTAGGGTTAATAATCCACAAGTCTTTGATTTGGTGGAACCTCATATTAGTGGGGAGGTTGCGCAAAGAGTTTGTAATTGTATCAATTTTGGTGGGAAGACATGAGTTGATGCAGAGGGTTTTATTGGTGGTATTTGGTTGTTTTGGTGCCCGAAGGAGGTTACTCTAACGCCTCTGATTCACCACTCTCAACATATTACAGTTGAGATCTCTAGGGTGGGTGAAATTCCTTGGTATTATACCGCAGTTTATGCAAGCCCGGATTCAACGAAGAAGGAGGACCTTTGGAGGGAACTTGAGGGTTTTGCTACAACCCATAATCTAACTTGGATGGCTATGGGTGATTTTAACGACACTCGATTTCTACATGAGTGTAATGGAGATGGTGCTACTATGCGTTGACAATGTGACAGATTTAACACATGGTTTGTGTGGACATGGGCCACCCGCGCCGCGCGCACCCGCGCGTTGATTTCGAGGTGGCGGCACTTCTCCGACGGAACCTTGGTTTGCCAAAGCATGTCATGGGACGTTACCGATTTGTGAGGCATTGAAATCGGTGAAAGGTTGAATATGCCTGCATTTGTGGAGTCGCCACCAATTTATTGTGGAAAAATTGGAAACCGTTCGAATACCTCGTGCCATGTCAAGACACAAAGTAATGACATGAACACTAAGAACTCGTTACCCTTGGCATTCCATGTCTAGAATCACTCTCGAGATGCCAATGGACATGGATGTCCAGAGATAATTGAGTAAGGGGTGAGGGTACGTATTAGGAAGCTCTTTAATTCGAATACTTAATCCCGCCCGCCTCGATAGCGGCCTCTACTAATGATTAGGGAAATTGTTCATATTTGATATGTCGTCAATGTAATGCATGCAATGCAACATCTAGTGTTTTAGACCTAACATGTGAGATTAGACTAAGTCGGTAGACAAACAATTTAAAAATTAATTGAGTCGAAGTAGAAAGTTAGATTAATTACATCTGAATGGCAGATAAATAAATCATACAAGTTAAATATGAAATAATGAAATAAATTACAATTGATAAACTTGAATTTACATCATAAACATGCTCAAAATAATTTGAAAAGAAAATAATAAATAAAAATAAAAAGAAGAAATTAAAATATGGAAAATATGTCGAATTAAAAGTGATAATAAAAATAATAGTTGATTAAAAACTTAATTAGAAACCCTACGTCAAAACGAGAAGAGTTCAGAGGCAGAAGCCAACTCAGAACAGACGCAGCAACAACTGGATCCTCTGGAAGAGGCGCATCACTTGTTGCGACTGTTCTTGAGTTGGGTTCTGACTGTGAAAGTCAGACCCGCGGGTTGTTAATGTTTTTTAGTGATTTAATGTCAATTATTGGTATATAACTGGAGCAGAAGTGATTTATTCATATTACATGCATATGGAACCGTAATAAAGCGATAAAAGACGAACAAAACATTACAAGTTATGGTTATTCTACGATGTCAGAATTGATTTATATACAAAACTTGAATTAAAGACGGTTGAAAGCGAAAGAAAACAAAATATGAAAAATAAAGAGAAATATGTACAAAAGACGAATTCCAGGGACGTGATATGGATAAATCGAGTCTCTAAAATCCGGGTTTGAATTTGTGACGAAAACCCGCAAATATTAATTATAAGAGATTTAAGACGAAAAAGGTTGAAAAAGATTTATAAAAACTAATTTGAAAATTATTAGGTGAAGTAAGGGAAAGAACGAAGAAAGAAAAATAAAAGATGAAAGGAACAAAAACCCGAGGAAGAAGAAGAAGTGCAGCAACCGAAGGCAGCCTCTGGAAGAGGTGCAACAGATGCTGCGGCTTTTCCAGAAGGCGCATCAGTTGATGCGATTCTTCCCCACGTCGTTTCTCTGCTTTTTCCGTCAAAGGGTTTCAAAAAGTGATTAAAAAAAAAAACAGTTTTGAGCATGCTCATGACATAAATTCTTACATTAATTATAATACAGAAAATAAATACAGAATTAAGATGGGATTTTACACCCTCAGACTTACATGTTAGCGTTGCGAGATTTAACTAAAGCAATTTTTAGGGGTAACTCGACTCGATCTATGCAAATATGAAAGTGCCCTTGAAAAAGGATTTAAAACAAATTCATTTAATTGATTGTGTAGTGGTCAAATTGGTCGGTCATGCAAACATGACTGGTACTCAGAATGATCTGATTTTACGTGGTCGATTGATCAAGTACGTAGGCGTCGAAAGGCAATAACGTGGTCTTAGAATGCAAAGGGAGAAGAGAAGGGCGGACACTCGCGTGAAAAATATGTGAGGCAAAGGCCTCTATTTATACTAATCACATAAAGGAATTATGGTAAGGGTAGAATTTGGAAAGGAATAGGAAAGAAAGATCCGGAAACAATCGACTTAGGTTGAAACACGTAAACTTGGACAAAAAGAAAGCCTTGAGAAAAGGCGCAGTAAGAGCTGCGCTTCCCAGAAGAGGCGCGGCATTTGGTGCGTCCTTTCTCGGTTAGTATTCTTCTGTGCAAGAAAATGCGTTTGACAGCCTGTCGTATTTTAGGCATAACTTTCTCTACAAGACTTGGATTACATTGATTTCAAGGGCCTGGAAATCTAAGAGAAAGATATAGAACTTTCTGTGAAATAGGCCAGACCCAAAAAAAGTCGTTATCACCTTGTAAATCGGGCCTAAATGTCGAATTGTCATTTTAGCTAAATAAAATGCATATTTTGTAATGTAAACTTTAAGTTTAGCCCAAATAAATGACATGGGACTCAAAATGAGATATAATCACAACATTTTATGACATCCTAATCTTAGGTAGACAAGCACATTGCTTTTTGACTCGGGATTTGACGGTTTTAGGAAATGAAGACGGTTTTTGACCTGGACTCCAAATGTACTCTATTTACTGCCAAAACGACCGTAATGACACCTAGATGACAACCAAGGGGCAGACACAAGTATACGAGTTACCTTTTATTAACCGATGTACCAAACTTCATTAAATCGCGACATATGCTAAACATGCGGCCCAATCATCACTGGGTGTTTGGCGAGAGGTGCAGAAACGAGGTGTCTACAGTTTGAAAATAATAACTGGATTGAATTAGACTTTTCGGGACCTAAGTACACATGATCGAGAGGAAACTCTAGCGCTACTAGAAAATAGGCAAGGTTGAATAGGGCTATTTGTAATTCGAACTGGCATACAATGTTTGAGGAGGGGTCTCTTAGGCATCTTGTGCAGAACCAATCTGATCACTGCATTATTATAGTTAATACTAATGGTTTTACTCCAATTTCGGGTATTTTGAGACCATTTTGGTTTCAGGCTGCTTGGTTGTGTCATAACAAATTCACGGAATTTGTCTCTAATAAGTGGAGTAATGAAGAGTCGTTGATTCCTTTCATCCATCAATTTGCTGAAGAATTGAAAAGGTGGAATAAAGATGTTTTTGGGAATATTTTTGAGAAGAAACGTAGCCTTGAAAGATGACTTTTGGGTATTCAGACGAGATTATCAAAAGGTGGTCTAGATTACCTCTTTAAATTTAAAATTAAATTAAAGAGGCAATTGGATGATGTGTTGCGAGAGGAGGAATTGCTCTGGTTTCAAAAGTCGAGGATGGAAGGTATTTGTGATGGGGATGGGAATACTCGCTATTTCCATCTTAGCACTATCATTCGGCGTAAGCACAGCAGAATTGAGAGTTTAAAGGATGATCAAGATAATTGGGTGTGGGATGCTACAATTGCTAAATAAATGGTTCTTGATTATTTCAAGAACGTATTTGCTGGTCCAAGTACAACGTTCAATCTATTCGGTCTGACTATTGGTCGCTTTCCTGAATTAACTTATGAGGAGCGTATGAAATTGGACTGTGACTATACTATGACGGAAGTTCAGGCTCCTCTTAATCAGATGTCCCCGTTTAAGGCTTCTGGTTTGGATGGTTTCCAAGCGCTTTTCTACCAATCCCAATGGAATACTGTATCTCCGAGCTTGTATCACATGGTGTTTAGGGTGTTGCACGAAGATTATTTTCCAGAGGGGCTGGGTAAAACTTTCCTTGCTTTAATTCTGGAAATTGATCATCCGCACAAGGTATCTCACTTTCGTCCGATTGGGCTATGTAATGTATCGTATAAGATAATTACTAAGATGATTGTTAATCGTCTTAAATATATTATACCTATCATTATCAATCCCGTCCAAACCAATTTTGTCCCGAAAAGACAAATTGCGGATTATGTTATACTTGTCCAAGGAGTGCTTCATTCGATGCGTAATAAGAAGGGTGAGATAGGTTTCATGGCTCTCAAACTTGATCTTGAAAAAGCTTATGATAAGCTTGAATGACCATTTTTACAGCATACTCTTACAGATATTGGCCTCCCTTTGAGAATGATTCGGAATATTATGCATTGTGTGAAAGATTCGTCACTTAATGTATGATGGAATGGTGAGCGTACTGAGCCTTTTGTGCCTACTCGGGGGATTCGCCAAGAAGATCTTTCATAAACGACACGGTGTGGCAGGTTCAGATGCAACACATGTATCAGGAGGCTAACATGTGTGCGAATTTACTGGCAAATGTTGGAGTGCAGCAACATCAACAACTGATAATTTGGGAGGTTTCGGACATGTCGGCTAAATTATTCAAGCTAATTTAACAGGATATGGGATGCGTTGCTCGGCCTTGTTATGTTCTTTTTTATGCTTTTTAGTTTGTTTTTCTTTTCGGACTTTGTGTTTTTTTTGTTTACTTGGGCTAATCCCGCGTTGTTTTCGCCAAAAAAATCAAAATACTTTGTCAATTAAGTGAACTAGCGCTATCATTTATGCATTTAAAGATAATTTCTCTAAATACTCTATTTCATTGCTAATCCTCCTCCTAAGATTTTTGAACGATGTATCCATAACCATATGTTTTGGTAAATTATACCGAATAGATGATATAAAACGGGTTAAAGTGGTCTTATTCGATAATCGTATATTCAGGTTACGTTTGGTTGATTGTATGTGCTTGAGAATAATTGTAATGCGAAATAATAAGAACGTAAAAAATTGACACAAGATATTTAGTGACACAAAAAACTCAATGAGGAAAATGACCTCGGGGGGAGACAGAATCCTACCAATATATCCACTAGCAATCAAATAACTTAGGTCACGAGTACAAGAAGAATTGGACGGTTATGTTGCTAGTAATTGCTTAGATTAGGGTTGTATCTTAAATTGTGAATGAATCTCCCTTTGCTTCCTATCGTCTTATAGAGAACTAAACCCTAGATAGCTGAACATTGTTAGAGAGATATTTGACCTAAAGAGAGAAAGTGATAGCCGTCTTCTCTAGGGGGTGATCTTAACATTGATTTTAGTGCAATCCTGGCTAAGAAATCAACTATTATGAACAATACTAAACACCTTATAAGTTCTAAACAGTCTGTTACATCGAGTGCAATTAGATCTGAGAAAATTAAATTATTGAAGGGACCGGATGTTGTTGTTATGGGTAAGGTTAGGAACATCCATGATATCAATGGTATTCCTGACTATCAATTGGAAGATGGTTTGGTGGAAGATGTGGAAGAAGATTATGCGTCTGATTGTGAATCTGCACAGCAAGAGAAGGAAGATGAGATCCGGTATCAAAGGCATGGCAGGAAAATAATGCAAATCATTGATGAAGATGTTGGGAAATGTGTCCTCAACAATAGTGCGGTCACATGATTTAAATATCATTATTAAATCTCATACCAAGAATACGAAAGGGATGATACATTACATATATAGTCAACTGGTCCACACATATCGGTAATGATTGGCTAGCTAGAGTTTGACATTACTGTCGTGCGACGGTGGTGATCAGTTGATCCCTTGAGGTCACACCTAAAGGACGATTCCCTTAATTGAAAAGGTTAATTAATTGTATACCGATACAGATTAATTAATTCCTTAAAATTGAAAAATTTATTATCATAAGAGAGAAAAGTGACATCTTATTATAATGTGATTAAATGAGATTTCATTTAGTAATTTAAGAAGTTATATTACTAAAATTAATCGGTGTTTGCGAAACACGCGAGATGAGAATGATAAGTTAGTTATAATTACAAGATATTGTGAATTATACTAACTAGTAATTAAATGACCATTTTATGAGAAAGTAATTTTATATTACTAGTCAATTTGTTAAATATGATTTATTTAATTTGTAAATGATATTTAATTTGTTAAATATGCATTTTAAATTAAAACATGACATAAGACATGTCACATGTCACATGACATACAATTGTACAATTGACAAAAATAAAATGGACTTCATATTACACTATAGAAACCGAAATAATGGAGGATGTATGGGTGAGTGGGCGTTTTGTTTAATGGATAAATAAAACACCATGATTACCTACTATGTAGGGTAGTCTTACACACATTACTTAATAAGAACAAAAGTAAAAAGGAAAGACCATGCATTGGTCTTGTATACCCCCCTCCACCGGTTTTGTAAGAAAAATATAGAGAATTTTATTCTCTTAATTTTTGTCTTATCATTCATTCAAAGTACACATGCAAAAGTTCATGTATTTTTCTCTCTTCTCTCTCTTTCACCTTCATAAAAAAGGATGAGATTTTAATCCAAATTGTTCATGTAAGATTACTAAAATTATCAAAGTAATATATGAGTATTAGTAATCAATTTTAAGGTAAACCACAATATAAATATCTAGTACATATTAGTTTGTGGGTTTGAGGGATAGTCTTGGGTGCAACTAATTGGAGGACTTCTATTTTGAGGTTATGTATGTTCATCCAATATTAGAAAGCTCAAGAACTAACAAGAAGGAGATCTTGTTGGTGCCCAATATGACCGAAATTATTATGGTGAGAAAATGATTTCTTCTCTTACCTTTTAGTTTGCATGCATAAGATTTGTAATTAATTTTATGACTAAATTAATTCGAAACATATAAGAATATGTTAAAAATGAGATAAAGATTTCCAACAAGCGGTATCAGAGCACAATGTTGTTTGCATGCAAATCGGTTATTGTTTTTCCGAGTTATATGATTAACAAACAAAACTTATAAATATGTATTATTATGATATATCACGAAATTAATTTTTGCATGTTAAAGTTTCTGATCCTAAAATGTATTTAGGAATTTTTGGTTAATTTATGGATTTTATTGTTCATTTTATATAATATTGGCATTAAAATGTGATTTTTATGATAAAAATGTCATTTTTGGACGAAAATTAGCTAAACTACGAATTTTTGCAGTGGTTTTTGGATATGTTTTCACATATATTATTTTTAGATGATCTGGAAATTTTCATAATTTTATGAGTTCTTATGCTCGAAATATGGATTTTTCATGTTAAAAATCGAATTTAAATGAAAAATAGGTTAATATGAGAAATATTTAGAATATGGTCATAGAAATTTAGTATGTTGTCACATGCAATTTTACAAGATATGTGTAAAATAATTGGCTATAATGAAGTCTTTATGCATGATTTATGGATTTTTGATGAAAAATAGCATAAATAGTGACTTAATTAGTGAATAATTGCTAAAACATACTCCGTGAGTAAGGAAAAATGTCACATGTTGCATTTTATTATCTTTTTCAGATCTAAAATTGAAAAGTTGATGAATATAATTTTTCTCATGTTTTTATGATTTTTAATGATAATTCCGATAAACCGCAACATTGTTTTTCCCGATAAATTTCGAAATTTTTAACCTAAGTTTTTGAACATTATGAGTGTCATGGTAATTTTCCATAATGTTCATGAGTTTAAATTTTAAATTTTGAATTTATTTGAAATTTTTGTGATTTATTTGAAGTTTATAGCATTTTATTGTATTTTTAAGTCCTTTAATGAACAATTTTAAGAAATATATAAGTTAATTATTGTCATAAGTTAGTGGAGACTAATTTTGAGTCCTAAGAGTTTAGGGTAATTAACTTGTGCATAAATATGAATTTATGTAATTTTTGTGATTATAAAACGTTGAATCACGCAAATCCGTAAAAACCGTGTAATATACGATATTGGCTCCTTAAAGGCGATTTAGAATAAAATTGGGCATGTTCATACATATTATAATGCTGCATTTTATTTATGATTGTCATAATTTTTATTTTACGTTATTTTTGAATTATGTATTTTTTACTTAGTATGGCCTTAGTTTTTAATTGGTATTACCCGAAATGTATGGGAATATCGATTCGGTTATAATTTATTGTGATCTCGTATCACCGTTTTGTAATTTAATAGATTTATTTTATTTTTATTACAAATGTATAATAGGAAATTATGTAATTTGTTATGTAATTTTATTTATTTCGGAGCTCCCAAAGACGGATTTCTTCAAGATGGCGATACATAAAGACGGTGTTACCTCGAGATGCGTGCCACAACCGAAGTTCAAGGGACCATTGGAGTTGGTTTCCGAATATGTAATAGTTAATTAGATTTTCTATTTTAGGAAGGCCATACTAGGATTTAATTTATTATGCTTTGCATTTTATTTATATGTTGCATGCATCGCTAAATCGCCATAACTAAAACATGCATTTTTATTTAATCGAGTACTTCGACCGTGTCAATTATAATTATCGTAGTTCACCGCTTTAGTTCACTTAAAACGTGATAGATAATAAATTGACATGACCTCTCGCTAAAACAATCAATTGAGACATAGCCTTACCAAAGAGTAGAAACCATGAAACCTATTTCGTGATGGAGTGCACTCGGCCACACCGGGGTACAAACCTTGTTACGTAGGGGAAGTGGGTGATAAATGTCTATCCACCGAATTCATGTTGATAAGGGATGTATCGGCCACACCGTGCCCAATTTGATGTGGATTTGGATCATGGACACATTTATTCGAAATTTGGGTTGAACTCAACAAAAGTTTTTTTGATAAGGGATGTATCAGCCACACCGTGCCCTTGTCGGATGTGTTTTGGGCTATAGATAAATGTTAATGTAATTTTATCGACCAAGAGTTCTAAAAGTAGAATCGATTAAAGAGTTAATCCACCGAGTTATATTGATAAGGGATGTATCGGCCACACCGTGCCCAAGTTAATATGAATTTGGATCTTGGAATCATTTATCATAGTTGGGTAGAGGTCACTATGTAAATGCTATACTTGTTTACAAGAATTATTATAACGATAAATGTTTTGTTTTCATTATTCCGTTGACGTATTGTTCTATTTCTTTACCACAATTCATATACGATATCATTTCGATTTTTGATTCAAATCTCCATTAAAACATCGTAACTAAAGACAAATATGAATTTGCTTCTAAAACCTCAGATGAACCATTGCTAAGGATCTCTTGTAAAGAGTATAGATTAAGGTTATTCATTATCAAACAGGTTTTTGATTCTTGACTAACACATCTACTTAAAATGGATTTTTATTCATATACTTAATTGAATTAAGTACCTTGAAGCGATAAATTGTTTTGGTAACTAGATTTGTTGGAAATCAAAATTGACCAAAATAACGCAACCACTTCAATGAAAGTTTTAAGACTAAAACGAACAAATGAAGAGTAATGTTCATGAATTCAATTTTGCTTCTCAAAGCAAAGATTCTTTGAATTGAGTGGGAGCATTCTCTTAAACCGTTAAGAAAAGGACGAGGTTCAAGAAGTAAAGATTATAATGGAATTGATACAAGGTAATGTTAAAAGTAAAGTTATTGAGAATGACGATACTAAACCTATCAATCCTAACCAATAAAGTTTCCACTGTCTTAAATGTTGGACACAAGAAAGGAAACTACCCCAAATTATTGAAGGCTCAACAAGTTAGTTGTGGGACATCTAATGGGACCTTCTTCTTTAAATGTTTATTTGATTAAACATAAATTTTGCTAGTACTACTTCGTCAATATTAGAAACCAGTGGAGGTTTTCATCATTGTATTCGACACATAAGATGATTAGAATATGACGACTAGCAACAATAATGTCGAGAGATAGAGTAATTGTGTACTCAATCTAGTTTTTGGATTTAAAGTTGTACTTAATTGTGACTATTAAGTGCATAAACTCTAAATAAGAATATAAACTTGTTAAGATACAAAAGAGGTTTTCACTTTTGTGACCCTATACACCACGATTTGATGTATGGCTAGCCCATTATCAAGGTGATTATATTCTAAACCAAACTAGAATGATATATCATGTAGATGATGTAAGATTCAAATTGGTAACCCAAGATTAAACCTTAAATTTTGGAATGATGAACGCAAAGAGTTATCGAGTACTTTTGAAACCATTAGATTGTTAATGGTATATGCGTATCTTGTATTCAAAGCAAGATGTCTCGTGTCTTTTGGTTGAAAAGGAGATCGAGGTTGTGAATCATCGATCCAAAATAGGTTGATCATTTTCTTTTACCAACGATTTAAGTTGACGCTAATGTGTTCACTTAATAAGGTAAATAGAAAAATCTTTGAAGAAGTTTAAAGAGTTCAAGGAATCACGATTTAGTGGTGATGGGATTATTAAAGTGAAGACTTTGATATAAGCCAAAGGAAATGTGATATAGTATCACATGTTAATCTCTCTTAGCACGCATTATGGAATAATGTGTGGTTGGATAAGAAATCAAACGCTATTCGATATGGTTTGGACTTCAATCAAGTTACTTTAAGTTACTTGATCCTTTTGGGGATTTTATCATTTTTGTCTAAATTATTTTTTCCACTAAATCGAATCATATGAGATATGAAATGGTAAGGGTACCATGTTTGTAAGTTTTCACAAGAAACAAATGCTCATTTTTCCCTTTAAATTATCACGAGTACGACGGGTTTGCGGGTCGTGAAGCTGTCTTTCTAAAATACAAGTTTATTTCTAGAAGACAGAGTGGGAGAAATTATTCACAAGAGCCACAAAGAATGTTATGTCGCAAGAAACTGGTCTTTCTTGGCTAAATGAGACGTTTTGTGTAAAATATTGTTTCTTTAAAACCTAGGAGGTTAAAATCGTCACTTGTTAAAAATGATGAATTCATGCTACTTTTAAGAAAGTAAAGAGCTTATAACTTACAAAGAAATTGTTTGATTCGAGTTGATTACTTCTGGAAAGTAATAAACATATGACTTACATGAGAGTGTTTAAATCACAACTCAATATAAGGCTTAGAGCCATGAAAATCCGAAATTTAAAGGCTTGATTAGTGACAAAGGGTTTTGCACTAATAAAGAGAGATTTCAAAGCTTGATTAGTTGCAAAGGGTTTTGCACTAATTGAAATGCTTAAGTCTATTTGGATCTTCTTAGGGATTGTGTTTCATTATGAGGATATGCGCACAACAAGTGAATCTAAAACCCACTTCTTCAAAAGAAGGAATGTATTCAATACATGTCATAAGTTTTATAGATTTTTACAATCCTAAGATAATGTGAAACTTAAGAGAGGATCTTAAGTAGGACATCAATGAGTTGGAATCAACATTTTGATCATGTGATAAAACATTTCTCGATAAGTCGAGAAGTTGTGTTTATACATGGAGTTTAGTGGGAGTTACGGAAATTTTAATTAGTCCGATATGTGGATGACATATTGATCATTAAGAATGATTTAAGACTTTTGGAATATTGTAATACATCTTTAATATCCGGATTTATGAAGATAAATCCACATGATATTAGCGTCAAATAAGAAGTCTTATGTTCATAAGATTTATGACTAAGTTCAATAAAATTGAACATATTTGATTGATTCCATTTGCTTCCGCTGCCGGATCAATTAAATGAGTAATGATGTATAACACTTCATATACTTTGAGTATGATGAATTGTTTTCAAAATCGAATTTAAGTAATCTTTGCCAAGTAAGCTATAAAGATTACCCTTAAGTGCTTGCAGAAGCATTAAGGCATTAAAGCAAAGTGTTTATGATGCAATTTTGTGTAAGGGTGTTACACAAGTGACAATTTACAATTGAGATTGCGCATGGTTTCCGACAAAACCATAATCAAAACACATTTGGATGGTTAAGACACCATTGTGGTTATGTTATTTAAGAAATAGATTTTCTAGAATCGTTCTAGGAAATAAAGAACAATGAGAGATATTTATAACGGAAATTGAGTACACTTGCAATCATGAGATGTGCAAGAGAATGAGTCCCGCACACTGTGAAAACAGTGGGAGCTATTCTTAGGCTAGAGGGCCTATGTCTTGATTGGATCTCGACACGTACTCAGGAAGTTTTGTAATGCAAATGTATACATTACAAAGGAAAACGAGTATGTAGTAAGGTTGAGTAAGGTACAAGAAGTTGATAAAACCTACTAACCAAAGCCTTCTCAAAGGCTAAACATGAAGAGTCATGTCATTTCAATTAAATTGAGATGAACAACTACATTCAAGATCAAATAGATTATAGAATATGAAATAGTAATCAGGCATTGACTATTCATATGTGATAATCGCATTTGTCGTTCGAGTTTTACTTTAAAACTCTTTTATTATACTTTGTTACATCCAAACGGGTTGTAGAGACAACATTGAACCCCGTTAAAGTGAACCCGGATTAACATGGTATTCGCCCATAGTCACTTGTATGAGGTGACGTCTCGAAGTGACTAGAATGTGATGCGATTGATGGCAAGTTCAAGTGCCATAGAGTCATGTGAGATGACTAGTCGATCACATAGGCAGACTGTTAGGAACACTTTGTCGGGCATTGACCGCTTATAGAGTTCTGGTAAATTTATATTGCCTGGTCGTGGCGAGAGCTACTATAGTATTCTAATGAGTCGATTCTTTTGACTAAAGACTGTTCACCTAAGATGGCACAGTTTCAGATTAACTTTGATTTGTGTTACTACGACCTTCATAAATGGGGTCAAATGGGCATATTTTGGGTTATGATGACCGTGGCTAGTCGAAGGGAATACGTGCGATAGGAATTGTCCACCCCCTTGTCAGGGTTAAAACAATATCTCAGGGACACTCGAGGAGTAATGAACTGGAAATGCGTGGCCACGCTCGGAATGTATCCATGGTGGATAAAATCCGGTCAATCAGTTATTCTCCAGATCGAGGAAACCCACTCTCGATATGATCACTTGCAAGTACGACCCGAAAGACACCTTGCATTGAGTGGGAGATAGTAATAGGACAAGAGAATTGGTGACGCACACTTGTCGAGGACAAGTGGGAGATTGTTGGGAAATGTGTCCTCAACAAGTGCGATCACATGATTTAAATATCATTATTAAATCTCATACCAAGAATACGAAAGGGATGATACATTACATATATAGTCAACTGGTCCACACATATCGGTAATGATTGGCTGGCTAGAGTTTGACATTACTGTCGTGCGACGGTGGTGATCAGTTGATCCCTTGAGGTCACACCTAAAGGACGATTCCCTTAATTGAAAAGGTTAATTAATTGTATACCGATACAGATTAATTAATTCCTTAAAATTGAACAATTTATTATCATAAGAGAGAAAAGTGACATCTTATTATAATGTGATTAAATGAGATTTCATTTAGTAATTTAAGAAGTTATATTACTAAAATTAATCGGTGTTTGCGAAACACGCGAGATGAGAATGATAAGTTAGTTATAATTACAAGATATTGTGAATTATACTAACTAGTAATTAAATGACCATTTTATGAGAAAGTAATTTTATATTACTAGTCAATTTGTTAAATATGATTTATTTAATTTGTAAATGATATTTAATTTGTTAAATATGCATTTTAAATTAAAACATGATATAAGACATGTCACATGTCACATGACATACAATTGTACAATTGACAAAAATAAAATGGACTCCATATTACACTATAGAAACCGAAATAATGGAGGATGTATGGGTGAGTGGGTGTTTTGTTTAATGGATAAATAAAACACCATGATTACCTACTATGTAGGGTAGTCTTACACACATTACTTAATAAGAACAAAAGTAAAAAGGAAAGACCATGCATTGGTCTTGTATACCCCTCCTCCACCGGTTTTGTAAGAAGAATATAGAGAATTTTATTCTCTTAATTTTTGTCTTATCATTCATTCAAAGTACACATGCAAAAGTTCATGTATTTTTCTCTCTTCTCTCTCTTTCACCTTCATAAAAAAGGATGAGATTTTAATCCAAATTGTTCATGTAAGATTACTAAAATTATCAAAGTAATATATGAGTATTAGTAATCAATTTTAAGGTAAACCACAATATAAATATCTAGTACATATTATAAAACATTGGATACCTGGTGTTGCCTTAGAAAAGGCCAGGCAGAGGTTAAATTTGTCCTAGCATGGATTAGATTACAGCATTTGCCTCTGAAATTTTTGGGCAATAGTCTCAAAAAAATTACAGGTCTTATTGGTTCATACATCAAAAGTGACACAGTTACTGAGCTTAAAACTAGATTAGGTCTTGCTCGAGACATGGTGGAATTACAGTTGGGTCAGGCATTTCCTAATAAAATAAAATTCTTGGATAAGAAGAACCTGATTGAAATTGACAGTGAGTATGAATGGAACTCTAGCATCTGTACCAAATGCAAACAAATTGGACATGGGCAAAAGAATTGCATGAAGGGTAAGACTAAAGATATAAAGAAAGTTGCTAAGAATGTATTGAAGCCTGTTCAACAAAGGCCTACCACAACCATATCTGTTGTAGTTTCACTAGAAACAAAAGTGACAAAAGAAAAATCTGAAACCCCTGCTTAAGTGCTCAGGTGGTTCAGCAAGCAGTAACTGACATAGACAAAGCTCTAGTTACAAAATCCAATGTCGCTATGTAAGAAACAATTTCCCCTGTTAGACAAGTAAGGACTAAGCAGGGGCATGAGAATGTAAGAAGGATTGGTCAACCAACTCCAACATATATGGAGTTATTGAGTCCTTATAGATACCCTAAGCAAGGTAATGGCATATATAGGAATGACCCTCTAATCCTTAATCCAAAATAAATTTTGAATTTTGGAATATGAGAGGGATGAATAGGGAGGGCAAGCAAAAGGCTGTGTATAATCAAATAATGTTGGTTTGTTTGGTTTGCTAGAAACCAAAGTTAAAGCTATCAATTTGAATAAAGTTGTGACTAATATATTTCATGAGTGGAGTATTTTAACTAATACTTCATATCATAAGAGAGGGAGAATCCGGATACTTTGGAAATCTCACTTGTTTGATATTCAGTTCATGGAGTATGATACTCAATATATTCACATGCATGTAGTTAATAAAAGCAATTAGTTATATTTTTTTCATACCATTGTATATGCTTTCAATGGCATTATAAAAAGAGAATCTCTCTGGTCTAATCTCAAATGATTGCCTAGCTCTGTTCAGGGGGCTTGGTCAGTAGGAGGAATTTTAATTGTGTCCTTCAAACTTGTGAAAGGTTAAAGGGTCTTTTCTCTATTACTGAAGTCGCTCCATTTCAAGATTTCTTGGAAAGTTGCCATCTTATGGATATTAAAGCCTCGGGAGATTTCTTTACATGGAATAACAAGCAGCCTCATGAGACTAGAAAATATAGTAGATTGGATAGGCTTTTTGGAATCAAGAATGGATATGTCAGATGCCCGTTTTTTTTGCCAATTTCCTTCCTGAGGGTTTATTTGACCACACTTCTTGTTTGGTGAGTGAGACTATCAGTGGTGCTCATAAGAACAAGCCCTTCAAATATTTCAATATGTGGAGTAATGCTCATGGCTTTTTAATTTGTGTAACTAATGTCTGTAGTAAGAGTGTTGTTGGGACCAAAATGTATAAGGTTATAAGGAAACTGAAATTCCTTAAACCCGAACTCAAGAAAATTAATTGGGACACTTTCTTAGACATTGAGAATAAAGCATATTTGGCTCAGACTCAGCTTACTCATATTCAGCAGCAAATTATTTGCAAACCTGGGGATGAGAATTTAATTAAGCAGGAATATGAGGCACATCGGGTGTATCAGGGTTTTCATCTAGCTAAGATGGACTTTCTCAAGCAAAAGGCCAAGGCTCATTGGCTCAAAGATGACAATACTAATACTGATTATTTCCATGGTATTATCAAAGCTAGAAGATAAAAAAATTTCATTCATCACTTAGTACATCGCAAAGTGGATTACATAAAGATGAAGTAGGCAAACAACAGGCTTTCCTGGATTATTACCAGATGTTGCCTGGAACAAAGATGAGGAGTTAGACGGAGATGTGGCTCATAGAATTAAAGGGGGATGACTGAAATAGAAAAGTGCTACAAAGTTTTTATGCGATAAAGATATGCCCCAGGGATTAAAGGGGAAATTTTATCGCACGATAATTTGGCCGGCCTTACTTTACGGCTCCTAGTGTTGGGCCGTGAAACTTTGTCACATTCAAAATATGAGTGTGGCGGAGATGCGTATGTTGAGGTGGATATGCGGCCATACAAGGAAAGATCGATTAAGGAATGAGGTGATTAGGAAAAAGGTGAAAGTGGCGCCAATATAGGACAAGATGATGGAAAACCGACTAAGTTGGTTTGACCATATATGAGAAGGAGACCAATGGACGCACCAATTATGAAGCTGGATACCTGGGCAACAGAAAAGGTAGCTAAGGGTCGAGGGAGACCAAAACAGACATGGCTGAGAGTGATACAACACGATATGAAATTTCTGGGGTTGGTGATGTGGCTAAAGTCGTATTACCAAATCAAAGTAAAACTATCTCAGGACTAACAAGAATAGCTAGTGATAAGACAGGTATCGAATCCACAGGGAGGCGGTGAAAGCTAGTCTAAGAGTATTTAAACTGTCTAGAAGTAACCAATTTCGGGGGTTTTGTTTTGAGTTGATTCTAACAAACTAATTGCAATGTAAATAAATGATGAATAACAATAATATTAAAAGTCTAGGAATTAGGTTCACTAGGTCAATCAATCGGGGATTATCAATCAATTACTAAATCTATCAAGTTGTTTAAGGTCATAAGATCGGTCGACTCCATTATGCCCTTTAGATCGATTCTAATATGCGGTCGCTATGATTAGATACTCTCTATTTGGTTGTCGCAGCCTATATCAATTCTAACCCTAACTCGGCGATAGGATCGATTCGCTACACTAATTAATAACTCAGGCCTCAAGTGATTAACTAGAAGAATTACAACAATCAAACAACAACTTTAATGATATCAATAGCAATTAACTGTCTTTCCCTTTTAATTAACCTAGATCCCCTTCATCCTAGATGAGGGAATTAGCTACTCATGACTATAATAACAACAACAAATATGATTAAAGATGAAAACATAATTGCAAGATGAAAAAAAATAATTGAAGAACATAAACAATGATTTAATTAAAGAGGAAAGATTAGTACCATACAAAAGGAAGATTAGGGTTCTTAAGAGAGTTTCCCAGCAATACTTAGCAAAATATAACGTAAGTTTACAATAAAACCCGAGTCTTTAATTTATAACAAAAGATTAACGTTTTAGGAAATTCCGGAAATAAATCCGTCAGAAAGGATCCTCGATCGAGTCAGAGGTGACTCGATCGAGTCAGAGGTGCTCGATCGAGTCAGCAGTGACTCGATCGAGGAACTAGCTCACAGGTTCCTTCTTCTCTTCTTTGACTTCCAGTCTTCATGATTCCTCGTTTCCCGTGCCATGCTTCGTGTATTCGTCTATGCCATCTCCGCCATGCTAATCTTAGCTTGATCATACTCATAACGAGTCATTTCTGCATCAAAACATAAAATAGCGGCAGTATCGACAATTCATTGAAATAAAGCATATAAATGATATAATAGGCACGAAACGGTATGAAATATGATGTAAAGGGAGCTATAAAAGTATATATGAAAGTGATACATCAAACTCCCCCAAACCAAACCTTTGCTTGTCCTCAAGCAAAGCAATCAGACCAAAACAAAGGACAACAAACATATGGTGAATGAATAACTCGTAGCAAATGTCTAGGCACATACAAGACTCAAATTGTCCATATCTATAACAAAGTAATGACCGAAGTTGTGCTAATAAAACAAATTCAAAAGCACGGGTAATAGACTCACGCAGCTCTTACTCAAGATGTGACATGATACCGAGACTCAACCAAACACTTTTCAACCTTGCAAGACCATTTTGTCGGATTCTCGCGGTTTCACTCATGCACTCATAATGGGTGATTTATGCAAGACAGAAAGAAATAAGACACTCACTCAACTTATGAGATATGCATGCAATCTAATGTGATAAGAGATCCTCCAGCTAATACGCATTCACGAAACAGACCAAGTATATGTATCAAGGACAGAATGGTGGTAAAGTGGCATGGGTATAGAAGTGGCTTGTGCAAAAGCACGTATGGGTATGTGAGGCTCAGACGGTAGTCGCAGCTCTAGACCAATAGCCAAAACTAATAAGTAATAAATCAAACATCCAACTGGAGAAATAATCTCAACTTTGACAACATATGAGAGAAATGTAAAGGCTCTCCAAATGTGCATTAGACTCCAGTAATTACTACACACGACCTCCTAACAAAACTGAATGAAGCATACATTTTTTCTTTTTCTTTCTTTTTCTGAATCTTTTTCGAGAAATTCTTTCTTCTTCTTTTTTTTCTTTTTTTTTTTCTTTTTTTTCTTTCTTTCTTTCGAGACTTCCATTTTTTTTTCTGCTTCATAATATTCTCTTTTCAACATAAGAGGTCACACAATTGTTACAAAAAGATAGCTACTACCCACATGACAATAAAAGTCCCAACCCAACCAAAGTAGCTATGACAATAAGGCTCAAACAATCATGCGATCGTCCCGAAAAAGGTAGGCAAATTCTAGAATGTAGCTAAGAAATAGGATATAAAATGGCTACATGGTTCAAACGGGCTAACAAAACTGGGTGATGTAAGGCTTATTTGAACAGTAAGAATCGCCTATCCACATGTACTTAACCAAATGAACGCGCGAAAGCTAAGAAACTAATGTCACACTTATGCAGTTTGATATTACATATACCACAAGGAGACCACACTCATCAGCCTAAATAACAATGAGACCGGTTTATTGATGTTCCCGGCCTAGGAAGCTCTAAAGACCTCAGAAATTTAAGTGGTTTACCAACAAAATAAAGTCAAGTCTACTCGGCATAGGCATATTGTGACGGTCAAGACTTGAGTAAAGAGCTTTGTTCATCATAGCTAACAGGTCAAAACAATGTACATGGACAACTAAATGAGACTCAAATGCAAAGACAAAGCAAGTTATCATCATTGCTATACAATTCACCATGACTCGACTCAAAATAAACAAAAATAAATAAAAGACATGTTTTTGGATTTTATAATTTTTCAATTTTTTTTGAAATTTTGATTTGATTTTTTTTTTTCACACAACAATAAATAAAAGCACACAACAGAAATAAACACACTCCCCCAAACCTAAATGTCACAGTGTCCTCATTGTGACGCCTCAAAGATAGCAATCACACAAAATCCAAAGAACCTATAGGACACTACTAATAAAGGAAAGAGGGTAAAAAGAAATGCAATAAAACAAAACAAGAAAGATAATACCACCAGTAAAGCAAAGAGCCTCCCCCAAACCAGCCGGAAAGAGAGGGATGTAGTGACCACCATTACCACTCGGGCCTCGAAGTATCATTAAAACCATCAATATCAGCATATAAGGACATAAGCTCAGGATCAGGAACGGCGCTGCGGCCACGGCCTCTACCACGAGTAGGTCTCCGAACACGGCCTCGACCACGAGCGCCTCCAGGAGCAGCAGCGGTGGAAGTAGAAGCAGCAAACTGGCCAAACGGGCCTCTCTGGGAAAAAGGGATGCCGGTGTCCTCACCGAAAACAGAAGTAGGCTGAGAGGGGCGGACTGGAGTGTAGAAGGGACGGCCGAACGCACCAAACTCGGTGCTAAACTGCCCAAACTCCGTAGGAGTCACCCCGTAAAGATGAAACACACGGCTGTCGTCACCAGGAGTAGTGTAGTAAGAAGGTGACACACCGCGATACTGCCCTCCAGAAGCTAAAGTCATAGCCTCCATCTGTTCCCACATCCTCCTCTCTGTCAAAGCAGTGTTGATGCCAGTGTGCATCCTCACTTCCCGTTCAACGACGGGATCAAAATGGTAACCTGGAGCATAGCCTGAAGTGGGATAGGTGAAGGAGGTGGAGGAGGAGCGGGCCGGGTAGGAACCCTAGATGGGTAGTGGGTGCACGACGTCTCCGGCGCCCGCCGGTAGTAGTAGTAGTACTAGACCCAGGAAGAGTGACAAGAAGGTCCTCAGGAATCAGGTAAGTAACGGGTGGGGGTCGCTCCACAGCCGTACTCTCCTCTAGTGGGTCAACAGCAGGCAAACGGGCGCAAGGTAGAAGCATATAAGACTCACCCCGGACCTTCTAGTAATGGTCCTTCCCATCCCTAATGTCAATATAAGAAATGTCATAGCGAAGGTGGTCATCATCAACAAGCGGCTCATACTCAGCAATGGGCTCGTATGGATCACCACCCGCAAAATCACAAACAGCTTTAGCAATCTTGGTGACAAGAGCACCACAATCGAGGTTCCCATATCGCCCAATGGCCCTATCAAATGCTGAACAGACAAGAGCAAGGGGAGAGAATTGGAATGTCTCCTCCCTAAAAGGGTTCAAGTAACTAGCAAGTATTAAGACCTCAATAGTGGAGGTCTTGCTCTTATCACCCAACCATACAAAGAAATAACTCGATACCTCAAAAACATACGAAGGCATTTGTTGGACATCTAACAAAGCCATGGCACTAACGTCGGCCCGCATAACCAAGAAATAAAGGGAAATAACGAGTAGCGGACAACCCACCAACACCATACAAGTCCCCTTCAAGATGTTTATCCAATCCCAGGATTTCGTAAATACGGCCAAAGGTTAAAGACCGTTCAACATTAAGCAAACGAAATCGGATTAGGTGATCACCGGGCAAATAAGTAAAAGAACTCGAAATTCAAGAGTCGTGAGCAGGTAAGATAACTCGTGGAGCGTGAAAAGACCCTGCAGCCCAATCTCGTTAAACATACCAAACATAATATCATCGATCTTTAATGTGCGCAAAATTTCTCTGTCCACGCATCGGGTGGCACTCATAGACTTAGATAACAGGTATTCAAACCTGTCTTTCTGGGCTTTGTCGCGAAACTCGATAAATGGATAATCGTCTAAGGGGGACAAATCATCCTCCGAAGACACAATCTCCTCAGGAACTACTTCGGGTGGTTGAACCGGTGCTCTCCTTCCTCTAGTCCGCTTATTACCTTGCCCGGAAGTCGACATTATCTACATAAGAGCAAGTAGAAAATTAAACTTCAAATGTCCGAAAAAACAGTCCCGGTTTTGGCATTCATGGGTCCGAAAAATCAATTTTTAAGACTCCAAATGACAATGAAAGCATCCAAAAACTTAGGGGAACATGAGTATATATCAAATATTGAAGATTCCAAGCAATAGAATACAATTCTAACCAATTTGATGCAAAATTTCTACCCGGATTTTGAAGAACCCTAATTCCCAAATTAGCAAATTAGGCATGAATTTCAACAAGTAAGGGGCTAGAAAGCAAGGAAATAGCAATTGTATACTAGCAAGGGAAGATTTAATACACTAAACTCAAGATTTAAGCAACAAAAATCAGAATTTTCGAGACAAATAAGAGCAATTTCGTGACTTACCTGAGTAATTCAAGCAATGGAATTGAGAAAATACGCACAAGAGAATGATTCAATCAATTAATAAGCAAGAAAGCACAAAGTTTTAGTGAGTTTTGATGATGATTGTTGAAGAATCAAGAGAGAAAGAGTGATAGAGGCGGAAGTATGCAGGAAAATAACATGAAAAGAAGAAGGAAGTGAAAAGGAATTAGAGTAACAAATGCATAAAACCCGTGAAAATAAAACGCGGAACCCGGTCTAAATGGGATCCTCGATCGAGTCGCATGTGACTCGGTCGAGCTGATAGGTTCCTCGATCGAGTCGCATGTGACTCGGTCGAGGAACCAATTTCAGGAATACCCAACTCTCGTTTTAAACTTTATGAAATTCAGCACAGGTTCCTCGATCGAGTCGCCAGTGACTCGATCGAGTCGATAGGTTCCTCGATCGAGTCGCAGGTGACTCGATCGAGGAAGTAGGTACAGGCGTCTTTCTTCCTCATTTGTTACTTATAACTTCAAATCCCGTCGAATTTCCTGCAAAAGACACTTGAAAGCATATCAAGTACCCTCTCCTCGCCTCTCAAAATGCAAAGAAACATAAAAAACAAAAGCAATACGTGAATTTAAATCCTAATTACAAACTAACGATTTACAAAATCCGAGCTGCCTCTCGGTAGCGCTGGTTTTTGCGGTCCCGCACGACCGTAATTCTTCATCAGTAAGAAGAATCAATGGGGAAGAGGTCAAGAGCCTCTATTACCCCCACAAAAGCACCTTCATAATAAGTCTTCAAGCGTTGCCCATTCACTTTGAAGGTCTTTCCGTGTCGTAATGCGAAGAATCGACCCAAATTTGTTCACATCGGTGATGGTGAACGGTCCGACCATCTACTCTTCAATTTACCCGAAACAAGCGCAAACGAGAGTTAAATAAGAGAACTTTCTCACCAACATGAAATTCTCTTTGCAAGATATGCTTGTCATGCCACTTCTTCGTTCGCTCCTTGTATACTTGAGCACTATCATAGGCATGCAAATAAATTCATCTAGCTCATTCAATCGCATCGCCGTTTCTCACCCGCCAGTGAGGGATCCATATTCAGCTCCTTAATGGCCCACATAGCCCTATACTCAAGCTCCACCGGTAAATGACAGGACTTGCCATAGACAAGTCGGCAAGGTGAGGTGCCAATCGGTGTTTTGAAGGCAGTACGGTAAGCCCACAAAGTATCATCGAGCTTCCGACTCCAATCCTTTCTATTCTTGCTTACCACCTTTTCCAAGATCTGTTTCAGCTCTCTGTTGGAAACTTCTACTTGTCCACTAGTTTGAGGATGATAAGCCAATCCTCTGCGGTGTGTAACGCCATATTTCTTCATGAGAGAATTGAGATGACGCTCATTGAAATGCGTGCCTCCATCACTAATCACTGCGCGAGGCACTCCAAACCGTGGAAAGATAGTCTTCTGAAACAACTTAACAACAGATTTAGCATCACAAGTGGGGGTGGCAACTGCCTCCACCCATTTAGAAACATAATCTACAGCTACTAATATGTATTGGTTCCCAAAAGATGTAGGGAACGGCCCTTGGTAATCAATGCCCCAAACGTCAAAAATCTCTACTTCGGAGATTCCAGTTTGAGGCATCTCATGCCTTTGCGAGATATTGCCAGTTCTTTGACAAGCATCACAAGAACGGACAAAGTTAGTAGCATCCTTAAGGATAGTAGGCCAATAAAAACCCGATTGCATTACCTTAGCAAATGTCCTAGAAGGACCATGATGACCACCATATGAAGAAGAGTGACAATGAGAAAGGATGGCACGTACCTCACCCTCTCGGGATACATCGTCAGATATACCATCGGCACATTCTCGGAATGATAGGGATCGTCCCGTAAGTACCTCTTCACATCATGCATGAACCTCTTCTTCTCCGATAAGATAAGTCAAGAGGAAGCGTTCCTCCTACCAAATAATTGGCATAATCTGCAAACCATGGAGTATTTGCAGCTACAGCTAGAAGATGGTCGTCTGGAAAAGAATCATCGATGGGCAAAATCTCTCTTTCGAGAATCTCAACTGGACAAATGATCTCGCAACAACATTTTCAAAGACTGGACTTATCACGGATTTCCAAATCAAATTCTTGCAATAATAAAATCCATCTAATAAGTCTAGGTTTAGCCTCTTGTTTGGTTAAAAGATATTTTAAAGCTGCATGGTCAGTGTGTACGATAACTTTAGAACCAACAAGATAAGCTCTAAATTTGTCTAAAGAATAGACAACTGCAAGAAGCTCCTTCTCTGTAGTAGCGTAGTTGATTTGTGCATCGTCGAGAGTCTTGCTTGCATAATAAATGGCATGTAACACCTTGTCCTTTCGCTGTCCCAAAACAGCTCCAATCGCATAGTCACCGGCATCGCACATGATCTCAAGAGGAAGGCTCCAATCCGGTGATCGGATAATAGGAGCCGAGATAAGTGCTTGTTTGATCCTCACAAAGGCTTGAACACACTTGTCAAGAACACAAAAGGAGCATCTTTATGAAGAAGCCGAGTTAGAGGTTGAGCAATTTTAGAAAAATCCTTTATAAAGCGGCGATAGAACCCTGCATGACCAAGAAAACTACGCACACTTTTAACATTAATCGGGTACGGAAGTTGCTCAATTACCTCAACCTTAGCTTTATCCACTTGAATGCCCTTACCTGACACCAAATGACCGAGTACCACTCCTTCAAGAACCATGAAGTGGCACTTTTCCCAGCTTGAGAACAAGGTTGCTCTCCTCACAAACCGCAAAACCTTAGTCAAGTTTCTCAAGCAAACATCAAAATCGCACCATATACACCGAAATCATCCATAAAGACTTCCATGATAGACTCTATGTAATCGAAAATATGGCCATCATACAACGCCGAAAGGTAGCAGAGCATTACATAAACCAAAGGGCATCCTCCTATAAGCAAATACACCATATGGACAAGTGAAAGTGGTCTTTTCCTGATCCTCAGGATGAATGGGTATCTGAAAGAAACCGGAGTAGCCATCTAGGTAACAGAAATAACTATGACATGCTAATCTCTCTAACATTTGGTCAATGTAAGGAAGTGGGAAATGGTCCTTTTTAGTGGCCGTGTTCAACTTCCTATAGTCAATGCACATCCTCCATCCTGTGACAAGTCTAGTAGCAATCAATTCATTTTTATCATTCTTTACTACCGTAGTACCTCCTTCTTAGGTACAACTTGGACAGATCGACCCATTTAGAATCGAAATAGAGAAAATAATACCAAAGATCAAGTAATTTCTGTACCTCTTTTCTTACCACCTCCTGCATAGGAGGATTTAATCGTCTCTGACCTTGTGCACTAGGCTTGTGGCCTTCTTCCAAGTGAATTCTATGCATACAAAAGTCAGGACTAATACCTTTGAGATCGTCGATGCTATACCCAATTGCCTTTTTATGAGTTCTCAAAACAGTCAACAAAGCAGATAGTTGACCTTCAGTTAGGTTAGCATTGACAATCACCGGGTTCATCTCACGATCATCAAGAAATTCATATTTGAGATGAGAGGGAAGGGGTTTCAATTCAGGTTTCTTTACCTCAGTTACCTTAGGTGTGACACCCAAACTGTATACCTTCTGATGTGGGCATTCCTCTCCAGTTAGAAGCTTCTCAATTCGATGAACTTCGGGACTCCATGAACCCGTCTGATCAGCTGGATCAGAAACCAGGGCAATCTCCGGAGGATCCCTCACAAAAACACAGGAAGACACTCATCAATAGTAAAATCAACAATATCTATACTATGACAAGTCTCTTCTATCATGGGGTTTTTCAATGCTTTTTCTAAGTTGAAAATAATCGTGTCATCCCCCATAGCTAAGGTCAATCTCCCTTGCCTAACATCTATGACTGCCCCCGCAGTATGTAAGAACGGTCTGCCCAAGATGATAGGGATTTGGTTGTCTTCAGCCATGTCCATGACAACAAAATCAACGGGGATGAAAAACTTCCCTATTCGAACGGAACATCCTCTAACACCCCCGAGGGTGTTTAACGATTCTATCGGCCATCTGCAGTGTCATATTAGTAATCACAACGGACCCATATTTAACTTTTTACGTATAGAATACGGCATAACACCGACACTAGCTCCCAAATCACAAAGAGCTTTACTAATAGAAAGATGACCAATTTGACAAGGGATAGAAAAACTTCCTGGATCCTTTAATTTTGGTGGTGAGTTAATTGGCAACATGGCACTGCACTTCTGAGTGTAAGCAATAGTTTCCACCGCGTCAAAGGATCTCTTCCTTGTCAAAATCTCCTTCATGAACTTTGCATAAGCCGGCACTTGAGTAATTAATTCAAGAAAAGGGACACTTACCCGTAGATTCTTCACGACCTCCATAAACTTACCGAATCGCTTATCCACTTGGATTTTTGCTTGTCGGTGAGGAAAAGGAGAAAATAGTTATGGGCTCGGCTTGCTTCTCTTTAGAAATAACTTTTGAAACACCGTCTGCTGACAATTTGGGATCCTCGATCGAGTCAGGGGTGACTCGATCGAGCTGGGTGGATCCTCGATCGAGTCGTCTGTGACTCGGTCGAGGAACCTTGGCACGTTCAGCTTTTTCGTCTTTTTTACTTTTATCGTCAGCTCGTGTTTCAACTTCGTCAGGCTCTTTCTCATCATCACTAAGCTCCAAATTACCCAATCCTTTGGGATGCATGTAAGGGACTTCATCAACAGTAATGGGCACTTCATTTTCAAGACTTTGCAGGTCGGGATTCGTATAAGAAGTACCGCTCCTCAGCTGAATAACATTAGCTTGCTCATGAGCTTGCTTGCCTTGAGGAGGAAGACCTCCGGCCTGTTTTGATGGGTTTTGAAGTGCCATCTGAGCCACTTGGTTATCTAGCATCTTGTTATGGGCAATCAACTCGTAACTGAGCCGTCCGTTCACGCGTGATTGACAAAGTTTGTTGCAAAAGATCGCGCAACTCGCCATATCATTATTCGGAGCTTGTTGAGGAATTTGTTGAGGAGTTTGCTGAGGAGGCTGCTGATATTGGTTGTTGAACTGCTGGCCTCCTTGATTTTGCCTTTGATATCCCCCTTGTTGTTGATTACCGCGATTATTGGGAGGGATATAAGTATTCTTTTGCGGTTGTGACTAATGCGGGTTTTGCACATTCTGGCTAGACCATTGAAGGAATGGATGTTCCTTCGTTCTTTCATTATAAAAGTTGGAGAAAGGTGTACCTTGTGCACCTTGTCTGTAAGCCTGAAAGGCAGCAACCTGCTCAAATGTGCTCATACAATCAGCTGCACCATGACCATCTAAACCGCATCTAGCACAAGTCTCCTCTACTTGCTGACTCATAGCATGAACTCTCTCTTTGCTACCCAATGATTGGGTAGTCTTCATCTCAAAGAATCTGGGCGAAATAGCCTCCACCGTGCCGCCAAAGCACTATCAACCCTAGTACCTCGCGTGCTTCCCCTAGGATTTCCATACCTCGCGGTATGGGTAGCAATCTGATCAATCAACTTCCACGCGTCACCATCTAGTGTGTTATCTTGAAACCTCCCATTAGCAGATGAATCCAAAAGGGCACGATGATTGTCAAACAACCCGTTATAAAACTGGTTGCAAAGGAACCACTTTGGGAAACCATGATGGGGAACTGATCGAACTAAACGCTTGAAGCGAGTCCAAGCTTCGTTCAAATCTTCATGGTCGCTTGCTTGAAACTAGTAATTTGATTCCTCAAAGCATTAGTCTTCTGAGGCGGGAAGTACCTCTTGTAGAAAGCAAGAGCCAAGGAATTCCAACAGAACTCCTTCCGTATCCATATCCATATCTCTTAACCACTCAGCAGCTCCATCTTTCAGAGAGAAAGGAAAGAGCACCTGCTTAACTTGATCTTGTGTCACCCCACCTGTTAATGGGATTGAACAAAGAGAAGTGACAAACTTTTCCATATGCGTTGCGGGGTCCTCAAAGAAGCCGTCCCTCCAAACATGTTTCGTTCCACCAAATTAATGTAAGATGGCCGAATCTCGAATGTTCCATTGGTAGAAGTGGGCAGCTTGAAACCTTGTGGAATAGAATCTAAGGTTGGCTCGAGTGACCGGCTAGGGTGGACATGATGATATTTTCAGAACAGGAGTTTCAGAATAGGAATATCAGAGATAGGAATTTCTTCCTCTTCCTCTTCGTAGGGGCGATCGGCTGACTCTGTGGAGCTCGCCGTTTCGACGTCGAGTATACTCAAGTCTTCTACTTGACTTACTTGTTGATTAAATTTCCGTCTGTAGCGAAAAGTCTTCTCAGGTTCAGGATCAAAAGGAATAATCTCGGACCTATTAGACCTGGGCATAAACAGAACTAACAAGAAAGTGTGAGAACGGTCTCAAGGAACTGGGTTCCCTGAGACAAAAGACAAAATAAACACAAAAAGACTAAACAATTGTTGCCTCCCCGGCAACGGCGCCAAATTGATGTGGCTAAAGTCGTATTACCAAATCAAAGTAAAACTATCTCAGGACTAACAAGAATAGCTAGTGATAAGACAGGTATCGAATCCACAGGGAGGCGGTGAAAGCTAGTCTAAGAGTATTTAAACTGTCTAGAAGTAACCAATTTCGGGGGTTTTGTTTTGAGTTGATTCTAACAAACTAATTGCAATGTAAATAAATGATGAATAACAATAATATTAAAAGTCTAGGAATTAGGTTCACTAGGTCAATCAATCGGGGATTATCAATCAATTACTAAATCTATCAAGTTGTTTAAGGTCATAAGATCGGTCGACTCCATTATGCCCTTTAGATCGATTCTAATATGCGGTCGCTATGATTAGATACTCTATTTGGTTGTCGCAGCCTATATCAATTCTAACCCTATTTCGGCGATAGGATCGATTCGCTACACTAATTAATAACTCAGGCCTCAAGTGATTAACTAGAAGAATTACAACAATCAAACAACAACTTTAATGATATCAATAGCAATTAACTGTCTTTCCCTTTTAATTAACCTAGATCCCCTTCATCCTAGATGAGGGAATTAGCTACTCATGACTATAATAACAACAACAAATATGATTAAAGATGAAAACATAATTGCAAGATGAAAACAATAATTGAAGAACATAAACAATGATTTAATTAAAGAGGAAAGATTAGTACCATACAAAAGGAAGATTAGGGTTCTTAAGAGAGTTTCCCAGCAATACTTAGCAAAATATAACGTAAGTTTACAATAAAACCCGAGTCTTTAATTTATAACAAAAGATTAACGTTTTAGGAAATTCCGAAATAAATCTGTCGAAAAGGATCCTCGATCGAGTCGAGGTGACTCGATCGAAATCAGAGGTGCTCGATCGAGTCAGCGGTGACTCGATCGAGGAACTAGCTCACGCTTTCCTTCTTCTCTTCTTTGACTTCCAGTCTTCATGATTCCTCGTTTCCCGTGCCATGCTTCGTGTATTCGTCTATGCCATCTCCGCCATGCTAATCTTAGCTTGATCATACTCATAACGAGTCATTTCTGCATCAAAACATAAAATAGCGGCAGTATCGACAATTCATTGAAATAAAGCATATAAATGATATAATAGGCACGAAACGGTATGAAATATGATGTAAAGGGAGCTATAAAAGTATATATGAAAGTGATACATCAGTTGGATGAGGGAATGGTGACGAAGAGGGCACAATGGAGGCCAAGGATACATGTGGATTTTAGTATTTGACGTTATTTGAGATAATTGATATTTTTATTTAATTTTTATGAAAATTATGTGTTGTTTTTGGATTTATTACACCTTTTACCAACAACTTTCTTATATATTAATACTGCGTTCACTTTTAAGGTATTTACGGACCCTTAAGTTTTATTTCGGTTTTCAAAATCATTTTAATCTTTATTCTCGATTTAAATTCTAAGTTTTTATAAAAGAAATTCGGATTTTGATTTTAAAACCTATAAGTTTACCTGACTTTTGTATTATGTTTTACTCCCATTTTGTTTTTCACTTTTTCTTTTCTATTGTTTTTCGCATTGAGGTGTGCGTTCACCCATGTACGGTTCCAAAGGATGATTCATGTCAGCTGACCCCAAATTATTTTGGGATTAAGGCTCTTGTTGTTGTTGTTGTTGTTGTTGTTGTTGTTGTTGTTGTTGTTGTTGTTGTTGTTGTTGTTGTTGTTGTTGTTGTTGTTGTTGTTATTGTTGTTGTTGTTATTGCTGTTGTTGTTGCTTGGAAAAAGAATTACACTAATAAAGTCAAGTATTCCATTGTGCAAAGAGGGAATATTTGCACTATTCAGCATGCACAATTACTCTTGTCTTCTATTACTGCTGAGGAAATCAAGCACATTATTTTCCATATACCAAATGACAAAGCACCTTGTCTTGATGGCTATTCTAGCAAGCGTTTTTAAAGATTCCTGGGACATTATTGAAGAGGAGGCAACGGATGAAATTTTGGATTTTTTCCAATAAGGTTGCCTTTTAAAGCAAATGAATGCTACACTTGTTACGCTAATACTAAAGGTGGAAAGACACGCCAATGTTTTACAGTATAGATCCATTGCTTGTTGCAATGTGATCTATAAATGCATTTCTAAGTTACTTTGCAGCAGGCTGGCCAGTGTCCTTCGAGATTTGATATCACAAAATCAGGGTTTTTCATCAAAGAGAGGAGCATAACGGAAAATATTCTTATTTGCTAAGATATTTTTAAATTATATTAGAGAAATTATGTGTGTTCTAGTTGCTTATTCAAGATGGATCTCCAAAAGGCATATGATACAATTGAATGAGATTATGGAGCATGTGCTTAAGGTTCTAAAAATACATGATCAATTCAGAAGGTGGATTATGCAGTGTGTCACTTCTACATACTCCTTTAATCTGAATGGTAATGTATTTGAGTTTTTTAAAGGGCAAAGAGTATTGAGGCAAGGAGACCCCCATTTCCTCTTTGATCTTTACTATTTGCATGGAATATTTAACAAGGTTACTGGCATACACTACTGAGAGAGCTGGTTTTAAGTATCACCCTCTCTGTAAGCCTATGAAGCTAACTCATCTTATGTTTGCAAATGACCTACTTCTATTTTGCAAGGGAGATGTCCAATCTATCATGACTATTCTAAGAACATTCTAAACGTTTTCAAAGAGTTATGGTTTGAACATGAGTAAAGGAAAGTCCAATGCATATTTCAATGGAGTGGATGAGGTGTTGAAGACTTAACTTCTACAAATTTCCGGTCTTGTGCAAGGTAAACTCCCATTTAGATAGCTTGGGGTTCCCATAAAAACTATAAGACTGAATGCTCAGAATTGTGGCCCTATTATTGACAAGCTGATGAATAGAATAAGGGGTTGGGGGCTAGAAAACTTTCCTGTGTAGGTAGACTTGTTCTAGCGTAATCAGTTCTTAAGACTCTTCACAATTATTGGCCTGCTATGTTTATTCTGGCAAATGGAGTCATTACTAGGATTTAAACAATTTACAGAAATTTTCTTTAGGATGGGGGAGTGGATTACATCAGAACACCCCTAGTCTCATGGAAAAAAATATGCAGTCCAAAAAGAGAGGGTGGATTAAGCCTAAAAAATGATATTCTTGTAACACCCCTATTTAAGCAGGAGCCTTTAGCAAGACATTTCCGATTAAACAAGGCTGTTACCATCTCAGTTTTCTTGGGCAATGTAATATCAAATAGAAACAAACCAAGTACTTTAAATAAAACTTCTAACTTTATTACACTCGTCCAAAATGTTTACAAGTCTTTATTAAATAACTCATAAAATACAAATTGTTGTATGAGACGGTCTCTTAACATAAGACCAGCCTATTTATAAAAGGCCCAATACAAAAGAAAAATATCATATGAATATAAGAAACCAACTTCATCCCACGATTGAACTCTGCTATTAACTTCTTTCAACCTCTTGTGTCTTTACCCTCGATTACGCTATCCCCGCTGTTGATACTATGGAGTGTATTACTACCTCAATGTTGAGCCTTGGACGCCGAGTCGCCGATTACCTTCTTCGCGTAAAACCTTCACACAAATAAATATTCATATCAAAATCATGAATTTCTTATTTAAAAAATTCGATTTTCAAACTAACATTGGCAGTTGTTATATTTAGATGATAAAATTAAGCAATATCCTAAATTGTAACAAAAAGAAACGACATAGCAAGTTACTTCTCTTCATAAGCATATAAAGTAGTTTTTAAGCTAAAATAAAGAGTTGTGAAGTTAACAAAGTTAGATGGTTTATGATCAGTTCGTAAGGAGCATGTGTTAATTATGTAATAAATATTTTTAAGTTGTCAATATAAAAATGAGAGTATTCAAATTAAAACAATTAGTTAAAATTTCAGAAGTGTTGAAGTTTGATTTTAAAATCTAAAACCCACAACATTTAAGTTGAAATAGAGTAAATCAAAAGTTTATGTGAAGTAATTGGATTCAAATAAAAAAAAAAACCATAAATATTTAACTTGAAAACTCAATAGTTTTCAACATATATACATAAGTAATCAAGCTAAACCTCTTAGATTTTGAACCTGGTTGGTGGTAACCGTCGTCACCTTGTCTCGGTGGAGGCATCTCCATACTTGTGACCTTCTCAACTTAGCTATTGAGCGAAAGGTTGAATCGGTGCCGTCGACGTTTCAAAATATTGGAGAAAGGGCGAATTTAATGGCCGGAAAGATGGTAGGTTTTGTGATTATAGAGGTGATGCCGTGATGGTGCCGGGATTAAGGAGGTGGCGGGGATGGGTCTACGGACTACGATGATGAGATTGATGGGAATTGGGATTTGATGAAGCAGAGGATGAAGGTAGTTGAGTTAGTACATGACTATTTTGGGATTTACTCGTTTTTTTCTTTTTAATTGCTATTTCGTCTTATTTGTTGTGGGCTAATTCTCTTATTGGGCCCGTCCTATGCTATAGGACGGTCCTATAGGAGAGTTACTGCTCATAAAATAATGTTAATGTATCTCAACTAAAACTGTTTGACAACACGGTAAAGTAGGCGAGACTCGTCTAACTCCACTTGGAACCTCAGCATCCCACCCCAGCTCACCACACAGCAACAAAAACAATCAAACCTTGAGACTTCTAAACCTATTTTATTATCTGCTCCCCCATTCAATCGAAAATCATTGAATGAATCAACACAGCCCACCCCGGAAATAGGTAACAATTTACACAAGACAAAGCACGTCGACCACATCCTAAATATAAATTCCCAGGAATAATAATTCATAATAATAAGTAAATATTTCTACAATGATCAAAATAAGACAGTTTCACAATGTCAAACGATAGCTTAGGCTCACGGCCTCTTTTGCAACCATGCTCACACTCACGGCCCCTTCACACGACACTATGATGTCTTACTCGTCTCTGTTTCATGCATGTCATCAGGACCACGACGATTCTATTTCCCCGTGCTTGGCCTACCAATTCTTCAGGTCCACAACCGCAGTTATGCCTTGCCTACCAATATGACGTCAGGACCACAACCGCAGTTGTGCGTGGCCTACCAATGTCTCATTGCAATGTTGCCCCGTAGGCAACCAACATAGTTTAACAATCTATTAATGCACAACTCATAATAATATCAACTAGAAATAATTTCAGAAACTCCCACTCACAAGATAAGCTCAGTATAAGACCGTCATATCATAGTATAATACTCAAGGCTTAGTATAAATATCCTTTCACATATTTTACTCAACAAAGGCTCAGTATAACTCAGCATAAGACCGTCGCAATATCAACTATTATAATATAACTCAGTAAAGAAACGGTCCCAGCAATTATTACACATGAACGTAAGACTGAGCTTGCCCCTCTTACCAAATCTCATGACACCACTCACCGGAGAGAATGTCAATGGGACTTTATAGCGACAGTAAATTTTATATCACTACGTTTCAAATCAGCATAACTCTTTTGACGATCTTGTGCAGCTTTCATTTTCTGACGGATCACCTTCACCCGCTCCGCCATCTCCTGAATCATTTGAGGTCCCAAAACTATTGAATCAGTCACACAAGACTCCTACACTTCCTCCCGTATAGTGCCTCAAATGGAGTCATCCTAATACTGGCATGATAACTATTATTGCATGAGAACTCGATTAAATCAAGTCTATCCTCCCATGAACCACCAAATTCTAATACACAAGCTCTTAACATTTCTTCCCGAGTCTGAATAGTTCTCTCACTCTACCCATCAGTAGCTGGATGAAAAGAAGTACTTATCTTTAGTGTAGTACCCACCAAATCCTGCAATTCTCTCTAAAACTTCGAGATGAACCTCGATTCTCGATTAGATAATATGTCTTTAGGTACTCCATGCAACTTC
This sequence comes from Silene latifolia, assembly GCF_048544455.1. Lineage (NCBI taxonomy): Eukaryota > Viridiplantae > Streptophyta > Magnoliopsida > Caryophyllales > Caryophyllaceae > Silene > Silene latifolia. Next base: position 77,072,324 of record NC_133531.1, read on the forward strand.
ACTATATTCTTGCAAAAGGCTTTAGCTAGTTCCGCCTTGTTCCACGTATCCTTCATTGGAATGAAATGAGCAGTCTTAGTAAGACGATCCACTATCATCCAAATCATATAATTTCCCTTCTTATTCCTTTGCAAACCAACAATAAAATCCATGGAAATGCCTTCCCACTGACTTCCACTCAGGAATGTGTAAAGGCTGTACCTTACCTTGGGGTCTCTTCTGCTCACCGTTTACCCTTTGATAGGTCAAGCACCGAGCCAAAAATTCAGTAATCTCCTTCTTCATCCCAGGCCACCAGAACTTCTTCTTCAAATCTTTATATAATTTGTCCCCTCCTGGATGTACACAATAAGGCGTACTATGTGCCTCAGTAAAAATATTCCATTTCAATTCCTCATCACCTGGCACACACAGTACCCCATTGAATCTTAAACTACCGTCACTATGTACCATGAACCGTGTAGGTTCACCCACTTCAAACTGTGTGTGCCACGCGGCTATTCGGGAATCCCGCGCCTGCTTCTCGCGAATATATGCATGCAACTCTAGTTCGATCGTCAGATCACTCACAATATCCCCTTTCTTAATCATATATATATACAACTCTTTTCCATTTTATCTCTCAACCTAACTTGCGACATAGCTACACACAAAGTATGGACCGACTTCCTGCTCAGTGGATCAGCCACCACATTAGCTTTTCCCTCATGGTAAACGATCTTCATATCGTAATCACCGATCAGTTCTATACATCTTCTGCGTCCCATATTCAGCTCCTTCTGAGCATATATATACTTAAGGCTCTTATGATCCGAATATACCTTGACAGTAGCTCCATAGAGATAATGTCGCCATAGTTTCAGTGCGAAAACAACAGCTCGAAGCTCCAAATCATGCGTTGGGTAATTATTTTCGTATGGTTTTAGTTGTCGCGACGCATACGCGATAACCTTACCACTCTGCATCAATACGCATCCCAAACCATTCTTAGATGCATCAGTGTACACCTCGAAATTCTCACTCCCTTTTGGCAAAGCTAGGATAAGGGTTGTAGTCAGACGCTCCTTTAATGTCTTGACTGATGTAACACCCCTCATTTCCGTAATATATTTCTTTAATTTTATTTTCCCATATTTCATATTTTATTTTCCGGGAAAATATTTTCTCTTGTCTTTTGGCTAATCTAGCTTGAGTTTGGTGAAGATCCGTTTCTCCATTGGGTTTCACGTGAATATGGAGTAACATGGGTGAGTTCTAGGCTTAAGCTTGGAATAAACTCATTAGCTTCTTTTATAAATAGGAGTGAAACATAAACCCTTGCATTCTTTTTCCTCCTAAATCCACAAAACCTTAAACCTAAATTCTCTCCTCTCTTCCTCTCTTGGTGTTGCACGAGATCTCGCCTAGGGTTTCGTGCTGCCCATCCATTTCCTTTGTTCTTCATCGTTCTTCATGCCTTGATCTATCCTACTTCTTGGATCTATCTATTCCCGTCATAAGTTTCATGTTTTTCACGTAGTTTTTGTAGTTTTTATAGTTTTATGTTATCGTTAGCGTTTTCATTAGGAATGTTTCCCTTTGGTACGTTTGGATTGATCGATGAAGGCGTGGAGACCGGTCCTAGAGAGGATATCTACATCGTGGACGAAGATCTTGAGAATTAATTGATAAAAAGGTAACTATGTGTTTCTCTTTTAATTGTATTTATGCCAATTGATGTAATTAATATGATTTAATGATTATTTTGTATGATTATTGGTACATGTTTGATTGTTTATTGTCATATTTGATTATGTTTCGCATGTTTGTATATGTTTTAATGCATTAATTATATGCAATATGTTGCTTATGCGTTAAATATGGGTGTCATGAGCGCAATAAGGGTTTACGAATAAAACCCTAATGGCGGCGTGATAGGTGGCCAAGAGTGCTCTCCAAAGTTATAGCTAAAGCTAGTATAGCGTTGATGATGATTCGAGTGTTATAGCTGAAGTTAGTACAACTTTGGGCCGTTACTCTAGTTATGGTTGTTTGTGGTATAACCTTGGAAATATGAATCAAGGTTATAGCTGAAGCTACTATAACTTTGGATATGAGTTAAGGTTATAGCTGAGACTAACGTAACCCTGGGATTATGGCTCAAGGTTATGGTTGGAACTAGTATAACTTTGAGTTTCAGGTCAAGGTTATAGTTGAGGTTACTATAATTTCAAAGGTATTTATTGAAGTTGTAGTCGAGGTTACTATAACCTCGCATCCGGAGTTCATGTTATGACTAAAGTTATTATAACCCTGGTTGGATGTACTTGTCTCACATATTGTCTTGTGTTCGATTATAATATAATGTTGTGAATACATGTTACATTGGTTACTCTGGTTCGTATGATAAGTAGGGTAGTCAGTTATACTATCCTAGGGTTTGAGTCGTGATGTGGTTCACTCATGTTTGTACAGTCAGTTATACTGTGCGTTGTTGGTTGGCAGGTTGTATAGATGACGATAGTATCAGTTTTATACCATCGGAATGAACAAACACTACCCTTTCAGATTATTATTTGATCTATGTTCGGGATTGGTCAGTGGCAGTTCGTTAATCGCTTTGTTCCCAGTGTGTCGTTCGGTGTACAGTTAGTGCACCGAGAGGTCTGGCCAGGTCTTAGGCATATAGGCAGTGGTTATATGCTATACATAGTGTGGATGCAGTTCGTTAATCGGTCCACAGTGGATGCAGTTCGTTAATCGGTCCATACCAATGAATAGAGGTAGTTCGTTAATCGCTCCATTAGTTAGAGGCAGTTCGTTAATCGCTCTAACAGCGTTCATTTTATACACTGTGTTTGATTGTTTGGTTTGGACCTATATGCCGTGGTTATGATGGTTCTATGATTCACATGATGTCGTAATATGGTTTATGTTTTTATACGTCGTCACATGTTGTTTGACTTGGAATCATAATTTCACATGATTGTCTTAGTTGGTCATTGTTCGATGATAAGTTGGTGTCGGGTTTTCATGTGCATAGATAGTCTCACATGTTTACTGGTTTTACAATTCATTTGTTATTGATTGTTGGTTATATTCAACTGTTGTAAACATGACTGGGAGAGCATCTAGTTACTCCCGACTGATTGTCAATGCCCCATTCTCAGGTTGTTCAGATTATTTGTTGTTTGGATGATATGTTGTTGGGGAAGTACTGTGCGGCGAGATGAATAATGAATTAGGACTTTGCTTTATGTTTTGAGAACCTTTGAATAATGTATTAGTTTGGTTTTTGATTTTAGTTGCGAACCGGATTTGGGCTTGGTGTTTCCGCCACCTCGACCCTTTTATCAGTAATATACTCTGATATTTACTTTATATTACATTTTTCCTTTGTTTAATCCGGGTTGTTACAGTTGGTATCAGAGCGATCACGCTCCCAACTCTCGCTTAGTTGATGGCTAAAATAAATGACTTAGTTAATGAGTGAGAGTAAATGGGGTAGAAACCAATATGATTTGTTGGTTTTCTTATGTATGTAGAGTGTGTATGAGTAGTTGTTTGGATTGGTACTTAGGTTTTACCACTTATAACAAGATTTTATCCTTGCAGATGGTGGGTAACGCGAATGGTGAGACTGATGTTGATCGCATCAGGTGACTTGAGGCCGTTTTGGCAACTATGGCCGAGGGTTTCACTTATCACCTCAACAACAACAACAATAACAACAACAACAACCATCCGAAGGCTGCCGGTGAGGAAGGAGATGTAGAGAAAAAGAGAGAAAAACAAAAAAAAGGAGGAAAACAAAAGCGATTTTCCTGCGATAAATTTTCTTAAACCCTAATAAAAAAATCCCAAAAAAATATCGGTTGATTGTTCAGATAATGTTCAGTTCCCCCCCTCTAGTCTCTAATTCATCTACAATAAAAGCTTCGACTGTTGTAATTCCTCTTGCTTCCGCATCCACTATTCCTGAGGTGGTTGTTGTAGGACCGGGGAGTTGTGATAGCCGAAATATACCAAACGTTAACCACATAGTGGAGATTGCCCTTTATGATCTGGATTCTTTGGCGCCTGTGAAATCATTGGAATAGGAAGTCTAGCGACGAAGAAAAGGAAAGAATCACAAGGTTAGTGTTCGGCCTTATATTTCCAAACTATGATCAGGATAGACTTCTTCCATGGCCTGACGATCAGGATAGAAACGTCAGAACAACTCAAGGCTGGCACCAGGCAGGGGAGGACAACGGTCAAGCAAGCAAATATTATTTAACCAAGTCAAGCACAATAATGGAGAATAAATTGAGATTATTACACTAATATGGAGTAATTAAGGAAAAGATTCTATCATAATAGCCAAGCATTTATCCGAGTAATTATGAAGCATTGAATGTGCAATTAATGGTGTCATTAAGGGGAAATAATACGCTTTAATTGTGGAGATTATTCAGCATATGGAGATTACTATGGCTCTGTTTGGTAAATGGCATATTGGCCAAATTTCAGCATATTGGAGGTGTTTAGCATGTTTGACTTACGAATATGCTATTTAGAGCGTTTGGTTAATCGCATATTGAAATAGCATATTGGGGTCCAATATGCTATTTTGCAATATGCTGCTCCTACTAGCATATTGGGTTAGCGGATTAGAAAAGAAAAGAAATGTCTTCTTTACCCCCTTAAAAATTACTAACCTTTCTTTTTTATATTAATAAATAATTTGTTCATATCCTTATTTGTCATTTTACAAAGAATCCAAACAATCAGCTAATCTAAAACTGTCAATTACCAAACACCTCCAAAACAATTATGCTAAATAAATCTGCTAGTCAAACCTGTTAAATCATTCTGCTAGTTAAATCTGCTCTCTAAATCTGCTTCTGCTAATATTAATCCGCCGTTTACCAAACAGGGCCTATATACGGAAGAGCCAAGATCATTCCAAGAGAGACATCCTACAAGATTGCAAGCTACATTATCACAATACTTAGAGCAAAATACGTTGTTGTGCTAAATAAACAATTATTCTCCATAAATCATAGTGAAATCTCTCCTGCCTTGGTGCCCGTGATTTTTTATCACTTAAGGGTTTTCCACGTACAAAATCTATTGTCTTACTTGTTTTCTTTATTTCTTTTTCCTTATGCATTATTAAGCCTACCCTGCAGAAATATACAAGGTGGACGAGCTAGTTAACCCTGTAATCACTCTACCCTCACCTGATTCAGCTTTGTGCAGAATCAACCTAAAACAACTGGCGCCCACCGTGGAGATCTAGCTCATTAATATCTTTTTTTCCACGCAAAAAATCCAAAAAACAAAGAAATTAGCAAAAATATGTAACAACCAATCATAGAAGAACAACTGACTGCTGCATTACAAAAAATAGCATAGTTAGAGACTAAAATCTTGCAACTAAAAGAATCTGAATCAGCTTGAAACAAAAATTAGAAAAGTCAAAGAGATCAAGCTCCAAAATCCAGCGAGGAACCCCATTCTCATCAATTGTCAAGCACTTTGATTTCTTAAGTTTTGGGAGTCCGAGTGGTGTCAAAAGTGCGATTAAGGTCGATAAAGAGACCCCTAAAGATGATAAAGTTGATGAAACAGGAGGAGCCTTCATGATGGCAATAGTCCAGAAAATCAAGAAGCTCAATGAAAAATTTGAGAAAATACCTGGAGTCCCTGCCAGCATGGAGGAAGCTGCCCCTGAAAGCTATGTCGACCCGCCTTTTATAGACGAGATAGCTAAAGTAGATCTTCCCAAGAAATTTGTGATTCCATCCATGAGGACCTATGATGGGACCTCGGATCCACAAAATCATGTGGCCTTCTACAAGAAAAACATGTTGGATGCATCTATTCCCAGTTAATTTAGGTAGGTTTGCATATGCAAAGGATTTGGAACAACACTGACCAGTCCTGTGCACTGCAGTGGTATATCAACCTGCCTAATGGAAGTATCAGATCCTTTGCTGACCTGATCAACACATTCAACTAGCAGTTCGCAAGTAGCAGGGAGTTGGAGAAACGTTACAGTGACCTGTACAAGATTACCCAGAAACCAGATGAGACCCTCAGAGTCTTCCTTGCCAGATTCAACATGGAGAAAGTGTCAATTCCCAAGCGTGACGTTGGAATGGCTGTGGAAGCATTCAAGCAGGGATTACTACCTAATAGTGATCTCTATGGTGAGCTGACGAAGTACCCTATCATTCCTTCGAAGATGTCCAGGCAAAGACACTTGCTTATATAAGGCTAGAGGAAGACAAAAGTTACAAGGTTGGAGGACTCTACAATGCAAAAGACTATGACAAGCCAGACAGGAGAAGCGCCAGCAGGGGCAATAACTACAGGAGTGGTCCATATACTAAGCCTGATCAGTCAGAAGTCAACCTAGCGCAAGAACAACAAGGTAAGGCTAAAGTTCATCCACCTATCTCTGAACATAACTTCTGTGTTAACATTGTAGGTTTGATCCAGCGACTAGATAACATGGGATCAGTGGTCAGGTGGCCCAGAAAATCAGACAACCCAAATCTAAGGAAGGACCATACCAAGTGGTGTGAATTTCACATGGATATAGGGCATACAACGGAGGATTGCTTTACTATCAGGAAAGAAGTGGCCTACCTGCTAAAGGCAGGATACCTCAAAGATCTGATTAAAGCCAAAGGCAGGAATGGTGATCTTAGTAAAGTAAACCTGGAGTAAAAGCAAGAGCGCAACCTCCCTACCCCACCTCTACTCTATGAAGTAAAATTCATAAATGGCGGATCAGAGATTTGTAGCCTGACTAGTTCAACAGCAAAAAAGATAGCCAGGACTCCTCAAACTAAATCACCCTGCAAGCCTGGTAATATACCACCCATCACGATCAGTGGCTGTGATTTGGTGGGCATCCCTGACCTACATCATGATGGCCTGGTGATCACCATGGAAGTTGGAACTGGCAACGTGAGAAGAATATTGGTAGACGGAGGCAGTTCAATAAACCTGCTCATGTTAGATGTACTTAAAGCCATGAAGATCAGCAAGGATCAAATCACCAAGAAATCCAGTGTCTTGGTAGGGTTCAGCGGTAGGAAAAAGAATACATTGGGAGAGAACTATCTCGCTACCTATGCTGAAGGCGTTGCATCTTTTGAAAGATTTGGAGTTCTAGATTGTTTATCCTCCTACAACGTCATTCTAGGCAGGCCTTGGATTCACAATGTCAAGGCTGTTTCATCTACTTATCATCAGTGTTTCAAGATACCAACGGACTAGGAAGTGGCAACCATCAAAGCTTGTACAACAGAAAAGCCGAAAGTTTGCACTAGAAAGAAACGCCATTATCAATGAAGAAGTAGACAAACTCCTAGATATGGGCATGATCAAGGAAGTGATGTACCCTGAATGGCTGGCAAATGTAGTGGTCGTGCAGAAAAAGAATGGCAAATGGAGAGTCTGTATAGATTACACGGACCTGAACAAAGTCTGCTGACACGTCTGTCGCGTACCTGTCAAAAATAACCAACTGGTTCCAACTAACTAATATAGCTAGGGAAGTCGGGTCGAATCCATAGAGAGGTAGGAATTTGTCTGCTAAACTAGGTTCGCCAAGGTAACCAATTTGGGGGTTTTTGAATTGTGATTTCTAAACTAAAAGAGTAAGGAAAGGAGAAATAAAGGGAGGAGTTAACAGATAAAAGAGAATAGCTAAGACAAGCGGTTCGCCATAATCATCTGGTCGAGTAATCTAGGTCCCAGGTCAATGCAGTACGGTCTAAAGGGTAGCGAACGTCACCTTTCGGTCCTTAATTCACCCTAAAGTGTAAACAGTTTAACTTTCGCCTCGCTGCAATACTCTATTGTTCGCTACTAGTCTCCCTCTTCCAACCTTTCGGTCCAGGTCAAGGTCCACTAAGAATAAGGGTCTAATTGCGTCGATTCAATTAGGCAATTACAATTATTTGTAGCATTTAAACAACAAAGACGGTACCGGCATTGATCTAGTAATTCGATTACTCCCCCTTCAAATCATGGGTCCCCTATAGTCTTAGCATAGGGAATTAGCTACTCATAATCATCAGACTAACAATTACAATAACCAAACAATTAAAACTAAGCATGATGAATAATCTAATTGATTGAACGATTATAAAGTAAAGAGAGAAAAGGAATTAAAAGCAATAAATACGATGAAGAAATAAATTAAATTGATAATACCGAATTCGAGTAGCAAGGTAGAGAATAGAATTCCAAAGAACGGTGACAAAAGTAACAGACGAAATGTACGTAGTAAAGGAGATGGGAGTAACGTACTGTTCTCCTCAGTCTTATACTGAAAAATTGTCCTAAACCTAATCTATGGACTGATTACAAAAGCCCATAAAAGACTAGGCGGAAATAAACTAAAAGCACACGAAAACCCCTCGATCGAGTAAGATGATTACTCGATCGACGTCCAAGTCACTCGATCGAGCTAGCAAAATCCCTCGATCGAGCACTGCTTGCAGAACATCCTCGATCGACTCCTTAAGCTGGTCGATCGACCAGCCTTGAGTGTGTAAAGCATTCGATCGAGCACTAAAGCACTCGATCGAGCTATATAGGCGCATCAGGACTTGAATTTCTTCCTTAACTCAGCTCATACGTCCTCCAAGTGTAAGATTCCTAAGCTCCGGCTCCTTATTTCCCATGAATGCATACAATTAGGACAATTAAGGCTCGATTTAGCTCCTCCTCGGTCAATTCCTGCAAATTACAATAAACGGACCAAAGTAGAATATTCGGGGGTGTTTGTAGCCAGATGCTACATAAAAAGCACAGAAATGCGTGTAATAATGAGGTGAAAACCTTATATAAAAACACGCATCAAATCTCCCCAAACCAAGCCTTTGCTTGTCCCCAAGCAAATATGAATGCAACTAAGGGTGAACAATAGAACGGGACCAACGCATCAGCTACAAATCATCCACTAGAACCAATTTAATGCAACAAAATGACAAGATGGCAACTGAAAAGTGCAAACGAGTTAAATTAGTGTTTCAAGCTTACTGAACTGTCGACCTTGCAAGATTCAAAGATGTCGGACTCTCACGGGTCGCTCGTCACTCAAAATCAGGTATAAGGTGAGTATATATGTGAAAGATAGGAAAAAGCAAGACACTCACCTAACTCGACCTATAAGAACATGCATGCAGTTAACATGAATAAAGTCTCTACAACCGTACATACGCATTCCAACCATACTAGTGACCAAGACACGTGCCGAGGACTTACATTTGGGTTAGTGAGGTAATGGGTAAGAAGGGGCTAAAATGAATTTGGATATGTGGGGTTAATAGCTAGGCTAGCAACAACGGATCCAAATATAGGCTGCATCCCAACTTCGTACTCATAACAGCAAGATGAAACGGTGCAAAATTATGCACTAAACTCACCAAACACCAAAAAGTCGTCAACTCCCCGTAAAATATAAATAAGGCATGGGAGCGTGAAACATTGTGCAATTCTCATTCTTTTTCATTCCTCTTTTTTTTTTCATTTTGAATTTTTCTGTCTCTTTTTTTTCTTTCGCTTTCTTTCCTTTTTTCGTTTTTTTTTTCTTTCTTTCGTTCCATTTTTTCAACAATTCAACACATTTTTTTTCTTTCCCTTCAATTCTTCCACCATCTTCTGAAATCAGATGAAATAACCATATTGCAATAACACATTCCAAGAACTACTCGTTACTAGCTTAGCTAGGGTAGGAAATATTATAGAAAGTAGTTGATAGGACAAAAAGGCAATTTGGCTATGTGAGGCTCATGGGTAGAATGAAATAAGGGGAACCGCCTCTCCTAACACGTGTCACCATCCACAGACCGAATGCATACAGGTATTAAGAAGACTATACTCATGCTTGTGCAAATTAATGTTACATGTCTTAAAGAGAGTACTACTCACATTCTAAACGAAACCGGTCATGAATGTCACCAGTTTAATAAGCTCTAACCTCAGAATGTATTGTAGCTTGCCGACATAAAGAATCAAGTCTATTCGTTCAGATAAAAGAGAAACAAAAACTCGTAGATTATGCACATAATCATGCCAGCTAAATGTCAAGAATATGCCAGGCTCAAGTAAAGATTCAAAGTAGCGTCAATGTTCAAACGTTCCGACTCAATTTAAACATGAAAATTTTGAAAATTTTTGAATTTTTTGATTTTTATATGATTTTTTGGAATTAATTAAAACAACAATGCATGCGGAAATAAATAAACGTGCAAGCAAAAATGCAAGAAACATGCGGACACAGATATGGATGCATACCTCCCCAAACCAAACCGTACAATGCCCTCATTGTACCAAAAATAGGGAAAGAAATGCAAACTGAAAAGAAAAGGAAGATTGGAGTCGGAAAACTTACAAAACGTCATATAGCGGGACCTCCCCAAACCGACCATGAACATGGGAGGTCAAAGAAAGTCAAACAGTGGCTGTGTATACGTAAAGTAGCGGCTGGAAGTCATATCCCTTCGATCGAGCACGTGGAACAGCTCGATCGAATGTATTGCAGCATGAGTGGACTCGATCGAGCACAGAATCACTCGATCGAGTAAGCACGGGTAGGGATCTGGTCGATCGAGGACATCATCCCTCGATCGAGAAGCAGCTGCATCAGAAAGTGCTCGATCGAACACAAAAATCCTTCGATCGAGTACCTTAACCTGCAAAGGACGCATAAACGCAAGGAAGGCACAAAAAATGTTCATAAAGCAGCGTCTAACGTTTAACGTAAAGCTAAAGAAAAACAAATAGTTCAACAAAAAGTACAAAAAAAAAAGCTGTCCGGCCGCCTCCCTCCGAGAGCTGGTTTAAGAGGTCCCGCACGACCTTTACGTATCAAATTACGGGCGCGTCGAGCTCGTCGAAGCGCAAGACTTCAACACGGTTGTCCGCTTCACTCGCCTCATGGTAGTGCTTCACATATTGGCCATTCACCTTGAATCGTGACCCTCGTAATCTTCAAGCTCCACGGATCCGAATTTGGTAACAACTGTGTCACCGTGTATGGACCAGTCCACCTGACTTCGCTTGCCAGAAACGCCTCAACCGGCATTAAAGAGCAACACCTTCGCCCGCATGAAACTCCCGAGGTAGGATTCTCTTGTCATGCCATCTCTTCGTCTTTTCCTTGTAAATGCGTGAGTCATCATAGGCATTAAGCCTAAACTCCTCTAATTCATCAAGCTGCAAAAGACGATTCTGACCACACAATTTAGGATCATAATTAAGCTCACGGATTGCCCACCAGGCCTTACATTCCAGCTCAACAGGTAAGTGACACGATTTCCCATAAACTAACCTATAAGGTGATGCACCAATTGGTGTCTTAAAGGCGATCCTATAAGCCCATAATGTGTCATCTAGCTTAAGACTCCAATCTTTCCGTGATTTAGAAACTACTTTGGACAAGATCTCTTTCACTCGCGGTTGGAGACCTCTACTCGACCACTAGTTTGGGGATGATACCCCAAACCACGCCTGTTGGACACCAACTCTAGACAAGATGGAAGTGAGTTTCTTTTCCTTAAAATGCATTCCCCATCACTAATGACGACCCTAGGGACACCAAAACGGGGAATATGATCTTTTGAACATTTTTATCACGGTCTTACCATCACAATGAGGTGAAGCAATTGCCTCAACCCATTTCGACACATAATCTACAGACTACTAAAATGTACCCGTTACCTTTATCGGACGGAACGGTCCTTGGAAATCAATGCCCCAGACATCGAAAACCTCAACCTCTAGGATGCCGTTTTGTGGCATCTCATGTCTCTTCAAAATATTCCCCGATCATTGGCATGCATCACAAGTGAAACAAAAGACTTGGCGTCGCAAACAAAGAAGGCCAGAAAAACCGATGAAGTACCTTAGCCACGGTGCGCGATGGACCGTGGTGACCACCATATGAAGAGGAGTGACAGCCTTCTAGGACTATTTTGGTCTCCCACTGCGAATACACCGTCCTGTAGAGACCGTCCTGCACATTCCTTAAACAAGTAAGGGTCATCCTGGAATACGCTTATCGTTATACGTAAAACGCTTCTTCATTGAGAAGAAAGGTCAAAGCGGCGACTTGCCACCGACAACGGTTAGCTATATCTCGCATACCAGGGTTCCTGGTCAACAATAGACGATATAACAAAGAATTAAAGTATCGTCAGGAAAAGAATCATCAATAGGTAGAGAATCTTCCCCTTCTTGTCGCATTAGTCGCGACAAGTGATCGCCTACAACGTTCTCGGCCCCTTTCTTATCCTTGATCTGCAGGTCAAACTCCCGAAGGAGGAGTATCCATCTCGAGCCGTGGTTTTGCCTCCTTCTTGGCAAGGAGATGCCTCAAAGCTGCATGGTCAAGAAAAAACAAAGTGACTTCGACCCAACTAAATAAGTACGAAACTTCTCTAAGGCATAAACTACAACTAATGACTCCTTCTCGATGGTAGTGTACTTCACTTGAGCCTCATCCAGAGTTTGGCTCACATAGTAAATAGCATTCAAGGCTTTGTCTTTCCTCCGGCCAAGCACCGCTCCTAGTGCATAGTCACTAGCGTCGCACATGATCTCGAACGGCAAGTCCCAGGTTGGGAGGTCAGTATGATCGGCGCAGAGACTAAGGCCTGCTTTAACCTGTTAAAAAGCGAGAAAGACAAGCGTCGAAAACACAAAAGGGGCATCTTTAAGCAACAAATGTGTAAGTGGTTTAGCAATTTTGGAGAAATCCTTGATAAACCGGCGATAAAAGCCGGCGTGACCAAGGAAGCTCCTCACCCCCTTAACATTAACAGGAGGTGGTAATTGCTGAATCACTTCCACCTTTGCTTTGTCAACTTCTATTCCCCTATCAGAAACCAAGTGCCCTAAGACAACTCCCTCGTTGACCATAAAGTGGCACTTCTCCCAGTTCAGCACAAGGTTAACCTCAATACAGCGCTGCAACACTTTCTCAAGGTTAGACAGACAGTTAGAAAAATCACTTCCATAAACACTGAAATCGTCCATAAAAACTTCCATGATAGACTCAATATACTCTGAAAATATCCCCATCATACACCTTTGGAAGGTGGCAGGGGCATTGCACAAACCAAAAGGCATTCTGCGATACGCAAAAACGCCCTTAGGACAGGTAAAAGTAGTCTTGGCCTGATCGTGCAGGTGGATAGGGATCCGAAAGAACCCTGAATACCCATCTAAATAGCGAAAAATTTATGAGAAGCTAACCTTTCTACCATTTGATCAATAAAAGGAAGGGGAAAGTGATCTTTCTTAGTGGCGGCATTCAATTTGTCTGTAATCTATGCACATCTGCCAGCCGGTCACTACTCGGGTGGGTATTAATTCATTCTTCTCATTCTTAACTACAGTTGTCCCTCCTTTCTTCGGGACTACCTGTACTGGGCTTACCCATTTAGAATTACCCACAGAATAAATAATACCTGCATCCAGCAGCTTCATTACCTCAGCCATCACAACATCCTGCATCTTCTGGTTCAGCCGACGCTGACCCTGCCTGCAAGGTTTGTGATCTTCCTCCAGCTCTATCCTGTGCATACAGATATCGGGGCTAATCCCCGTGATATCATCCAGTGAATAGCCCATTGCTTTCCTGTTTTTCTTAAGTACAGCTAACAAAGAAGTCAGCTGATCATCACTAAGCTTGGCACTGACAATGACTGGATACTGCTCTGTATCGTCTAGAAAAGCATATTTAAGATGAGATGGGAGAGGCTTACGTTCCGGTACCTTTACCTCAATGGAGCAAAGAGTGCTGATCATTTGTTCCACCTGCTCCCCGTCATGCTCATCTAAATCATCGACAAGCAAATCCAACGCAGCGTCATCGTCCTCTGGGCTATCTGCACACTCATCAAAAAGCATGAGAGCTTCCAGTGGGTCCTTCATAAAAGAACCCGACCAGAAGTCATAAATAGACTCATCAATGATATCGACCGAATAACATGTGTCCTCTATCATTGGGTGGGCTAAAGTACTGGGCAAACTAAATGTGATAGCGTCATCCCCTACTGCAAGGGTCGACGCCCTTGTTCGACATCAATAACGGCCCAAATTGTAAAAGGAACGTCTTCCTAAAATCATTTGGGTCCGGGTGTCCTCAGCTATATCCAAAACAATGAAATCTACTGGGATGTAAAGCTTGCCTATTTTCACAGGCACATCCTCCAAGACACCTAAAGGTCTCCTAACAGATCTATCGGCCATCTGTAGGGTAACGTTAGTCACTTTGAAGTGACTCATCTTCAATTTCTTGCGACGGAAGGGGCATGACACTGACACTGGCACCTAGATCGCAGAGGGCATTATCAATAACCATATTACCTATGACACAGGTAATAGAAAAGCTGCCCAGGTCTTTCATTTTTGGAGGGGCCTTATTTAACAGCAGGTTACTAGACTCTTCCATAAATGAAATTGTCTCAAATTCACTCAAATTCCTCTTACGCGTCACGATATCTTTCATAAACTTAGCGTAAGTGGGTACCTGAGTAACAAGTTCAGAAAAAGGGACAATTACACAAGGTTCTTCACGATATCCACGAACTTACCGTACTGTTGCTCGATCTTTGCGTCCTTCAGACGACTTGGGAAGGGTACCCTGGTAGCGATGAGTGGTCCCGCAACCTTTCCTTTACCCTTATCAACGCGTGACGTCTCCGCAGCAGGGGAAGATGACACGGTGGCGGTACTAGATAGTGAATTAGGAATTCCGCCACTTAATGCACTGGATCGAGTGCTTTTACTGGTCGATCGACCAGTTTCTTCTTCAACATCACTCGATCGACCTGTCTTGACACTCGATCGAGTGTCTTCTTCAGCATAGTTACTCGATCGACCAACTTGGAGTTCTATACTTCTCGATCGACCGCCGTTATCACTCGATCGAGTGACTTGATGATTAGAACCGCTCGATCGAGTAGATGAGTTGCTCGATCGAGTGGTTACTGCACACGCAGCAAGTATTTCCTGCAAGAACTCGTCTAAATCATCATCTGAATCATCATTAGCTGCCAATATCTTGTCTTCTTCATGAGGAAGGTCATTTTGGAAGTTCATTGCACCGATCGGATCGCAAATTGGAAGAAACTTGGCTTGATCCGTCACTTTGTGTCAATCGTGCGACTTGTTCTTTCGATTCCCGATATAACCGTATCAGTTTCGTGACATACTCAGCATAATGGATTTCAACTCGGCAATTTCTTCTCTTGAAGAGGGAGAGACCGGTCGCGGTACTGGCGTAGAAGGGATAGAGACGCTCTTTATCTCTTCATATAGCTGGGAGAAAGGAACTCCCTGCTTGTACTTCTTGTAAGCAAGAGCACGCTCTATACTTGCTACACATTCGTAAAGGTCATGTCCTTCCTCGCCACATCTACCACATGGCTCTGTAATCGTAGGCATATTGTCGACCAACCTTCGAAGCAACATAATCCAAAACGTCAAAACTTGCGAAAAATGAGATCGGCCTCAAGGAATAAATTCCTTGAGACAAAAGACAAACTTAATTTAAGCAACAAAATTGCGCCACCTCCCCGAACGGGCGCCAAAATTTGACACGTCCGTCGCGACACTGTCAAAAATAACCAACTGGTTCCAACTAACAAATATAGCTAGGGAAGTCGGGTCGAATCCACAGAGAGGTAGGAATTTGTCTGCTAAACTAGGTTCGCCAAGGTAACCAATTTGGGGGTTTTTGAATTGTGATTTCTAAACTAAAAGAGTAAGGAAAGGAGAAATAAAGGGAGGAGTTAACAGATAAAAGAGAATAGCTAAGACAAACGGTTCGCCATAATCATCTGGTCGAGTAATCTAGGTCCCAGTCAATGCGAAGACGGTCAAAGGGTAGCGAACGTCACCTTTCGGTCCTTAATTCACCCTAAAGTGTAAACAGTTTAACTTTCGCCTCGTTGCAATATTCTATTGTTCGCTACTAGTCTCCCTCTTCCAACCTTTCGGTCCAGGTCAAGGTCCACTAAGAATAAGGGTCTAATTGCGTCGACTCAATTAGGCAATTACAATTATTTGTAGCATTTAAACAACAAAGACGGTACCGGCATTGATCTAGTAATTCGATTACTCCCCCTTCAAATCATGGGTCCCCTATAGTCTTAGCATAGGGAATTAGCTACTCATAATCATCAGACTAACAATTACAATAACCAAACAATTAAAACTAAGCATGATGAATAATCTAATTGATTGAACGATTATAAAGTAAAGAGAGAAAAGGAATTAAAAGCAATAAATACGATGAAGAAATAAATTAAATTGATAATACCGAATTCGAGTAGCAAGGTAGAGAATAGAATTCCAAAGAACAGTGACAAAAGTAATGAGCATTTAAATGTACGTAGTAAAGGAGATGGGAGTAACGTAGTGTTCTCCTCAGTCTTATACTGAAAAATTGTCTTAAACCTAATCTATGGACTGATTACAAAAGCCCATAAAAGATTAGGCGGAAATAAACTAAAAGCACACGAAAACCCCTCGATCGAGTAAGATGATTACTCGATCGACGTCCAAGTCACTCGATCGAGCTAGCAAAATCCCTCGATCGAGCACTACTTGCAGAACATCCTCGATCGACTCCTTAAGCTGGTCGATCGACCAGCCTTGAGTGTGTAAAGCATTCGATCGAGCACTAAAGCACTCGATCGAGCTATATAGGCGCATCAGGACTTGAATTTCTTCCTTAACTCAGCTCATACGTCCTCCAAGTGTAAGATTCCTAAGCTCCGGCTCCTTATTTCCCATGAATGCATACAATTAGGACAATTAAGGCTCGATTTAGCTCCTCCTCGGTCAATTCCTGCAAATTACAATAAACGGACCAAAGTAGAATATTCGGGGGTGTTTGTAGCCAGATGCTACATAAAAAGCACAGAAATGCGTGTAAAAATGAGGTGAAAACCTTATATAAAAGACACGCATCATCTGCCCTAAGGATCCATTTCCTTTTCCACATATTGATACGATGGTAGATGCAACGGCAGGACATGAGATGCTCACATTCATGGACGCTTCCAGTGGATTTAACCAGATAAAGATGTACCCTGCTGACCAGGAAAGTACTGCATCCATTATTGACCGGGGCATATACTGTTACACTGCCATGCCATTCGGTCTAAAGAAGGCAGGGGCAACGTACCAGCGCTTGGTCAACATGATGTTCAAGGAGCAGATTGGAGACATCATGGAAGTCTATATAGATGACATGGTGGTAAAATCCAAGGATTCACAAGACCATGTGAAACATTTGGAAATAACATTTCAAATCCCGGAGAAGTACAACATGAAGCCTAACCCTGCCAAATGCCACTTTGGAGTTTCTGCAGGAAAGTTCATAGGCTATATGGTGACCAAAAGAGGCAGAAAAGCCAGCCCTGAACAGATCAAAGCTCTACTAGAGTTACAATCACCCAAATATGTCAAGGACATTTAGAAATTAACATGCAGGGTAGCTGCCCTGAACAGGTTCATATCCAGGTCATCTGAAAGGTGTAAAACATTTTTCAACCTACTCCGAAAAAAACAAACAATTCAAGTGGACCCCTGAACATGAGGAGGCCTTCCAAGATCTAAAACTATATCTTTCTTCTTCACCTTTATTGGCCAAGCCAGAAAAGGGAGAGCCCCTGTCAGTATATCTTTCCGTTACTGACACCGCAGTAAGTGCAGTCTTGGTAAAGGAGTTGGAAGGCCAGCAACATCCTGTCTATTATGTAAGTAAAAGTCTAGTAGATACTAAAATGAGGTATGGTTTAATTAAAAAGTATGTTTTAGCTTTGACATTTCATGTGCTAAGTTGCGACCTTATTTTGAAAGTCACCCCGTAATAGTCAGGACCAACCTACCTATAAAATGTGTCCTGAGGAAGCCTAAACTATCAGGCAGGATGTCCAAATGGTAAGTCCAACTTAGTACCTATGATATTACCTTTAAACCCAGAACATCAATCAAATCACTGGCCTTAGCAGACTTTGTGGCTAATTTCAGACCTAACCTAGAATCAGACCTGACCAAGGAAGTCAATCAGTTAGAAAACAAAACCTCTGACCAGTAGTGGACCCTGTTCACAGATGGGGCATCCAATGTAAGGGGTACAGGGTTAGGATTAGTGTTAAAATCGCCACAAGGGGACACCATAGCCTAGGTTGTGAGTTGTGAGTTCAAAGCTACTAATAACGAGGCTGAGTATGAAGACCTCATAGCAGGACTTAAGGTATTTCTCGGTGTTCAAAATTTAAAGGTAAAAACTGATTCACTTTTAATTGCAAATCAAATAAAAGGAATCTATACAACAAAAGATGAAAAGATGATTTTATATTTGGAATATGCTAAAAAAACTTTGCGATAAATTCGTTTTATTTGATATTGAGCAGATCCCAAGAGACCTGAATACCCAGGCTGATGCTTTGGCCGACCTTGGTTCAAATTTCACTCCTGCTATTTTTGATAAAGTACCTATTGTACATTTACTTGAACCTACCATCAGCAAGCCTGAGCAAGTAAACAGCACTGACAATGACTCTTGGACTAAACCTTATTATGATTGGTTCATGCAAGGTATACTACCTCAGGGCAGGCACGAAGCCAGAACATTTAAAATTAGGGCTTCTAGTTATTCTATCATCAATAACACTTTGTTTAAAAGATCTCAGGCTGGACCTTACTTAAGGTGTCTTGAACCACATGAAGCCAAGCAAGTACTTCAAGAAATTTATGACGGATATTGTGGCAACCCAAAGGTGGAAGAAGCCTGGAAAGCAAGGTACTCAGGACTGGCTATTACTGGCCAATCATGAGGGCTGACTGTCTAGACTATTGTGAAAAATGTGAAGCCTGCCAAATTCATGCTCCAATTATCCATCAACCATCAGAGCTACTACATTCAATTTCTGCACCCTTGTCATTCATGAAGTGGGGCATTGACATAGTAGGAAAACTCCTAGTAGCTCCAGGCCAGAAAGTATTCATGTTAGCCATGACTGATTACTTCTCCAAGTGGATTGAAGCAGATTCTTTCAGGCAGTTACTGAGAAGGAAGTAATATCCTTCATCAGGACAAATATCATATGTAGGTATGGAGTTCCTTCAGAAATAGTTTGTGACAATGGCACTCAGTTTGTTGCAAAAAAGAACCAAGGCTTTCTGTGATGAATGGAATATCAACCTGATAACTTCAACCCCTGGCTACCCAAAAGCAAACTGCCAGCCTGAATCAAGCAACAAGATAGTTATCAACTACCTAAAAAAGAAGTTGAAGAGTAAACGAGTCAGATGGGCTGAAGAGCTTCCATTAGTGCTATGGGCAGACAAGACAACACCAAAGACTTTAACATGCCAAACACCATATTCCTTAGTGTATAGCTGTGAAGCAGTCATCCCTATAGAAGTACATGTGCCAACTTCAAGATCCAGCCCGGTGTAGGATAGCCTCGTCCTAACAGAAGAATTGAGAGATGCTGCCAAAATCAGGATAACATCATATCAACAAACAGTAGCTAGAAGCTATAACAAAAATGTCAAAATCAGAATTTTCAAGGAAGGAGACTTAGTTCTACGAAAAGTATTCCCAAACAAAAAACAAAAAATAGCAGGCAAGCTAGCCCCTGTATGGGAAGGCCCATATTTAATGGACTCAATCGTCGGGCAAGGAGCATACAAGCTACAAACCATAGAAGGAGAAATGATCCCAAGGTCCTAGAATGGAACTTATTTGAAATTATTTCATATATAAATACTCAGAATAATGCAGTTATACTTTGTCCTGACAAGTTATAAATTTAATTCCACTTATACTAATTTAATATATTTAAAGCCTGCATGTTCTGCCTGCCTTATGTGTCCAACATGCAAATTCTACGTGTATCATGTATGCAAAACCTATGTGTGTTACCCTTCTTATATATGTCCTGATATAATATTTGAATCCTGAAAAATTATGCATGATCTTTTATTACATGAATAAGTCTTCAGGATTGAGGGCTACTCTATTATATCCCACTACTTTGCATTTTTTTTTAGTACTCTTTATTTTTGTTGTTGCACCCTGTCGTGCCCAAACGAATGTTGGTAGACCACACCAGGTACGGCAAATACGGGACCAGTTAGGCATGAAATAATTTCCTGACCCAGCTATTTGCTGCACACCTCTACAACGGATGGACGCAGCACTGTGACGGTTAAGAATATGAAAGATCTTGACGACACATCTAAATTTCCTCCAGGCAGGTCGAATAACAAGCCCTCCGGCCAGGCATGGGACATAAGCCCTCCAGTCAGGTCGGATCCCACCTACTTCAATCATGTCAGGAATAAAAACTGCACATGATTGAAGATTAAACACCGAATTAAAACACAAGACAGTTTAACAGGTTGAAGAATTATATGACAGGTGAACAGGTTGAAAAATTATATGATAGGTTAACAGGTTGAAAAATATTATTAATAGGTTGAAGAAAAATTTATCAGGATTAACAGGTTAAGAAGCAGTAACATCAGAAAAATAATAATCCAGAAAATATAAGAGCAAGCCAGAAAGGCAAACTTGCTATCATTGATAAGCCCTCAACCCTGGGGCAAAGGCAACAAAATGTTTAACTTATCAGGGATATCTTCCTTGACAAGGGGATCCAAAACACCAAATTGTTTGTCCAGGGACATCCCCCCTAGATGGGTCAAAAACCACCAAAGTATTAAATTATTATTTAAAAATTACTATTTCTCCTGGGAAGCAACATCTCCCTTGGCCTCCTCGGCATCCTGATCTTCCTGCTCTCCTGGAGACTCCACTTCCTTCTCTTCACCAAGGTTGTGCATGATAGGATATCTCTTAGCAATAAGAGCCATTTTAGTTTCGGGATTCCATTTTGCCCTGGCCTCCACTGGTTCAGATATGGCGGCAACCTTCCCCCTGACAAAGAAATAGAAGACAACATCATCAAGCTTAACCTCCAAGCCATCCTTTTTAAGGTTGAGTTCTTCATTCCTTCCCAAAGCCTCCTGCAGCAACTGCTTGCTGGACCCAACCTCAACCTTAGCAGCATCACGCTCAGCCCGCGCTCTCTTGAAATCAGCATTAGCAGCAACCAGGTCAGCCTGAACAAAGGAAAGCTCAGACTTCAGCTTATCAACATTAGAGTTGAGCATATTAGTCCTAGCCACCAATGAAGAAGTCTGATAGGCATTGACAAGACAAGCTATTGCCGCCTAACCAGGAAAATAAGAGAAAAGTCATAAAAAGAACTAGGAAAATAACCAACAAAGTAATCCAAAAGAAAAACTCAGGATACCTCTCCCAGGGAACGAAGAGCGTCAGTCACAAGATTGACAGCATGATCCACCATAGAAACCGCCTTGGTAGAAGATTCAATAGGGTCCATTTACACCATTAGAGGAGAGTTGGAGTCATCAAATTCCTGAATCTTTTCCGTAGCAGCCTCCAAATTACCTACCTAGCCTTCACCACCCTAACATGAGGAAGAATACCAGCCTCTTCCTATTTCCTCTTATGAGCAATAGGACTAGTCTCAGCAGGAATATCAGGGATAACTGGAGCAGCCGAAATATCAGTCAGTTCAATCGATTTATCAGACTCAGTTCTAGGACCACCACTACCCTGAGAGTCTTCTTCCTTAACCCGGGCAAGCCTGGCATTCAAGTCCGCCATACAAAACCTGGTACGCCTAGCTGATGACCTGGTAGCTACAAAATGACGAACTGCATTAACAATAAAGAATAGCCATAACAAAATTAACTAATATAAAATAGAAGCATAGAGAAAAAATTATTCCTGCCAGAAGTTGAGGCACCAAGAGCCTTAACAGGCCTAGGAACCTTGAAAAGACCTTCTCCCTTCAGGCAACGAGGAAAATGTTCCACCCCAGGGCAAAATGGCCATGACCTCTACTCAGGAGGAATGGCAAGGAAAGGAGTTGCCCTTTCAGAAGCATACTCAGTAGTGCTCACCCAATCATCCACTACAAAAAGGTATACCCTGTTAAATATTTCCTGCTTTACTTTAAACTAAAAAAACATGTGTAGGACAGGTAAAAAGTTGCAGGATACTTACCAACTGTACATGCATCAAAGTTGAGATACGCTAGATCAGGCCCAACCAAGTTGGTCCTGAAGAACGTACCCAGCAGCCCAACTTTTATCAACGCCACTATCCATATTGCTGAAAAGGCCTAACCTTGAAACTAACCCTGCCAGGACTGTGTGCCCTCAGGGAATAACAACTCTTCAAATCATTAAGAGTAAAATCAGTTTATGCTTGTCACATAAAAAAATCAATAGAATGAATCACCTTCCAAACCATAGGCATGATCTGAAAAGGAGGAATACCAATTTCCTTGACCACTTCAACCATCAAAGGAGAGAAAGGCAACTTGAAACCAACCCTGAAAGCCCAATCGTGGATACAGAACCAACCAAGACAAGCCCAGTCAGCCCTGATTGGAGAATCCTCAGGAATTCAAACCTCGGCATCAGTAGGGATAATCCCCTTCTCCTTCAGAATTCTCTCAAACTTAGGCTTGAGATGATTGAGAAGAGAAGACTGTTCGTCAAGAGCTTTTAATGGTTTGAATTCAAATTATTTATGAAAGATGGACACTGTTTCCATTGAAGGGACAGAAGAAGGATTTTCAGAAGACTCGGGTTTATTTTCAGAAGTGTGTTAAGGGTTTTGGACGAAAGATGTGCCTGGAGTAAATAGGACACTTGGCGCATTTAAACTAACTAGCCGTTTCTTCTATGATGATTACAGTTTCAACCGTCTTGAAGAAGTTGCCGAATTAAGTTGATAGTTATCTTCTCATTTCAGGCCTGACCTAGCGAAAATGAGAAGATAAGGGGCAATTGTTGGGCCTGATATTTCCACACTATGTTCAGGATAGACTTCTACCTTGGCATGACGATCAGGACAGAAACGCCAGGACAACTCAAGGCTGGCACCAAGCAGGAGAGGACAATGGTCAAGCAAGCAAATATTATTTGACCAAGTCAAGCACAATAATGGAGAATAAATTTAGAATATTACACTAATTATGGAGCAATTAAGGAAAAAATTCTATCATAATAGCGAAGCATTTAGTCGGGTAATTATGGAGCATTGAAGGTGCAATTAATGGCGTCATTAAGGGAAAATAATACGCTTTAATTATGGATATTATTCAGCATATGGAGGATACTATATAAGGAAGAGCCAAGATCATTCCAAGAGAGACATCCTACAAGATTACAAGCTACATTATCACAATAGTTGGAGCAAAATCGTTGTTGTGCTAAATAAATAATTATTCTCCATAAATCATAGTGAAACCTCTCCGAGCTTGGTAGCCGTGGTTTTTTCCCATTTAAGGGTTTTCCACGTACAAAATCTATTGTCTTACTTGTTTTCTTTATTTCCTTTTCCTTAATCATTATTAAGCCTGCCCTGCTGTAATATACAAGATAGTCGAGCTAGTTAACCTTGTAATCACTCTACTTTGACCTGATTCAGCTTTGTGCAGAATCCACCCAAAACAGTTAGCATCCCGGACGAACCAACTGATATGCTACGATTCACAGTAGAGGATGTTAAGGAAGAGCTGGATTTCTGGAAGAATTAAATCTATGGGTTTGTCTTGGGTGTGAATCCTCCGGTGGAAGTAGTTGAGGATTTCCTTAAGAGGCTATGAGCAAAGTTTCCCATGGATAAGATTGCTTTATGTCCAAATGGTGTGTTTATTGTGAAATTTAGAACGACAGAAAGTCAGAAACTGATTCTCTAGCAAGGTTATTTCCTTTTTGACAACAAGCCGCTCATTGTGAGGCCTTGGAGTGAGGATGTTGAGCCGGTGAAGTCAGATATCAAGGATGTGCCTGTCTGAGTACGACTTCATGGGTTGCACCAAAAATTTCGGGGTAAGTGCCTTCCTAAGATTTATGGTTTATTAGGTTCGTATGTGAGCTGTGACGATACTACCACTGGATACTAGCCTGAGTTCTGTTAAGTTTGGTTCTCAGACTTTTCTAGAGTCCCTGAATAATGTTACCCCAAGAGTTAGCATTGGGATAAATGATAGTGTATTACCTCCATCTAGGGGTAATGTATAATTACGGATTTTTGAATAGTAGGGGGATGAACAACCTATCAAAATAAAAGACTATAAAGTGGTTTTTCCATCAGCATCAGATAGGTCTGTTTGCCCTCCTTAAGACCAAGGTCAAACCCTTGTCTATAAAATCTGTTAGAAATAATCTGTGTAGTGATTGGTGTGTCTCTACTAATACACAGTATCACAAAGGGGGTAAGATTTGGGTCCATTGGAATCCTACCATGTTTATTGTTCAATTTCTTGAATATAATGCACAATTTATTCATATGCTGGTGAAGGATTTAGGGGCTGGGTACCAGTTTCATTTGTCTACTGTTTATACTTTTAATGGTACTCTAGAAAGGAAGCCCTTGTGGAATAAGTTGTGTCACTTTAAAAAAAAGTATAAATGGGCCTTGGGCAATTTGTGGTGACTTTAATACTGTTTTAGTCCCAGCTGAAAGATTTGGGGGGGGGGGGGGGGCAATAGTACTATGGAGGATTTTAAAAGCTTTGTTGATGAGTGTTCTAGTGGCTCCATTTATACTTGGATAATAAACATGCGCCTGCATCTAGGGCGTGTATAGTAGATTGGATAAGGTACTGGTTAATCATGGCTGATTAAATGATAATGGTAATGCATATGCCCATTTTTATTGTGAAGGAATTTTTTTTATCACAATCCATGTGTTATCCATTCTGTAAGTGATGGAGGCAAGAAGAGAACGAATTTCAAATATTTTAACATGTGGAGGAAGTCTGAAAACTTTAAACCTTTTGTGAATCATCATTGGGACACTATTTGGAATGGGACTAACATGTTTAGAATGGTAAAAAAACTGAAATGTCCTTTAAAGCAGCTGAATGCAAATGATTTTAATGACGTGGAAAATAATGCTACTAGAGCTAGGATGAATCTGGAACATATCCAAGAACAATTGAGGAGTAAGCCTCTTGATCCTGATTTAATCCAACAAGAGGTGGTGGCTGCTAGTAGTGTAAGGTTTCTGGATTAGGCATGCCATGAGTTCCTTGTATAGAAATCTACTGTAGTGTGAATGTAGAAAGGAGATACCAATAATAAATATTTTCATAGCCTTATTAAGCGCAGACAGGTGAGGACTAAGATTATGAAGATTGTGGATGTGAATGGGAAGTTGTGTGAGGAGGTTGAGTTTATTCAGCAAGTTTTCCTGAGTTTCTATACAAATTTGTTGGGCACTCCTGTTCACATCAGTACTGTATCCAGGAGTGTGGTTCAGATGGGAAAGGTCGGGAATGAAGATCATCATGCCTTGGATGCTTGGGATATTGTGTGTGGGGGATGGGGGGGAGGGTGGGGATTTTTGTGTAATAATTCAGGAGTTTTTTTTTCATAATGGTAAACTCCTTAAGCAAGTAAATCATACCCTTATCACTCTTATCCCAAAAACTAAACTCCCTCAAAATGTTACAGAATTCAGACCCATTTCTTGTTGTAATGTCCTTTACAAGTGTGTCTCAAAGCTTTTATGCAATAGATTGGCTAAGGTCCTGCCTAGCCATATTAGTGAAAATCAGGGGGGTTTTATTCAGGGTATAAGTATTGTTGAATTTTGATATGTCAATATGTGGTTAGATATTATAATAGGAAGACTATCAGTCCTAGATTCATGCTGAAAGTAGACCTTAAGAAAGCTTATGACTTTAAGCTGGGAATTTTTAGCGAAGATGTTGTTCTATCTTAATATGCCACAGAAATTTATTGATATGACCATGGAATGTGTGGTGACTGCTGTTTGGGCTAAAAATAGCATAATAAAGAAAGCCCAATTGGTGAAATAAAGATTATAAAGAAGTGAGGAGGAGGAAGGGAGCCCGCGGTTAGAGAAAGGGAGGACGGGCTTGAGAAGGAACAAGGGCCCATCATAGAGGGTGTCCGCGTTAAGGAAAGGAGTGTCAGGGAGAAGTTAGGGAGTGTCAGGGAGAAGTCAGGGAGAAGTTAGGGAGAAGTTAGGGAGAATTTAGGGAGACCGGGGAGAATTGGCAAAGGAATCCGGATTAGGAAAGAAGTCTTTATGGAAATAATATTCTCTTTCCATATTCGAGATAGGGTACATCTAGGGTTCTTACCCTATAAATAGAAAAGGAAGGAAATCAAGAAGGCATTCATTCACTCATACGTTCATTCAAGACAATATACAAGACCATCACCTCACGACATATCATTCACAAATATACTCCATATGTGATCTTGCAGGCCAGATACCTAACGCCAGCAAGATTAGCATAAACGTTATCATTGTAATCATCCTCCTATTCATATAGTGCAATACTTGGCAGGGTACCGTCCTTCCCGCGGTTGTTCCCACATTGGGTTTTCCGCGTCACCAAAATATTACGTGTCAATTTACATTACGTGCTTTATTTTCCGTTTACTTATTGACATATAAATCATCATACAATCGACCAACGAAGATAGACTACATTGACCCTAAATCGACTTAGGTAAAAAAAAACCTAAACAGTTTGGCGCCCACCGTGGGGCATTGTGGTCGTCAATCGTTGATATCCTAGATATACAATGGAAAAGCAAGCATCTGAAGCCATGTCAGGGAGCAGGCAGCCATCGCCACCACCATCGTCATACCCAAAGTCCAACATCGACAGTGGCCACGCAGGCTCCCGGACAAACCCCAAGAATCATACCGACAACAAAAGCCTCTCTACCTCCCAGGACCCCTATTGTCTCAGCCCAGACCAGATCAGACAAAGGAACATCAAGCTCAGGCCTCACTCCGCCGCCCGATCCCACGCAGATTACGCTCGCCGGCGTGCAAAATCTTGAGAAAGCTATGGAAAACATGAGAGAAGATCAAAGGAGAGCAGATGCTGAGGTAAGGAGGAGAGACAGAGAGCTCTGGGCACAAATTGATCTCCTTAAGCAGTAGTCCAACACTCAAGGAAACAAGACAGGTGAAGGAAGATCTCCTTTGGTAGATCTGACGCAAGGAGCATTAGGCAGCAGGCAGATACCAGCTGAAATAATCACAAGATTGGATTTGGCTACGACACCATCAGATGGAAGGATAACCCCACGAGGGTTAGGATACCTCACGGCGAGATAGGCGCGGCCCGGTACGCGTGGGGGTACAAACAGTGGCCTCCCCGTCGCCAGATCTGCCGCAACAATCGATCGAGCACTGCGGTGGATCCGGTCAAGCGCAAGTGAACGCGGCGGGACAATCGTTACCGCAACCCCCGGGCCGTTGGGACTTACCAAACCTTCCGAGAACCGGGATCGGAGGAGATATGCGAGACAACACAAAGCGCACCCATTGACCAATATAACTAACCAAAGAAGATTGAGCTAAAGGAGATCTTGAGTAGGGTTCCAGGGCCGCCACCCCCACTCGAAAGCGGCTGCAGACAGTATGCCGACTCACCATTCGTGGACACCATATCCATCACAACCATGCCAAAGGGATTCACAAATCCAAACATGCCTCTCTTTGACTGAGACACAAGAGATCCCTTTGATCATGTCGGCCCAATACAAGCGAGAAAATGATGACGGTAACAGCTATAAAGCAGGTCAAGGAGGCTTGCATGTGCAAAGGATTCGGGTCCACCTTAATGGGACCAGCACTTCGATGGTTTGTCACCGCCCAACAGTCGATATCTACATTTGCTTTGAGTTGGTAAACGCATTTACTCAACAGCTTCCCAAGCGGCGAGAAGCCACGAAGCACGCGGAGACTTATACGAGAATCGTCCGGGGGCGGGAGAGAGCATTGGAGAATACAATACGAGATTTAACAATGAGAAGGTAGCGATGACGAGAGTGTGACGTCTCAACGGCGGTAGAAGCCTTCGAAGAGGCCTCCACCACGACTCCGACCTATACAAGCAAACACTATGCGTCCCCGCCATAGTTTCAAGCGAGACGGGAAAAGGCGGTGCCGCGATCGGTCGGAGGAAGATATTCTAGCCGAGCCGCCACGAGCACACCCGATTTCTAGTACTTCACCCGTGGAGAAATCGGAAGAAAGCAAACCACCAAAGAAGAAGGACGAGAGATACGGAGACCATATGGGAGGAGTCAACGAGAATCGAGGAAAATCGGCTACTCCCCACCCTGGCGAGAATATGGATTCACTACGGTGTGGAGGAATCTTGAAGGCACTAAGAGAAATGGGAGATGGAGTCGGGTGGCCCAATCCACCAAGAGGAGAACAAGCCTGGAGAAAGGATAGCAAGAAGAAGTGCGAATTTCACCGTGATATTGGGCACAACACCGAGGATTGCTACACATTAAGAAGAGAGATCAAGCGCTGTCGAACAAGGAAAGCCGAGCCACCTATTACCACGTGGGGGCAAGCGGCGGGATAAGGTAGGTTCCCGCCAAGCCTGCGAACCCACCCACATGCACCAAAATCATAAACGTGATAACAAAGCGGCTCGGACTTAAGCGGCCCGACATACTAAGCGACTAAAAGGCATGCCACCGAGACCAAAGGAGACAGACAAGCCAATTCTTGCGGAATATCTCACGGTGATCGCGCAAAGAATCGGCTTCGATGAGGGAGATACATACGATGAAAGAAAACACCATGATGCACTTATTATCACCTTGTCAATGGCCAACCGCACAAAGAAGAAAGGTCTTGGTAGATACAGGAAGCTCGGTCAACTTAATCATGCTGAAAACCATAGAAAACATGGGATTCAAATGAGAAGGATTTACAAAAGAAGACTATTCCGCTAGTAGGCTTCAGCGGGGAAACAATGGCTCGCTAGGTGAGATAGTCATCCCAACCTATGTGGGAGGAGTTAACAAGCAAATCGATTACCTGGTTATAGATGGCCCCTCTACTTACAACGTCATCCTAGGAAGACCATGGTTGCACCAGATGAAAGCAGTCCCTTCAACATATCACCAGTGCATAAAGTTCCCCACCCCATGGGGAGTAGAAACGATAAGAGGAGATCAGGAGGAAGCTAGAGGCTGCTACATGAAGGCACTCAAGGGCACCGCCACCCCCCGCATAGCAATTACTGACGGCACTGTCCGGGACGAATACATCGAGCCCCAGCAAAGAGCTGGACCAGATTAACCTGCATAAGTTGCACCCAGAGAGAACCGTGCTCATTGGAGCAGGATGTACAGGGAGCTTACGACAGCAGCTAGTCAAATTCTTACAAGATAACATGGATTGCTTTGCATGGTCACACGATGATATGGTAGGCATAGATCCATCCATCATAACACACAAGCTTAGCGTGGACCCAAAGTGTAAACCCATCCAAAGAAGAA
Source organism: Silene latifolia (assembly GCF_048544455.1). NCBI lineage: Eukaryota > Viridiplantae > Streptophyta > Magnoliopsida > Caryophyllales > Caryophyllaceae > Silene > Silene latifolia. The sequence continues at coordinate 77,101,745 of NC_133531.1, forward strand.
GGAGAAAGTTTGCGGCAGAGAGAAATAAGGTAATCAACCAGGAAGTAGACAAACCTGCGATAGCAAAGAAGATAAGAGAAGTGAAATACCCGAGAATGGTTGTCTAATGTAGTGGTGGTGCCTAAAAAGAATGGGAAGTGGAGAGTATGTGTGGACTTCACCGATCTCAACAAAGCGTGTCCTAAAGATCCATTCCCGCCGCCTCATATTGATGCAATGGTAGATGCAACACCGGACATGAGATGTTAACATTTACGGACGCATGGAGTGGATACAATCAGATCAAGATGGATCCTGCAGATCAAGAGAAGACGACATTTATGTCCGAGAGAGGAATATATTGCTACAACGTCATGCCATTCGGCCTAAAGAACGCAGAGCTCCACATATCAAAGGTCAAGTTAACCGCATGTTCAAAGAGCAAATAGGAAGAACCATGGAGGTGTACATTGATGACATGGTGGTGAAGTCGAAAAAAGCTAAAGATCATATGCGGCATCTAGCGAAACATTCAAAGACACCCTCGGGAATACAAGATGAAACTAAACCCATCTAAATGCACCTTCGGGGTATCTTCTGGCAAATTCTTGCGCTATATCGTGACTCAAAAAGGGATAGAAGCTAGCATCGAGCAGATCAAAGCTGTCTTACAGCTGGAATCACTGGAGAAGACTAAAGATGTTCAAAGGCTAGCTGGGAAGGTAGCAACCCTGAACAGGTTCATTTCAAGGTCTTCAGACAAGTGCAGGCTATTTTACGACGTACTAAGGAAGAGTCAGAAGTTTGAATGGACCCCGAACACGAGCAAGCCTTCGAGACTGAAGCACTATCTCAAAGAGCCACCACCGTCAAAAACCAAAGCGGAGAGCCATTATTCCTATACCTAGCCGTCACGAAGTAGCGTAGTGAGTCTTTGTTCGGTCGAGAGCAAGAAAAGGAACAGAAGCCAGTATACTACGTGAGCAAGTCTCTGCTGCCCGCAGAGACCAGGTACACATCCCTTGAAAAGTTAGTACTAGCATTGGTAGTAGCATCTTGCAAACTGCGTCCCTATTTTGAGTCACACATCATACATGTTGTGACAAACTACCCGCTAAAAGCTATCATGAGGAAGCCTGAACTATCAGGAAGAATGTCTAAATGGTCTGTACACCTAAGTGGATACGACATCCCGTACGACCCTAGGACAGCAATCAAATCACAAGCACTGGCCGATTTTGTGTAAGACTTGATCCCGGCCATCCGTAGAATCCGGCGGATCTGACGAAATCCTCACTCTAGAAAGAAGCAAGCAGACAGACGTCTGGCAGATGCACATCGACGGAGCCTCCAACCAAAGGAGGGCAGGTGTAGGATTAATCCTGCGATCTCTACAGGGAGACCTGATAGCACTGTAAGATGCGAATTCAAGGCAACCAACAATGAAACAGAATACGAAGCCTTGATACTGGGAATGAAGCTAGCTCTGGAGCTAGGGGTAAGACACCTGCTCATATCTAATGACTCTTTGTTAATAGTCAACCACGTGAATGATGAGTTTATAGCCAGAGATTCGAAGATGATTGCATACCTGAAAGTAGCAAAGGAATTAAAACAAAAATTCAAACTTGCAAGCTTAAACAGGTTCCTAGAGACCAAGAAAGTGGAAGCGACGCCCTAGCAACCCTGGGGGCAACATTCAAACCAACGAATTATCCAAGGATTCCAATAGCACATATGTTGGAGCCTTCTATCCGGAAAGCGAGAAATAAATAAACAGGTGAATCGGAAGATCCGCAGCGAAAAGGACATCAAGCGATTCTGAGAGGAAGGTGAGAGCTCCGGTCACACAGCAGACGCTTGACCGAGAAGCCGATCCAATGAGACGATCGGCGCACACCTTACCTAGATCGGGTTGCGCCATAACAAGCTACCAGACGATAAGAAGGAAGTGAGAGCTTTTAGAATAAAGGCTTCCGATTCATACTCATTGATGATATATTATTCGAAAAATCGCTAGCAGGTCCCTACCTACGTTGCCTGGACAAGGAAGAAGCACGGATCGTGTTGCATGCCCTCCACAATGGGCGAATGTGGAAACTATGCGGGGGTAGGAGTCGGCAAACAAAGCCCTCGAGACAGGGGATACTATTGGCCTACAATGAAGGCGGATGCGGCGAGTACGCACGAAAATGTGACGCCTATTATTTCTCCCTGGCCATTCATGGCATGGGGCATGGACATAGTAGGCCCCCTACCACGGGCCACGAGAAACGGGACACGGATGCTAGCAATGACAGATTACTTCTCCAAGTGGATAGAGCGTAAGCATTCACGAAGTAAAGGACAAACAAGTCATCTCATTCATAAAACGAAACATCATCTGCAGATTTGGTATCCCATCCGAAATCATATGTGACAATGGCTCACAATTCATCTCAAACGATACCGAAGGATCTTTGTGCCAGTGGAATATCACCTTAAAAAATCAGCACCAGGACTCCAAAGTCCAATGGACAAGTGAATCCAAGAATAAAATCATTATGGACAATCTAAGAAGGAGGTTACAGGAGTTAGGAGGAAAGTGGGCGGATGAATTGCCACTAGTGTTATGGTCGACAGACGACGCGCCAAAGATAGCAACAGTCAAACACCCTTCACTGGTGTTTGGCGCGAAGCGATCATTTCATCGAAGTTCTAGTTCCCACTCACGGTATGAAAATATGATGAGGGAACTGAACAATGCGAAAATGGCCGAAGCTGGACACGATTGACGAGCTGCGAGCAAGCGCAAAAATACGTCCGGCGCCTACAAAACGATCTGTGGCCGGGAGTTACAACAAGAATGTAAAGGTCGGGCTCCTGGAGGTAGGAGACCGGTCCTCCGAGAGGTATTCCAGAACACCAAGAATCGAAAAGCAGGCAAATTCGCCTACAAATGGGAAGGACCATACCAGGTAGAAGGAGTTATTGGCCATGGCGCATACAGATTGATGACTATGGACGGTCAAATCATACAACGCCCATGGAACATACTTCACCTGTAGAGATATCACTTTTGATAAAAAGTAGACTCTAGCTTTCAGAATAATGTACTATGAGAAGCCAAATCCTTTTTAAAGATAAAATAAAAATCCGGTAGTAGGCATACGCGCTTTTACTCTTATTTATGGTGTCTTTAGTTGTTTTAAAACTTTAAACTACTATTGGATGGTGTGGTCCGCGGCGTCCCGGGACCACAATTGCTCTGTACCCGTGAGATGGCGGCAGTACTTCACATCATTCGATAGATTTTCTTATTTTCGTGCTTCTCTAAGTACATCACTTTGAATCCTGGTATCTATGGTACTTTGAAAGGATGTCTAGCAAGACTGTCAACTGCCAATGCGGGGTGACAAGGCACATGGCACTCCAACATGCCTAACCTATTTTCTCCACAAGGAGCACCCTCACCAAAGTGGATGTGGAACATACGAAAGGGAGCCTGGTTGACAAATGAATACGCTTATCCGGCTACCCCCGATACCACCCCTGGACGTAGCTCGCACTAATCGCACTTAATCGGGGCCCCAAAGATGCATGCAAAAACGAACATGGAACGTAGGGATATCTGCGCTACGAGAATCTGCAGCGTCTCCATCTGGTCCTAGAATGACGATAAACTTGCCTCAATGATGCCACCTGGCGGCAAAAACGAGACGAACACACCTTGCGTCATGAACAAGGTTAAGTAGTCCACAAATCTGCGCATACGCCTAAATCGGCCAACCGGGCCGACACGGCGACTAAGCTTGTCGCATCGGTCTTTTCAGTGACCAGTGTGGTCTAAATCGGCCCCACAGGTTGACACGGCCACTCCTCCTTACATTGAGGCATACGCCTAAATCAGCCATCGGTGACACGCGAATAGGCGAGTCGAACGTTAGCCTTTTCGGGTGACATGACTCGCCTAAATCGATCAAGCGGTGACACGGCATAAACTTCCTAAAACAGGGAGAATAAACAAACAAGTACACGATATGTAAAAACCTTGCCAAACTATGATAAGGGGCATTCAAAATATGGCCAAAATACGGCCCCAAGTTTAACCGCCACCCTGGCAGAGTAAACACAAGAACAAGTTTAAAAACTTACAAAGTCTGCCACCTCTGGGCCAGACTGCCAGAAAAGTTTATCAAAACATAAAAACTTAATTATCGGTCACATTAATGACCTCCACCTCTGGTACCTCCTCTGCCTGCTGACCACTCATTTCAGGTACTGTACCAGCTTGCATATCCTCAGCCGCCATAGCTCCGTCAGCAGCATCCTGGGACATTCCAAAGATCACCCCCAGCGGCTGCTCGGCCAACACAGAGAATTCACCTCACCAACCTCAGGCATCAGCATGCTCAGATCAGGTTGAGCGGGGTAGAGCATCTCCAGCTGTTTCTCCTCTTCCTCTATGGCCTTCTGGGTGGGAGCCTCCTCGAGTGCAGCACGCATCCCACTGATCTTTCCCCGCCAGGTGGCATATGCAATGACATTGGTGGCCAGGGAGATCGGCTTAAATTAGTGATCTTCTCCTCAGACTGCTTCAGAGAGTCAGAGAAAGTGCTGTACACCGCCTGGGTTCGAGCCAGCTGATCAGCTCCCTCCTTCAACTTCTTCTTGGTGACAGCAAGCTCGGTCTTGACTCCACCACACGCTCCTTGAATCAACCCACTGGCTGGGATGCGGATGCGCATTTCCTTGACTCCCGATTCTTGGCAATGGTAGCACGACTGGTAGTCTGCACTATGTTGATCATCTTCCTGTTATAGAGTGCAGACTGAAGTGTCTGGGGCATAAATAATCAAAAGTCGGCAAAAGAGTTGGGAGGCAGAATTTAAGCAAGAAATAGACAGACAGACAGGTAGAAAATGAAGAATAATTACCATGAAAGCGTTATGCACGTCATTTTCAGCCATCTCCTCTGGGGAGAACTCCGGAAATGTTTCCTCAACAGGAGGAAAGAGCAGCTGATCAATCTCCGGCCAGTAGGGCACCTTGTCCACATTCCCAAAGCCTTCTGGAAAATGAGCAATGATGCCTCCACTAGTAGAAGCACGGGGACTGGCAGGAGGAGTAGGCGGATGACGAGACAGCGGATCAACCTCCAGGGGCACGCGAGCGGAAGAACTAGAAACTACAGGAGGAGTCTGAAAAGAGGCAGCAGGAGCACTCCTCTTGGAGGCAGAGGCCACATCAGGGCTGGCAGAAGGTCTCTTTCTTTTAGCACTTTGGAGGATGAGTTCCAGTGGGTCAACTTTTGAACCTGCAAGCATACACAGTCTCGGGATTTACGAAATGCTTAAAACGTCGGAACAACAAAGACGCAAACGAAAGTGGTTGCAGAAACCTTACCAGAAGACATACTGTGGGCTGATTGAGGAGGATTGGAGGAAGAAGCAGGCGAAAAACAAGGAAGCAGTGTCCGAAACTTTCTCTCGATTCGAGAGATGCGGAAACGACTGCTGCAGGCAGGGATCTTGGCACTAATACGGGTAAGGTCACAGGGGCCTGCACGAAGACGATGAAGTAAGCTAGTAAGCAGCGAGATAAAATAATTCAGGCGACATGGAGGCTACTTACTCAAAGTCAGAGCCCACTTCTCGAAAATATAATCAGCAGGAGGCTGGATGGAGTCCTTCCTCACGTAGAAGAAGTCCTCAAACCATTTCTCATCACGGGACTTTGACGCATGTTTGAAGGGAGCCTCTCCATGGCCCCGAATGAGAACCCACCCCCGCCTGGGGATCGATGCTATAAATATGGGCCAGATCGCCCAGAGTGATAGATTTACCAGTACTCTGACCAGCGGCCAGAGAATAGAGAAGAACTCTCCAAATGGCGGCAGAGATTTGTGCCATGGCGAAATTGTTGGTAAAAATGAAATCTTGGACGAGTTTAGGGAAAGGAAAACAAAGGCCATATCTAAACGGGTACAAGTAGAAACAAACCCACCCCGGACGGAGGGCGTCAGCTTTCTGTCCCGGTTCAGGGATGGCGATATCCACCCCGTCATCAAGACCAAGCAGACTCTTGATCCTAGGAATGTCGGCCGGAGTTAGGGCGGAATCACAATCGTGTGGGTGTCTAAAGAGTCCCCGAGAAGGGAAAGTGGGGTCAAGATTACGGTCGGAGGGTGTTGGGGTTGCCGAGGATTGTCGGGTTTTGCCCATGGTGGAAAGAGAAAATGAAGATTAAAAAAAAGGAAGAAAGAAGATGGATTACCTGATGATGAAGACGGGAGAGGGAACAGTGAAGCTGATGAAGATTAAAGGGAAGAAGATTGAGGGTTTAAGAGGGGAGGTTTTTGAAATGATTTGGAGTGATTAATGAGAGTGGAGGAGAGACGTTGGGGTTGTAAAGAGGAGAGCGGGAGTTGGGTGCGGAGAAAGAGGAGAAAGGCGGCTTGCATGGGAAGGAGTAAAAGGACGGCGTAGGGTTTAAATATTTGGTTACGTAAATTCCTTGCTCGATACTTGAGAGCGTACTTCGCAAGAAATTTGGGGCAAACTGTTTGGGCTAAAAATAGCATAATAAAGAAAGCCCAATTGGTGAAATAAAGATTATAAAGAAGTGAGGAGGAGGAAGGGAGCCCGCGGTTAGAGAAAGGGAGGACGGGCTTGAGAAGGATCAAGGGCCCATCATAGAGGGTGTCCGCGTTAAGGAAAGCAGTGTCAGGGAGAAGTTAGGGAGTGTCAGGGAGAAGTCAGGGAGAAGTTAGGGAGAAGTTAGGGAGAATTTTGGGAGACCGGGGAGAATTGGCAAAGGAATCCGGATTAGGAAAGAAGTCTTTATGGAAATAATATTCTCTTTCCATATTCGAGATAAGGTACATCTAGGGTTCTTACCCTATAAATAGCAAAGGAAGGAAATCAAGAAGGCATTCATTCACTCATCCGTTCATTCAAGACAATATACAAGACCATCACCTCACGACATACCATTCACAAATATACTCCATACGTGATCTTGCAGGCCAGATACCTAACGCCAGCAAGATTAGCATAAACTTTATCATTGTAATCATCCTCCTATTCATATAGTGCAATACTTGGCAGGGTACCGTCCCTCCCGCGGTTGTTCCCACATTGGGTTTTCCGCGTCACCAAAATCTTACGTGTCAATTTACATTACGTGCTTTATTTTTCGTTTACTTATTGACATATAAATCATCATACAATCGACCAACGAATATAGACTACATTGACCCTAAATCGACTTAGGTAAAAAAGACCTAAACAACTGCTTCATATTCTCTTGTCTTAAATTGTGAAATTTTTGGGCACTTTAAAGGGGCACAAAGGCTGAGACAAGGGGACCCTTTGTCCCCTCTCCTCTTTGCTATTGCAATGGAGTATGTGAGTAGGGTATTATCGTTTACTAACTCTACTATGCCTTTCAAGTTCCATCCATTGTGTAGTAAATTACAATTGTCCCATTTAATGTTTGCGGATGATCTGCTGTTATTCTCAAAAGGGGATATCCCCTCTATAATGATCCTCCTCAGAACACTTGATACCTTATCCTGTGCATCTAGTCTACAGATGAATGCTTCTAAGACTAATGCATATTTTAATGAGGTGCAAAGAAGTGTAAAGGAAGAAATCCTATAGGTTCTGGTTTTGCTGAAGGTGAATTGCCATTTAGATATCTGGGGGTACTTATTACCTGTGGCGAATTGAAGAAAGTTAATTGTAATGTGTTGGATGAAAAAATGGTCAGTAAAATAAGAAGTTTTGGCGCTGTCGTATGTTGGTAGACTTGTCTTAATCAACTCAGTACTCACTGCCATCTATAGTTATTGGGTTAATGTTTTCATCATTCCAAAGGGGGTGTTAAACAAAATAAATGTTATTCGTAGAAATTTCCTTTGGGATGGGAATGCTGAGTATGTGAGGGTGCCTAAAGTAAGTTGGAATAAGATTTGCTGTCCTAAACAGGAGGGAGGACTGGGCATCAGAGACAGCCTCACCTGGAATATGGCAAAAGTTGGTAAACTTGTTTGGTGGATTTACTACTATCCTGACAGGCTATGGGTTAAGTGGATCGGTCATGTCTATTTAAAAGGAAAAACTTGGGCTGAGTACATTCCCAGTGGTGACATTAGCTGGGGGTGGAAAAGTATCTGTAAGGTTAGAGATAAAATGGCTACGGGTTATTCTAATGAGCAATGGACTTTGGACAATAAGGGCTACACTGTTATGAGTGGTTATGATATGCCGAGGCACAGATTTTAGACTGCGCAGTGGCATCAGAGTATCTAGAATAGGTGGTGTATTCCAAAACACCAATTTATGGGCTGACTGATTGCAAGGGAAGCTATGTTTTTAAAAGACAGACTTTACTCCTTGGGTATTTCAGCTGATAACAGTTGCCTGCTGTGTGCAAATGAATCTGAAACTCATGAAAATCTGTTTCAAAGGTGTGTGTTTATAGCAAACATATTTTGATGGAAATGGTCAGGCTTTGTGGTATTGCTCTTCCAAATGTTAATGTAGTGCAATGGCTGGGAAGCTGTCAATTATCCAAGCTGAATAGAGGTGTGCTATTGTGTGTTTTTCAGGCTACTCAATACCATCTCTTGTTGTAGCGGAACAAATCAAGGATTGAGTGTTTCATTCTCAGACATGAAGTCCTTAGTAGAACGATTTTCCAGGAAATCAAGATGTGGGTGCAAGCTAGGATTAGCTCGAGTATTAGTGCTAGAGATAAAAATTGGCTTCATAGTTTGCAATTGTATGTGAAATAGCCATTTCATGGTTATTGAAATTGATTGTATTAAATTGTAGCTTATAATAGATGTTTTGTGCTTAATGGTAGTTTACATTTCACCAAAAAAAATTAACAACCATCTGTAACAGACTGTGTTCGATCGCTTTGCTCGTCACCGTCCTCCTACTTATGATTGTGCGAATGATCCTACTGCTTTGGAGGCTTGGATTTGAGCGATCGAGAAGTTGTTCCTCTCTACTGGTTGTCCCGAGGATCAGAAGGTGGACATTGCCACCTATTATCTGAAGGATGAAGCCGACAACTAGTGGGCTTTTTCTAGAGCTGGTCTGGAGGTTCAACCAAGGTATGGTTAGACTGTCTTCACTGAGGTTCAGAAAAAGAGGTTATATCCTGAGGAGATGCACTGGCAGAAGGAGCAGAAATTTCTTCGTTTACAGCAGGGTTCCATGAATGTAGAGGAGTACACTGTAATACTACGGATTTTATAGGCTGGTACTCGACCGAGTATGGCCTACTCGGTCTAGTAGTGTGTGTCGTGGAGTCTGTTTGGCTGCTGCCGAGTAACACTCGGCCGAGTATGATGAATACTCGACCGAGTAGAGGATACTTGGCCGAGTATAGTCTATACTCGACCGAGTATCCGGCCTGACGGGTATTATTTCCGCGGTTTTGATTAAAGTGATTAGAGGTTATATATAATCGTTCGTCAGTTTCTAAAGCCATTTTTCTTCCAAAACATAAACTACGTTTCATTCTCTTCTAATCATCTTCATCAATTCCAAGGCGAAGGTCGTCGATTATGGGTTCTAGCATCTTATTCCGTGTCGATCGTCGTAGTAAGTGTCGTATCCTTATTGATTTATTGTCGTTCTTATAAGTTAGTAAACCCTAGTTTGGGTAATTTGGGGGTTTAGGGTTTGGTCATCATATGTGTGTTGATTGTTGATTATCATTGTTGTAGGTGACGATGTGGTATTTGTTATGCATATTGTATGATTGATTGCGGCATAGCGGATTGCGAAAAGGTAGGGTTTCTCCTACTCAGTACTGTTAATTGATTGAGATTGCATATGTTTTGTAATTGTTGTTATCTGCTGATCATCGGAGGTTGGGTGTTGTGGTGACGGTGTTGGTGTGGTTGTGTTGCGACGGTTGTGGGGTTGTGACAGCTGTGATGCTGTGTGTGTGATTATGGTGGAGTCACTTGCGGGAATGGCTTCACACCCTAGTTCGCCCTCCGTGGAACCCGTCACGGGAGAGGATATGCACATTAAGGGACAGGGATTGTTAGTCGCTCGTTGATGCGCTGGATTAGGTGGGGATGGGCTGCGGTCACCCACTGGCGGCGAGGATTACCTGTTGTGATGGGTAATCTGGCAGGGCTACACACTTCGGTGTGTAGTCGGTTACTGTGTGAGATCGGGAGACCGGGGATGGAGGATGATCAGCTGGTTGTAATGTTTGTTGTCTTATATTGATTGAGTAGTAATGACCCCGTGTTGTTGTTTTATAAAACCTTCGGTGATCCATTCGGGGATGGTGAGCAGATATGACAGGTAATGCAGATGTTTAGCTATGGGACAGACATGGGGAGTCATCACTTCGAGTCTAGTTTTCGCCGTTACGAGTTTAGCCGTCTTTGATTTCAGTTGTATTGAAGTCCTTACACTTTTAGTTTGAGTTGGTCTGAGATAATGTATTCCCTAACTCTTTATACTTTAATAAATGTTGTTTTGAATTTGTAACTTTGATATACTAACCTCGGGAAACCGAGATGGTAACAGCCTTTCATGCTAGGGTAGTCCTTGGTAAGGTACCTTGGTATGAGGGGGTGTTACTGATACCCGTCGTTGTGAGTACCAAAAATAAGATTTATAATTCCTATTAAAACTAACCTAGGCTAGTGGTAACAGGGTCGAACCACAGAGAGGCGGGGGAGTTATAGTTGCTTTTATTTCAGTCTATCGGTAACAATTGTGGGGGTTTTGATATGGAAAGAATCTAAGTCTAAATGCGAAAATAAAAGAGCAAATAACAAAAATAGATGTAAACTAATGATAAAAAGGAGCTAGGATGATCGGGTCACTACAGCTACGATGGCACACAAGTCTAGGTAAGTCTCGAAATACAGTCGTTGGTGATGGGGAAAACAAGTCCTCTCGGTCCATGTTAATTAGTAACTACCTCTCGGCCTATGCTACTAATCCCTAAGTCTCATTAATACTAACTCTCGTTCTTGACTAATGATTCTTAATGCAAACTAAATTTCATTATCTTTCGATCTAGCAATCTAGCCGTCTTAAATCGTTAATCTAAGTCCTTCCCTATCTTTCGATCTACGGGTTGGTCAAAACTAAGCATCTAACAAGTCTCCGCTAGGTCTCATTGATAGATATTGCACTTAACGATTCAAACGAAGCAAATCAAACACGAAGTCAGTCGATCGACCAGCTACCCCAGTCGACCGACCAACTGACTCAGTCGATCGACCAGCTACCCCAGTCGATCGACCAAGCCCTAATCCGAGGGTCTCCTATTCGTATGCCATCTTCGCTAAGTTCGCCTACATCCTAGCAAAGGTATTTAGCTAGACATAAAGGAATTAATAACGAAAACTAAATTGATCACAAGCATAGGGAATTGCATAATTGAAATATTGAATGGATAAACTCGCATAAAACTATAACTAGGGCTTTGGGATTCTATCTAGCAAGAATAAATCTAACAAAGCAAAACTGTAAATAAAAGAATGGTAATTACCAAAGCAAAAGGCAAGAATTGAATCCGTAGCAAAGAACTTTATTAAAGAACCAATTTGACAAAGTAAACTAATGTAGCGAATGAATTCAGATCTAAACTAAGCTAATGAATGAATCGTTAAAAGGTAGGCAGGGGTTACGTTAAATAAGAGAGTCACGTAAAACCCTACTCGAAAACCTAATTACAATTGGGCTTCTAATCTCGATCTTTTATTTTGCGTCAGACCCGTTGTTCAGTCGATCGACCATAAGCATCAGTCGATCGACTGAGTAGCAGCGAACAGTAGCTACTGAACCCGTGGGGTGGTCGATCGACCACTTGGACCATCGATCGACCAAGAGTCTTTGAAATAGCATTCGACGATTCTGCGCGCGCACCGATCTTAAAACAGCTGCCATTTCTTCATTACTTGGTCAAATCAAGCGTTCTACGCGGCGTTGGAAAGCTAAGAGGAAAATATTTCACCTCCAATTGGAATAACTCGATTATCAGGTCTAGAACTCGAGATATAGCCATCTGAATCAGGCTGCAATGTCGAGAAGCACTTCTTTGCTTCTTAAACTCGTACACACCCTTTCTTTTGCTATCTTTAGGCATTGAAACGCGCACCAAGCTCATTCCTCGAGTCAATACTCCATGTCAAATGCAATGCTAAGTACTTAGGGACGGATTCGGCTCGATTTCCGCTCAATTCTTCATATTTCTGCAATAATGGACAAAAACACGAAAGTAGAGGAAAATAGGGAAATAATGGCATATATTGCACATTTGAGCTCTGAAATGCGTGTAGAATAAAGTGTGAAACATCATATTTTAGACACGCATCAAATCTCCCCAAACCAAACCTTGCTTGTCCCCAAGCAAGAACTAGACTCGATCCTAAAACCTAATGGAACGAGTTCAATCTCAGAGCGAAATGCAAACTGTAAAGCCTAAACCAATTTAATGCACAACTAACAATCAATTAGCAATATGAATCATGCAAACGAGTTATGATGTCGTTAAAAACTCGCTGAACCATCAACTGTAGAGACTTATCAAATCGGACTCTCACGGGTCGCTCATATCACTCAATAAAGCACAGGGTGAATAATGTATAAGATAGAAAGAAGTAATTTTGTAGTGACTCTCACCTAACTACGACCTATAAGAACATGCCTGCAATCTAATATGAAAATAATCTCTACAACCGTACATATGCATTCCAACCAAACAGATGACCATGACACATGCCGAGGTAAATATGGATATGTGAGGTAATGGGTAAGAAGGGCTAAAAAGAATTTGGATATGAGGAGTAATAAGCCAAGCTAGTAACTTCAATCCAAACTATAAGCGAATCCCAACTTCAAACTCAATGTAAATGATACAAGACGGTGCCAATTCAAGGCACAAAGCTCACAACCTCCATAAAAGTTAACTCCCCAAAGAATATAAATGAGAACATGGGAGTGAAAATCACCAAATCGTAATAATTGAAACATGTGATTTTTTCGATTTTTATTTTTCTCGGGATGCAGTCGATCGACCATGTGGAGCAGTCGATCGACCAGCTTCTACAGCACTCGTTTCTTTTTTCTTTTCTTTCTTTTTCGAATCATTTTTCTCTTCTTTTTTTTTTCAATTCTATTTTTTCTTTCTTTCCTTTTTCCTTCATCTTCCCAACATCATCTCAAAATGAGCTTATAACCAAATCGCAATAAAATATTCCCAAAAATACAAGTACTAGCTCGGATAAGGTAGGCTAATTTTAGATTGTAGTTTATGGGACAAAAGAGGCTAAATTTGGCTATGAGGGGTTCATGGGCAAAATAAGAAAAGGGAAACCTCTACCACATGTGTCAACAAACCACAAACCGAATGCATACAGGTATTAAGCAGATTAAGTTCATATTTATGCATATTTATGTAACATGTCTCATAAGGAGTAACTACTCACATTCCTAAATGAACTGGTCATGAATGACACCAGTTATATAAGGCTCTAAAACTCAGAAAATATAAGTAGCTTGCCAATTATTAAAGTCAAGTCTCAAGTTCAGCAAATAATTTAACGAAAACTCGTAGATATGCATATATGATTCTACTAATAACATGTTAATCAAGCAAGGCTTAGGCAAAACAGGTAAAAATGCAATGTCATCATAGAAATACTATCGTTCCGACTCGACCTATATGCTAAAATAAACGTGCATTTTATTGAAATTTTTTTGAAATTTATCAATTTTTTTGGATTTTTTTTTTGTATATATATAAGGGAAAATGAAATAAACAAATGCAAACTGAAATGTAAACGTGAATGCAAGCAAATGAAATGAAATGCAACGCAAAACCCTTCCCCAAACCAAATCGCACAATGTCCCCATTGTGCAAAATCATGTAATGAAGAAAAGAGAAAACGGGAATTGCGAGAAAAGAAATAAAACGTAATGACATGAAGTAAAGAAAGTAGGAACTCACAAGACTTTAAGCGCAGCAAAGGAAACCTCCCCAAACCAGCGTGAGCTAGGAGGTTTCAGTAGCTAGCAGTGCTACCAATAATGACCTGAAAAGACAACAATACCACGCATAAAACCAAGAAAGCAACGTGGAAGCGGTAATTATGTGCAAAAGATGAAGAAATGGAAGAAAACAGAAAAATGTCGGAATATAAAAGGGAGGAAAGACTCCCTCAATTCCGCAAAACGACCAAACACAAGCAGGGAAAGGTCATGAACATGTACAAAGAAGCGACAACGGTCGATCGACCATAGCAGAAAATCGATCGACCGAATGAACAGAAATGCTCCTGGAAGTCGCACCTCAGTCGATCGACCAGGGTAGGCAGTCGATCGACTGGAAAACTCGCTGTAACTTTCTGATTTCTTCGAATTAGCTCGAGAACTTGAGCTAATATGGTCTATAAACCTGCAAACGCACAAAATACCGCGCCCAAGATTGCGCAAAACCCAAAAACACAGTCTAAAGTCCGTAAAATCCTAAGCAACAATAAATAAAGGCGAAGTTTCGCGCACACAAAAGCAATAAAAAGTCTAAAAGCAATAAAATAGTCTTTAAAAAGTTCTAAGAAACGCAAAGATCAGCGGAAACTATGGAAAATCTCCGACCAAGGCTTTTGTCTACATGAAGTAGCTTCCGCAGTGCTCATCTCAGAAGCTGGACTCCACTCTACTCCGCCTGGAATACTCAACGGATCATCTCTAGCATCTTCTCTAGCATGGCCATCATCGTCTAGCTCCTCACACTCAAGATCCGACTCCGAAATCTTGACTGGCTCCTTCTTCTTGGGCTCCTCATCTGGCTCCTCGTCAGTGCCATAACTAAGACATCCCGCACCGCCTCTCGAACAATGGGCTCCTTCACACTGGAGCATTGAGCGGCTCTTCCTTCCCAAACCATTTCTGCAATATCCAAAACAAAGAATCTTCCTCCAATTTGCTCCCAATCAAAGGCGAGGTGTCATAACAGGAATAGGTACAGGCAAGGAAGTAGGAGTGTCAGAAAGCATAAAATAAGACTTCTTTTCAGAAATCATATTACAGGTCATGGGCCACATGGGGTCTTTCTTCCTAGGGGACTGGGCAAACATAATAGAATGCTTCCCTACCTTAAATTTCAAAGTTCTTTCTCCTACATCAATTATTGCACCAGCAGTGTGCAAAAACGGTCTTCCCAAAATAATTGGGGTGTTGACATCTTCAGGAATATCCAAAATAACAAAGTCAACAGGAAAAAAGAACTTTTCAATTTGCACAGGCACATTCTCTAAGACCCCTACTGGCTGAACTGCAGAACGGTCAGCCATTTGCACAGTCATGTCAGTAATGGCAAATCTAGTCAATCCCAACTTCTTAGCCAGACTCAAAGGCATAACGCTGACACTAGCCCCTAAATCACATAATGCCTTCTCGATTGAGAAGGTACCAATATTACGGGACAGAGAAACTACTACAGGTCGGACATTTATGAGTAGCGATGAGTTAAGTACGAACTAGACTCTTCAGTTAAATGCACTGACTCCACAACATTCAAAGACCTCTTCTTAGCTAGCAATTGTTTCATGAATTTCGTATATGCAGGTATTTGATTAACTAGCTCTAAGAAAGGTATTTGCACATTAAGACTACGCACGACATCTTTAAATTTATTGAATGTTACCTCATCTTTGGTCGGCACTAGTCTTTCTGGATAAGGGGCTGTCAGAAGTAGCTTTGCCCTCTCCTCTAGGTCTCTTATACCGGCATCAGTGGATTTAGGCTGAAAATCCACTACTTTGTCTTTGTTGTATCTTGACCCTTCTTCAGACCGTCTCAGAAATGACCCATTAATAGACATCGGGTCATACTTCGGAACCGAGACTGACCCATCAGCACTCGGGTCTTGCCTCAATAATTTCGGAGTCGTCTCATCCCGAAACAAGTGGTCCCTCAAGTTGTCTGGCATCGGCGGACGAAAAGACTCACTTACGCAGTCATTGCGTCGTCGATCGATCGACCATGAATGTCGGTCGATCGATCGACCTCAGAATGTAAGCCGTGTCTTTGCGCGGACGGTCGATCGATCGGGTATGTATGTCGATCGATCGTGATTACTTGTTGATCGTCTTTTTCTCCCCCTTTTTCTTCTTCCCCTTTTCAAAGAACTTTCTCGGGTCCATCGAGAGCAGACCCGCTCCTCGGGCTCATTGCATGTACGGTCTCAATACGCCGATTCGAGAGTGAAATTGACTCGATCTCAGCCGCATTCTTGTCTAACGTAGCAATTTGAGATATCAGCTTTGCGATTAAGGCCTGATTCGCCGTATTGCTTTTCTGTACCTCCACCATAAGAAGCTGCACTAGACTCGTCAACTCTGCAACTTCGTTTTTCAACTCTTGCTGTGACGGAGTGGATGGTAGTGGGGCTTCATAAGGAGGCTCATATGGTAGCTGCGGTGAAGTAGGAGCGTAATTATACGAATTGTCGAGCTGAAGTTGATGGAAAGCAAACATCTTCTCCTTAGGGTGCCTGCATGCCTCAGATGTGTGTCCAACTCCGCCGCATCTCTCACAAAACAGCACCTGCTGCTCCTGAGAATGGAACATGAGTGGACTCTCCTGAAGTACTGCAAATAAACAACACTAAAGAAGAAGATAAGAACTGCCTCAAGGTACTCAGTCTTCCCTTGAGGCGAAAAACAGACTAAAATGAAAAACAACTAAAACTAGCGCTGCCTCCCAAGAACGGCGCCAAAATTTGATACCCGTCGTTGTGAGTACCAAAAATAAGATTTATAATTCCTATCAAAACTAACCTAGGCTAGTGGTAACGTGGTCGAACCACGAGAGGCGGGGAGTTATAGTTGCTTTTATTTCAGTCTATCGGTAACAATTGTGGGGGTTTTGATATGGAAAGAATCTAAGTCTAAATGCGAAAATAAAAGAGCAAATAACAAAAATAGATGTAAACTAATGATAAAAAGGAGCTAGGATGATCGGGTCACTACAGCTACGATGGCACACAAGTCTAGGTAAGTCTCGAAATACAAATGTGGGTGATGGGGAAAACAAGTCCTCTCGGTCCATGTTAATTAGTAACTACCTCTCGGTCTATGCTACTAATCCCTAAGTCTCATTAATACTAACTCTCGTTCTTGACTAATGATTCTTAATGCAAACTAAATTTCATTATCTTTCGATCTAGCAATCTAGCCGTCTTAAATCGTTAATCTAAGTCCTTCCCTATCTTTCGATCTACGGGTTGGTCAAAACTAAGCATCTAACAAGTCTCCGCTAGGTCTCATTGATAGATATTGCACTTAACGATTCAAACGAAGCAAATCAAACACGAAGTCGATCGATCGACCAGCTACCCCAATGATCGACCAGACCAACATCGATCGATCGATCGACCACCTACCCCATCGATCGACCAAGCCCTAATCCAAGGGTCTCCTATTCGTATGCCATCTTCGCTAAGTTCGCCTACATCCTAGCAAAGGTATTTAGCTAGACATAAAGGAATTAATAACGAAAACTAAATTGATCACAAGCATAGGGAATTGCATAATTGAAATATTGAATGGATAAACTCGCATAAAACTATAACTAGGGCTTTGGGATTCTATCTAGCAAGAATAAATCTAACAAAGCAAAATCGTAAATAAAAGAATGGTAATTACCAAAGCAAAAGGCAAGAATTGAATCCGTAGCAAAGAACTTTATTAAAGAACCAATTTGACAAAGTAAACTAATGTAGCGAATGAATTCAGATCTAAACTAAGCTAATGAATGAATTGTTAAAAGGTAGGCGGGGTTACGTTAAATAAGAGAGTCACGTAAAACCCTACCAAAACCTAATTACAATTGGGCTTCTAATCTCGATCTTTTATTTTGCGTCAGACCCGTTGTTCAGTCGATCGACCATAAGCATCAGTCGATCGACTGAGTAGCAGCGAACAGTAGCTACTGAACCCGTGGGGTGGTCGATCGACCACTTGGACCATCGATCGACCAAGAGTGCCTTTGTACATGAAATAGCATTCGACGATTCCCAGCAGCACCGATCTTAAAACAGCTGCCATTTCTTCGTTACTTGGTCAAATCAAGCGTTCTACGCGGCGTTGGAAAGCTAAGAGGAAAAGCTTTCACCTCCAATTGGAGTCACTCGATTATCAGGTCTAGAACTCGAGATATAGCCATCTGAATCAGGCTGCAATGTCGAGAAGCACTTCTTTGCTTCTTAAACTCGTACACACCCTTTCTTTTGCTATCTTTAGGCATTGAAACGCGCACCAAGCTCATTCCTCGAGTCAATACTCCATGTCAAATGCAATTCTAAGTACTTAGGGATGGATTCGGCTCGATTTCCGCTCAATTCTTCATATTTCTGCAATAATGGACAAAAACACGAAAGTAGAGGAAAATAGGGAAATAATGGCATATATTGCACATTTGAGCTCTGAAATGCGTGTAGAATAAAGTGTGAAACATCATATTTTAGACACGCATCAGTTACAAAGTGGTATCAGAGCCGACGATTCCGGCACCTGAAATAAATGAACCCAATGAACTTAGGGAGTCTAAATAAAATGAACTCGGGGAGAGTTGTTTGGAGCTACCGCAAAGACTTGGGAGACGTCCCGAAGTCGCATTAAGGCCCTTATGATCTCAAGCCGGTCACGGGGGGGATTGTGTTGTGTGTTTATTTGATTCATGCGTGTAGTGTGTCGAAATTGAATGCTTGGAACATGTGGTAGAAGTTGTAATGTGTGAAAATCTGTGAAGGACATTGTGAAAGTGGTAGGAAGGCATGATGGAATTGATGTGTGAAATCAGTTGAAACGGTTTTGGCATGAAAAGTATTGGCATATTACGTGTTTACTTTGTGGCTTTCAGATTTATGACGTAATATGCTTAACTTTGGGTAGCGATGCATAGTATATAGAATTGCATGCTTAAGTATGTTATCGTAAGTTTATGTCGTATTTAATTTTCATGTGGGTATGATAAAAGTGCATCTATGTACTGGTTTCTTGAAGTATTGAGTTGTTGTTGTTGCCTTACGCATGTTCAAATTGTTTTGGTTTAGAAAATTTGATTTGTATGAAGATCAATTACCGAAGGGTTGTCTTAAAACTGTCATAAGTTGATTTCTAGAAATAATATGGCTGTGATTCCAAGTTGAGATGATAGCTTGTCTTCTTACGATCCTAACGATAGGTCACACGCCCAAAACGACCAAGTAACGAGTGAGATATGACTGTTTTACGAAAAATGGACGATGCTGAGAATTGTGTTGGTACTCGACCGAGTAAAGTAATACTTGACCGAGTAAGGGCTACTCGGCCGAGTATTCCCAATACCCGATCGAGTAATCCTCTGTGATAATTACGTTCGCTTCTTGAGTCGAAAACTCGGCCGAGTAATATAGTTACTCGACCGAGTATCCTGTACTCGACCTAGTATGCTATGTACTCGACCGAGTACCTCAGTGGGCGACCATTTTGAGTTGGTGGCTATATTTTCACCTTAAATTTTAAGTCGGTGGCTATGTTCTTACATTTGTTTTGAGTCGCGGGGTATGTGCACACGTATGTTTTGAGTCTTAACGCATTCTTTTATATATGTGACGGTCTTGATACGTAAGTTACCAAATGCTATGATAGGGAGGATGCCGGCGTATGAGGGATAGGTATTGGGTATAAAGGACATGAGTTATATGTGGTTGTGAGGGATAGTGGAACAAGAAAAGAGTAGATTGATGAGCTAATCGAGACAAGGAGCATGTTTTGTGACATATGATGAGTGATATAGTCGTGGGTTGAGTAATATAAAAGTAAGTATATATGGGCAAGGATGATGTAAGTGTAAAGAAACGTGAGAATGAAAGATTGAGATGAGGGATACGAATAGTGGCATGTTGGGATGTGTAAGGATTTATGGAGGGAGACGGTTTGGATTGAGTTGCTTAAGGATATATGTGATAAAAGGTCGCTATAGAGAGATGGAAACGAATAGTGTATAGTGAGGTCAAGTTATGCCGCGATGAGTAGACAGTGGTTGATTTGGGAATTTGGAATATCAAGAGGTGAGCCTAGTGTGTAATTCTTTAGGCAATTAACGGTATGAGATGAATTTTTGGTTTCCTAGAGATACGACAGGGAGATACGGCTTATTGAAGAATAACCGTTAGTGTGTAGACTTGATGGTAACAAGTGCGAGTGAATAGTATGATGGGAGGAGATAAGTGATAAGAAATAAAAAGAAGATATCGATATGAATTACTGGAATTTGAGTTGTGGAGTAACAAGAAGGTAATCGGATTACTAAATAGTTAGGTAGAATGAGAAAGGAGAGAAATTATTCATTGGTATTATTGAGTAAAAAGGGGGAAAGAGGGATGGAAATAAGTTGAGAGAACGTTGACCGGAGTTAAGGAGCATGAAGGTAGGAAATTATGGATATGTACGATAGCCTCACTAGAGGGTGTGAGTTATTAGTTATAAAGGAGAGCAGGACGACATGTTAGCCGTGAGTTTCGAGGTATTAAGGGAATAAGAAGCTGGTAGAGTGTTTGCACGATCTGAGATTTTGGTTTAGAGTTAGGTAACGATATGATAAAGGATAGAATTGGGAATAATGTTGAGGTATATTTTGTTGATGGATTGAATGTTCGTTATTTGGGATGATAACCAAAGAGAGGAAACGGATTGTTATATTAAGAAGTGATAGTAAGAGAGTAATCACATGAAGGATGTTGGCGTCATAGTATTGTCACTAGTGGTTGAGGATGATGTCACTTTAGAGAAGTTAGCTGTCCTAATGAGGTTGATCTTGTGGAGGTGATTAGTATGTTTGGTTGTGAGGGAGTATAAGATGTAGATATATGAGGTGCTCGCTGGAAGTTGAGCAATAATGTCATGGCTACATTTGCTGGAGGGGTGGTAATTGTGTGTATGAGAGGATATGTTATGAAAGGCACCTGAGTTAAGTCCGGATGAGAGGTATTCATTGTCAAGTGCTAACTTACGTGGTCAGGATTGGCTAGTTAGATTCGATTATGGGTCCATGAGGTGTGTAAAACTTTGTGTGAGGTCCTGGCCTCACGAGTAATGGTGTGGCGTGATAGTTACGAGTCGTTATGTGTGTGTTCCGCGTCATATGTTATACTTATATGTGTATGCATGATATCTGTAATTGATGGTGTGAGGTTCCGGTCTCAAGAGTCATGGTATGGATAATATTCATAAGGTTGGTATTAGTGATCCCATCTAATATGCTGCGTCGTGATCTGGTAGAGCAGTTTTAAGAAAGTCTTGTGGTCAAGGAAGTTGTGCTGAGTCAATGTTATGAGATTGTAAAAGTTGTGATGGCTATCGATGTGGTTGTTGTGCACTATGCACGGTAATTCGTGTTGTGATATGAGTATTTCCATGTTGTCATAGATTGTTGTTTGCTTACTGCTATTTCTTGTCAGTGTCGGTCGGGGCATATAGACCGTTGTGTTGTTTCCCGATGTTTCTTACCAGTGTCGGTGTGGGTATGGTCCTATTGGATTCTATAGAGTATGATATGAAAGAGAGTTGGATATGGTTCTGTTGTTGTCATGGTAAAGTAATATTCTGTTAATGGGACACAGTTGTGAGAGGTTGTTGGAGTACTTATGATCTGGTGTTAGATGAGGCATTGGTGGACATTGTTGTGGAAAAAAATTGTGGAACATGTGTGGTATTGAACTTGAAACTACAAGTGGTTTAGCACCTTTCCTTGGGACAGGGAGTACGGAGTTTTAGGACTTAGTATCTTGTCAAGTTAAGGGAGTAGTGGTGATAAAGAAGATGAACTTGAGAAGCTAATGTAAGTATGTGTAACACTTGAGGGTTGTGAGATAAGATTGTGGAGATGAGTGTATATGTATATAGAAGTATGTCGTGTTGTGGTAATGTAGAAGAGATGGAGTAGTGGTTATACTGGGGATTTTACGATATATGTTATGGCAGTGCAGAATAATTGGAGGCATGAGAACTGTTAGAGAAAGAGAGTCATGGATAAAGGAATGGTTGTAGGTGTTGAGGTTATAGTGGGTTATCATTGTCATGCGATAGTAATGAGGATTATGGGAGGTATAGCAAAGGACCTAGTATTATGAATTACGAGGACGTAACATTTATCGTAAGAGGAGTAGGATGCGACAAAGAGAGTTTGATGGTTGTACATGTTATGGTACAATTGGAAGTTTGAGTGTTGGTGTAGAGTAAGGAATGGATTCGTGTTGTGGTTGATTTTATTACAGTTAATGGTAGTGCTTGAAGTAGTATGATGTTTAGGAGTGTGAGTAACGGATTGTGTGAGGATGTTTATGTGCGTGAGTAAACTTCGAGGACGAAGTTCGTTTTAAAGATGGTAGAATGTAACATTCCGTTTTGATGGTTGAACTTATTTTGTGGATTGTCATGGTATTGAGTTGCTAGTGAGTTTTATGGAACTGAGACGAGGTTGGCAACATTATATTGTGGTTATTCGGTAATATTATGGAGTCAGTATTAGGAGGCTATGTTGTAGTTGAGATGTTATCGTGAGCCGTGTTGTGGAAGTAAGCGTGGTTGGTGGACTTAGTGTTAGGTGTCCAGGTTTTATAGGTTGGGTTGGAACTTCGGGGACGAAGTTCTTTTTAAGGAGGGAAGACTGTAATACTACGGATTTTATAGGCTGGTACTCGACCGAGTATGGCCTACTCGGTCGAGTAGTGTGTGTCGTGGAGTCTGTTTGGCTGCTGCCGAGTAACACTCGGCCGAGTATGATGAATACTCGACCGAGTATAGTCTATACTCTACCGAGTATCCGGCCTGACGGGTATTATTTCCGCGGTTTTGATTAAAGTGATTAGAGGTTATATATAATCGTTCGTCAGTTTCTAAAGCCATTTTTCTTCCAAAACATAAACTACGTTTCATTCTCTTCTAATCATCTTCATCAATTCCAAGGCGAAGGTCGTCGATTGTGGGTTCTAGCATCTTATTCCGTGTCGATCGTCGTAGTAAGTGTCGTATCCTTATTGATTTATTGTCGTTCTTATAAGTTAGTAAACCCTAGTTTGGGTAATTTGGGGGTTTAGGGTTTGGACATCATATGTGTGTTGATTGTTGATTATCATTGTTGTAGGTGACGATGTGGTATTTGTTATGCATATTGTATGATTGATTGCGGCATAGAGGATTGCGAAAAGGTAGGGTTTCTCCTACTCAGTACTGTTAATTGATTGAGATTGCATATGTTTTGTAATTGTTGCTATCTGCTGATCATCGGAGGTTGGGTGTTGTGGTGACGGTGTTAGTGTGGTTGTGTTGCGACGGTTGTGGGGTTGTGACAGCTGTGATGCTGTGTGTGTGATTGTGGTGGAGTCACTTGTGGGAGTGGCTTCACACCCTAGTTCGCCCTCCGTGGAACCCGTCACGGGAGAGGATGTGCACATTAAGGGACAGGGATTGTTAGTCGCTCGTTGATGAGTCAGACTAGGTGAGGATGGGCTGCGGTCACCCACTGGCGGCGAAGATTACCTGTTGCGATGGGTAATTTGCCAGGGCTACACACTTCGGTGTGTAGTCGGTTACTGTGTGAGATCGGGAGACCGGGGATGGAGGATGATCAGCTGGTTGTAATGTTTGTTGTCTTATATTGATTGAGTAGTACTGACCCCGTGTTGTTGTTTTGTCAAACCTGCGGTGATCCATTCGGGGATGGTGAGAAGATATGACAGGTAATGCAGATTTTTAGCTATGGGACAGACATGGGGAGTCATCACTTCGAGTCTAGTTTCCGCCGTTACGAGTTTAGCCGTCTTTGATTTCAGTTGTATTGAAGTCCTTACACTTTTAGTTTGAGTTGGTCTGAGATAATGTATTCGCTAACTCTTTATACTTTAATAAATGTTGTTTGGAATTTGTAACTTTGATATACTAACCTCGGGAAACCGAGATGGTAACAGCCTTTCATGCTAGGGTAGTGCTTGGTAAGGTACCTTGGTATGAGGGGGTGTTACATACACTAACAAGTTTGTGAAGCTGTCATGATTTGTTACTTCTGTAGATATGGACGAGGTGTCTAGGACTCAGCGCTATGAGAAGAATCTGGCTCCTACGGTCCGGACTGCTATGTCTGGTATTCCTTCGACTTCTTTCCAGCAGGCTTATGATCGTGATCTTAGCATTTAGGATTCAGTTCTTGCTACCGAGGCTGAGGAGAGTGAAAAGAGTAAGTTTGTGAAGAGGCCTTGCTCTCAGTGCTCCCCAGAAGAAGCAGAAGTATGAGGCTCGTCCGTATGCTCTCCGTGATCAGGATCAGTCCCTAAAGAACACATGGTGTTTTCATTGCGGGAAGGAGTACCACCCGCGTACGACTTGTGTTACTGGTGCTCCGATTACATGTTATACCTGCAAGGCTCCGGGACACAAGTCTTTTGATTGTCCCCAGAAGCCAAAGGTTGATGCTCCTAAGGTTGATGCTTTAAAGACTGGTTGAGTGTTCGTTATGAGTCGTGCTGAGGCAAATGTTAATCTAGATGTGGTTACGGTACTTATATTGTAATACCCGTCCTTTTAGGGACCCGTTGACCAACGTTGACCGACCTTTGGGGGTAGGCATTAGTCCTTAGTGATGCGTGCCGGAGTTACCTTGTGACTTGATTGCCTTTAGAAGTGAGTGGTACTCGATAGAGTAGAGGCTACTCGATCGAGTAGCCTGGGGTACTCGGTCGAGTAGGGGCCACTCGATCGAGTAAGTGGGTTACTCGATCGAGTAGCGTCTTTTGAGCGAGGATTTATAATCGTGTTTTGTTAAAACCGCAAATAATTTCCGCCTCCTTCCTTCAGATCTATAGGTTGCCTCCTTCCCTTCCCTTCACCAAATAGGCGGTTGTACTATTTTGTATAGGGGTTTTACTTGCTTGGTCGATGTTATGTGGATGGATGAGGAATCGCTGCTTTTGGTTAAAGGTAGGTTTGCCTACTCAGTCTCTTTTGGTTGTTTAGAGTGTCGGTTGTTGTTATTGATTGTTGTTGTCGTTGCTGGGGTCGTTGTTGTTGTTGTTGTTGTTGTTGTTGTTGTTGTTGTTGTTGTTGTTGTTGTTGTTGTTGTTGTTGTTGTTGTTGTTGTTGTTGTTGTTGTCGTTGCTGTGGTTGTTGTTGTTGTCGTTGTGATCGTCGTTGTTGTGATACAGCTGTTTGTGACTGATTGCCTGTTGTTCTCGAGGTGCGTCCTCGGCTGAATGGAGTCACTTGCGGGAGTGGCTTCACGACCTAGTTTCGCCCTCCGTGGAACCCGCCATGGTAGGGGATGTGCACATTAATGGGATAGGGTTATCGCTCGGTATGATGAGCGGGGATTTGGTGGGTACGGCTGCGGTCCCCTACTGGCAGGGCTGGTCCAGTGGACAGTCAGTGACGGAGATTGGTGGGAGTGCTTGTAACTGTATGTGTGGTTGATTGTGTTTGTGGTATGTTGATGGTTGATTGTTGTGTCTTGCCTCAGTTACTGACCTTGTGTGGTTGTCTTGTTTGTCTTATGTGTCTGCCGTGATCCCTTATGGTGAGCAGTCCGTCTTAACAGGTGTTGTCTTGGATGGTTGCGGGAGTCTTGGATGGGATGAGTCCTCACGAGTAACGTCAGAAGTAGCATATAGTTGATGAGTTGTATCTTTATTTAATAGTTTGGCTGTAACACTTGTAAAATAACTATAATTGTTCTTTTATCGACTTTGATGATTACTTACCTCGGGTAACCGAGATGGTGGTGCCCTTATATGCTAAGGAAGGTCTAGATAAGGTTCCTCGGTATATGGGGGTATCACAAAGTGGTATCAGAGCGACGATTTTGGAACCTGTAACAAATGAATCTAATGAACGTAGTGAGTCTAATAAAATGAACCTGGTGTATGTATAATGGGAGCCCCAGCTGATGCTAGATTTTGGGTGAGTAGGCGCCCTCATTTCAAAATCCTGGCCCCATTGTGCTTAAGCCAGTCACTGGGTATGGGAATGTGGAGTTAGCAAATATGTGTTCAATGTGTAGGGTGATTATGCTAGTAGTGATTGCGGTTGAGTCTCTGTTGAAGTTAACGTAAGCACAATAGTTGTGTTAGAATCATGTATGGTGAAGTTTTGATAGAGTTAGTGTGTGTATGTGATGATAATGAGGAACGTGAAAAGTTTGATACGATAGAAGTATGTGGCAAGAGTAGAAACGTGTGATGTGATCTGGAACGTGATAACGGCTATATTTGCTTCAGCATGTTAGTAATGGTAGTTTTTACACGATTTTATAAGTCCATAATAGTGCTAATGGTGGTAATTAAAATAGTTATAGAATTGTAATGGGAATTATAAAATGTTAATGGATGAATGTGGTGCATGTATGGCTGAAAGCTTCCGCATATGATATGATTAATTTGAGTAGATTAGTTGCTTGGGTTGAAGCATAATCATGTTGCTAGTACACTTGAATGATGCCTGTAAATTGATGTTAATGGAGCGATTAGAGTAATGTGTTTATAAGTTTATTAGCGGAATGGTAGACAAAGGTTTAATTATGGGGTAATACATTAAATATGTACATGAACGATTTAATAATATGGTAAACAATGTCGTGTGAAGTTTGTTATAGAATAATATGATATGAGTCCTAGTTGGTGAAACTGTTGCGATACAATTGAGTAGTAATGGTATAATGTGAATGAATATGATAATAAGTGACGACTTCCGAACTTGGTTTGGAATCGACACGTGATGTTGTTTTGCAGGAATCTTCAGTTAATCTCGCAACTTTAACCGTGTACCCAACCTTCCTTGACCGAGTATGAGATCCTACTAGACAGAGTAGACCTCATTCGATGTATTTAGGAAGCTATGACGTCGAGGGTGTAGGAATTTCCTACGGATACTCGATTAAAAAGCGCCTACTCGATCGAGTAGAGGGCATACTCGGTCGATTAAGCTACAGTACAGGAACTTCCGCGGGATTCATAAACCCTTTTTCTTTCTCATTCTTCCTATTCTTCTTCATAATCTCGCAAGCCTTAACCTCCATATCTCTCACCTTGCTCTCAATCTTGTACTTGTGGTGATTTATTGGGTGATTTCTTTTGCTTATAATTGTTCTTTTACTTCTTATTTTATCAAGGTATGAATTTTCCTCCTATTTTAATGTTTTTCATCAATTAGAAACAATTAGGATGCTAGAAAAATCTGAAAAATTCGATTTATATGTGATAAAATTTGCTTATAATTGTTGTAATATGATTTAGATGCTTCCCTTTTATGGTTATTGTTGTTTATAATTCAAAACGCAAATAGAAATTGCATATATAGAGACCGAATTTTCTAGGGTTTGAGAAATTGAATTGATATTTGGTTGTATTTTACATGTTGAAGGGTGAAAGTTGAGCAGTGTATGTTGTACAAATCATGTGGGGAGTTGATTTTTGTGATGTTTCACCTCAAAATTTGTCTTAAAACTCCGTCTTAAAAGTGCCTTAAACTAAATTTTGTCTCATATAATTGGAAATTTGAGTAGTACATGAATGTAATTTGAAGATGTGAGTCCTAAAAGTGGTAATAGTTGAGTTAATTTATGTTAATCATGCCAAATTTTCGCAGCTGTAAAGACCGTCTGAACTTTGAAAATTTGAGTTTTACTTGTCAATTGGGAATTGTTGGTGATAGTGTGTACTTAGATGATCCTTTCATGAGTAAATATGTGTCCTTTGTACGTTTTGGTGCATATATGTGGTGTATTTAAATTATATGTTGAAACAGATGCCGAGACTGAACATAGGGACCCGTCAAAGTAAGAGGGGCAGGACTGCTGAGCCCGTAGTTGGTGAGGGGAGTGAGCCAGTAGTCCCAGCGGTACCCGAATACCCATCAGTGGTATTCATAGACTTTAACCAACGGAAGAGGTTTGTAGCTTTGCAGTCACGCAAGATGAGACCAACCCGTTGTGTTGACACGACTATCTTAGAGGACCTGGGTATTGAGACGGATGTCCATCACATCTTCGAGACTTTGGGGTTCACCGGGCTATACCGTTTACGGAAACATTC
This sequence comes from Silene latifolia, assembly GCF_048544455.1. Lineage (NCBI taxonomy): Eukaryota > Viridiplantae > Streptophyta > Magnoliopsida > Caryophyllales > Caryophyllaceae > Silene > Silene latifolia. The sequence continues at coordinate 77,129,822 of NC_133531.1, forward strand.
CTATGCTTTTCTGACCCTTGAGTTCATGAGCTCATTTATATACGAGCCGGTTGAGCAGACTGTGCAGTTTCGTCTTATGAACACCAGCTTCATGTTAACCATGGACCTGTTTGCTTCCCACCTTGGTTTGGCTAAGCCTCCCAAGGATGCCCTCCGTGACATACCGTCTGAGAGTGGGGTTTGCCGCTTTATGCCCTGCATTACCGGGAAATCTACTCCTACCGCTAGTAACATGTTGATCAACGATATGTAACATGTTACCTTAAGGATATTTCTTCGTGCTGTGTCGTGTCTCCTTTACGAGAGATCTGATATGAGTAAGTTAAACTCCCACGAGTTGTTGCTTCTGATGGCTTACCTTAACCCTGAGAGGACGGAGAGAGTGGTCTTTAATGCTCCCGCTATGGTTTGTGCCAGTCTTGCCTTAATGGCCTCTTCTAGTACTAGGATCCTTAGTTGTGGTGCGATTGCCACCCGGTTAGCTGAAAAGCTAACTTCCTTTGAGGCATCTTCGGAGTACACCCCTCTAGCTACCCCGGTACCTACCTTGGACAAAGCTTATTTCCTCGACCTGAAATGGTTGAGAACCTTGGGGGATGGTAGTTTGGCGTGGAGAGTATGGGGATGAGCTGGATGAGGATACCTGATCCTAAGCATCTTCCACCGACAGAGCCTTTACCTGCGACGGTTGTAGCTGCAGAGTCTGATGAGGAGGAGGTTGAGGAGGCACGTCCTATGTGGCAGACATACTTCATTGACTCGGAGCTTCTCCAAGTCATGCCTGAGCCAAAGAAGGGGGAGAACGTGAGGGTTGAGGAGGATCGTCCTAGATTAGGGAGAGGGTCACGCCGAGTGAGGGAGAGGATGGCTGAGACCTTGCCACGGCCAGCAACACCACCACAGCACCCATTTCCTTGTTACGCTTACCTTGATACCCCGGCGACGCGTGACAGCTACCTGGTAGAGAGAGTGTCCTCTACCTTGATGCTCCGGAACATGCACGAGATGGCATATGCTCAGGGTATTGGGACCTCGGGACCGCATCCAGTTTGGTGGAGGGGAGTTGGGGTTTAAAGCGGGGTTTTCCACTCTTACGGGGTGGATACGTCCACATGGGGAGCACCTCAGTCTTATCCTTACGGCGGTTTGATCCCATGGTACGTGAGTCCAGAGGTTGGAGCTGGGGATGATGCGAGACTTGGGACTTCAGGAGCTGGCACCTCAGGTGGTGGTGGTGGGGATGAGGATTATGTCATGGATGAGCAGCTGCAGCAGGAGTGATACTCCTTTCTTTCTCTTTTGATTATGGATGTTGGTTATGTTGGGTATTAGTTGTTCCATTTCGTACCTTTTTTATGTTCGGTTTGTATTGGTGGCCATAAGGCCGTATTTGTTTTCGTAGACTTGTTGCAGGATTTATGGTCGGGTTACCATTCCGACTTGCGGTTATGAGACCGTATATATATATATATATATATATATATATATATATATATATATATATATATATATATATATATATATATATATATATATATATATATATAGGGTTGAGATCCTATGAGAACCACTAGTATAATGAGAACCATGAGAACCACTATTGAATCTAATAATAAATAATACGGACGACTTTACTTTTGAAAAACTCAAACGAATTCCAATTTTTCAATCCCAGTCATTTTCCATTTCTCTTTTCTTTCTCTCTCTTCGACTAACAACATCAACCCTAACTTTTTCTTTCTCTACGATTGATCGATCGTCACATACTGAACGATCAATCTCTTCAACGATGTACCTCTTCGACTCTGCTTCAATCAATGGAGCCTACTAATTCGAGGTAAAATTTCGAAATTGATGATTAATTTTTTTTGTGAAATTAACGTTTATGTTTTGATCGATCGTCACATACTGAAAGATCAATCTCTTTGTAAAATTTCGCTATTTATGGTCCGTCTGATTTGGTTGTATTCATAATCAATTATTGGTTCCAGTTTCGTTACATTGATTACTTTTTCTAGAACATCTATTGCCTGTCCTAGGATACTATCTTTGTTCAATGTCCGATATGTTTACGCAGCTATGTAGTAGTTACATCACGTGTCCGATAGGTTCACTTATGGTTTTGTACTTGCTTTATTTGCGGAATTATAATTTCACATTTTATATGTATTAAAAACACTTCCTGTTATTTTTATTACGGTAGAATGTGGATTGAAGCTTTAGAGGTAAAGTGTGGAGATCTTTGCAGTTTCTATATTAGTTGAGTGTTGAGATGGCCTTTTAGTCATTTCTTAAAATTGCTGCTGTTGTGTTTTAGGCTCTGTTCATTTTTTTCCCCTATCCGTTGGGTAGTGAATCTAGGGCTTCTAGGCGTAATTGTGGCTAAAGGTTCAGGTCTATTTGGTGACTAGTTAATGCTTGTTGAAATCTTAGCTAATGGCATTGTGATAGCTTTTCTGATTTTGCTAGGGGAGCAAGGGCCCTAAGGGTTATTTAATAATTTGTTGTTGACTCATAGGTGTTGATGTGAAGAGAAATGTGATCGTTACCATCTCTGCGGACAAAGGTTTGTGCGGTGGAATCAATTCAACTTCTCAAAAACAAGCGGAAGCGATCCACAAGGTGAATCTTTGGTACTAGTTTTGCTATATATTCTATTTTTATGATCTTAGTTCCCTTGTTGCTTAGGTTTGCTCTACTACTTAAACCACAATATCTTGACAAACTCTCTTTTGCGCGTCCTGACAAAGAAAATAAATATGTAATGCGGGAGAGAACGCTAAAGTGCGGCTTATCCGTGATTCAAAGCGAGAACATTGAGCTTTGTATCACCGAGTTGCGGAAAAAAACCACCTTATAAGCTACTTGTTTCCCGTGTCTCTCGACTTACTCCCCGTGCCTCCGTAGCCGCTTCGATCGGTTTCACACCACGCTCTGGGCTCCTGATGGTCGAATCATAGATTTTCAGCCTCGTATTGAAGCTTTATTCGCCCATAAATTATCCTCCCATGACTTTATTACCTTTGTTAACCGCATTCTCGAGTTTAAGTTCTGGTATGTCTGTCTCTCTTGCCTCCTCACCTATTTGATTTTAGGGTTTTTCTATGGGGTACCCCTTAACTATTGGCTTTTCTAATATGTACCCTTGCGTTTTTCAATTTATTGCTACTAATATTGTACTTGCATCGACCATGACCTGTATACGGATTGGGCACATTTAGAACCAAAGTTAAGTAGGTAATATAGGAATTGAGGGAGGGCAAGAGAAACTTAAAGAGTACAGAACATGTACTGTCATGTTCTATTTTCATCTCCTTAATTATTAAACAACCATATTGACAAAATTGTTTATCTACTTTTTAACATCACGACGGAGAGAAACGTACTCCTTCGGAGATTGATAGCATTACTCTTAACGCCATACACTAGCACATGGAAGATTGGTAACACTACTCAAACACATGAGAAACTTGTAAACAGCTACCTACAGATTCACAACTTCATAGTTCACACAAGTGAGGTTGAACAACTTCGGATCCTGTACTAGTAATCTTTATCTATCTAAGGAGCCCAAAAGAACCTTAAGAGTAACTGTCTAAATAACAAGCAACCTTGATGCAAACTAAATAAATGTGATGAGTTTTAGGAGCAACGCCTTTGGTTCTAAATGTGCGCCTTTGAGGCGAGGCTTTAGAAGAGAAATCGTAATCACACAAGGACTCGAAAATGGCAAAAGCAAAAGATAAATTTTAGTCTATTTTTATGATCTTAGTTCCCTTGTTGCTTAGGTTTGCTCTACTACTTAAACCACAATATACTGACAAACTCTACTGCGGCAGGTCCGGACAAAGAAAATAAATATGTTATTCTGGGAGAGAACGCTAAAGTGCAGCTTATCCGTGATTCAAAGCAGAACATTGAGCTTTGTATCACTGAGTTGCAGAAAAATCCATTGAATTATACTCAGGTTTGATTTCAAGCTTTTTCCAATACATCAAACTAGCTGAATAACTGTGCAAACTTTTGCAGCATTGTTCTCAATTTATCGTGCTATTCTATAGTGATTTGTAGGTGATGGGTTGTTCTTTTAGATGACTACATGTAGGTGAAATACTGAAATTCCAATTTTGCTAAAATTTGCCACAATTGTTCAAATACTTGGTTTCCAGACTCTTAAGATACCTCGGATTTCATTTACTATTTATGCGTTAGAGACAGGAATTATATACTGGGGGTTTGTTGGCTCATTCCCTTCCCTTGCTTTTAAACAAAGAAACGGTTTCCTTAAGGAATAGTATATCAATTTTACTTATTTCGAGAGCCAATTAGCTCAAACGGGAGAGCATTGTGCATTGCACAAGATGTGGGTTCAATTCCCACATTGGCTAGCAAATACCGGTGTTTCTTTTACATTCTTTTACATTGTAATTGCCAAGGACTGGTAGTTTCTATGCATAAGCCTAAAATGCCTTGAAAAGGCCGATAAATATATTAAATCTCCTTCACAGACATTTTCCTTGTTTTATGCACATAGAACCTTATTCCATTCACATAGAACCTTATTTCATGCACATATAATCAAAATTAATGTCCTTGCCCAACAATAATTAGTAATATAATATAACCAACTGGTGCAACTGAAGAACTTTTTAATGCACATAGAACCTTATTTCATGCATATAGAACCTTATTTCATACACTTATAATCTTATTTCATACCCATTAAAATTAATGTCCCTAACCAATTGTAATTAGTATCATTATAAGAACTTTTTCATGCACATATAACCTTATTTCATGCACATAGAACCTTATTTCATGCACATATAATGAAAATTAATGTCCTTAACCAACAATAATTAGTAACATAATATAACCAACTAGTGCAACTGAAGAACTTTTTAATGCACATAAAACCTTATTTCATGCACATAGAACCTTATTTCATGCACATAGAATCTTATTTCATGCCCATATAAAATTAATGTCTAAAACCAACAGTAATTAGTATCATAATAAGAACTTTTTCATGCACATAGAACCATATTTCATGCACATAGAACCCTATTTCATGCATGTACACGGGACAACTATCCTAAAATCATAGGATTTGTTATTTATTAGGCTATATGGGATTCGAACCTATACTTTGTGCAAAATATGCACATCGCTCTACCATTGAGCTAATAACCTTGATATTACGCTATAAATAAATTAAGTAGTCAAGTAAACATATCACTATATCAGTCTAATTACAAAAATTGGATGAAAGCAAAAAAAAAAAAAATTTGGTGAAACATAAAGAACAATGCGCAAAAATCGATATCAGGTTTACCTGAAGAATAGCATGATGCTAGTAACAAAAATTCAAAGTTAATTTAGGACACTGGAATAATTACTTGCCTCAAACTCCTTTTGGCACTCATGTTGAATTGACACAGCTTGTTTCAGGATTCCATTCTCCTGAAGTAGCGATTCAACTTGCTCCTTAAGCATCAAATTCTCCTGAACATAGAAGTTAAGAAGTAAACATACTGCCACTTGCATACAACTACAAGTATACAATTCCAATTCTGTACCAATCAATTTACCTGTTGAAAATTTTGTGCAGTTTGAGCATTGGCACGAGCACAAATAGATTTCTCAAAAGCCTCAAGAGCCCCGGTGGCACGAATTCTTGCATCATTGACATCAGATGCAACACTCATTTCCCTTACAAAAAGTTCTACCCACTCTACACCGTCAACAGGTAAATCTTCTGAGGGTGATGTATCTTTTGCAGACACACTACCTTCATCCCCATGAGCTGAAAAAGTAAGATGAAGTAAGGTACAATTAGTAAAACCACCAAGATGAAACAGGAAGGGAGAATACAAATGGGATGGAGGGAGTGTGATCAAAGGCTTCCTCCGAGTCATTCATTTGTTTACCTTTGATTAAAATACATATCACAAACAATAAACACCGTAAACAATTGTATTAGCAACCGTAAATATTAATATTGTATTGAAATGATGAGCATTACCTGAGGGCGGTTGGGTGGGGGTGTTTGTAAAGGCATTAGGAGGAGGCAGGTCATTAACAATGCATCCTAAACGAAGGTCATTCAAGCTTTTGATAGCTAAATCCAAATCATGTCCGTTATTCTCAAGTACTTGCTCAATTAGCTGCAAACCCATTGCCACAATCAATCAATCAATGAATAATAAAGTCTACAACTTTACGGCTCCCTGCGTCCCAATCATTTGTTTAACTTTGATTAAAGATACGTAAACAAATGATTGAGACTTTGAGCAAATACTTTATAAAGATGAAAGAAGGAGGAAACCTTGTTATCCATAAAGGGGAAAATAGAGAGAAGAACAAGTTAGAAATGGTAGCATAATTAATTGGTGATGATCAAATCTAATTCAGAGTAAAACTATACATGGCTTAACCTAATATAGTTGTTGGTCGGACAAAAACCCAAACTCACCTTGAACTAACCCAAATACGAGTACCTGAATACCTGTTCAACCCAATTTCCGGCACAATTATACAATTAAAACTACAGGACTAGGAAAATATCAAAAACAGCATTATGAAACTCCAATATCCATGAACCACAAAGGGTACATGCCCCCCAGAAAACTCTCCTAAACGTACGTGCCTTATGATGTCATAGCGAGCAACGAGAATGTATTGCATATTTGAATTCGGCTTTGAAGGACCACCACTAAAAACTCGTAACTAGATATATTTAATCCATACAATGTTAATCAACCACTACTTCCCTTCCCTTGGGAGCCTCATCGATTGCAAGATTTTTCGATGTCTAAACTATGACTTATGTGCACAAGCACAACATAGGACCATTCCCTTGTTAGTTAAATATAAACACAAGAATATATAAACCTTAATTTCGCAAAAAATAATCATCACTATCGAAAGTTTACCTCATCGAAGTACCAAGATCCATTGCTAGAAGAAGGTGGAAAATTTTGATCGATCATCGAAGTTTGATTAGAATGTTTCTAACGAACGAAGTAGAGAAAGCAGTTGCGTTGAAAGATTTGATAGTCGAAGATTGAGAAAAAATAGGAGAGAGAAAGGATATTTGGTAAAATGACAGAGTCTTGAATTTGGGGGTGCGACGTTTTTTTGATAAAATTGAAATATGTTTAATCACTGTCATCTCACCGTCAAATTGTAGTTTGATCTAAGAGCTATGAGTGGTTCTCATGGTTCTCATTATCTTGTTGGTTCTCATAGGATCCCGAATCTATATATATATATATATATATATATATATATATATTGTGTTCTGTTAGGAAGGTTGTGGAGTAGTATTTGACCTGTGGCCACTCGACCGAGTGCCCCTCACTCGATCGAGTAGCTGCAGGTGTGGCAGATTGGGAGTAATCTGATTTCGGGCTACTCGATCGAGTAGCTAAGATACTCGATCGAGTAGGGCCAGCTCGACTGAGTGGCACTGTTACATGAATTTTTCGAAAATCAAATTGTTTGAATTTTTCTTTTTGCATATTTTGATATTTATAATGGTTATTGAAGGTTAGTGTCATGTTTGAGTCGACTTATTAATTATGGTTGGGTCCATGCTTGACTTATAAATGATATTTTGTGGGATTAGATGTGACACAAAGGTTTCTTTTATTGCATTCATTTTAATTCCTCACGTCTATAAGAGAGCGTAACTTATTTATTACCGAAAAGACTTGTTAATTGGTTCGCAGAATTTCTATAACTATATTATATACAATTAATATGTGCATGCCTTCTTATGGTCCTTGATACTTATCCTCGTAAGGTTGTAGATATATATATATATATATATATATATATATATATATATATATATATATATATATATATATATATATATATATATATATATATATATATATATATATATATATATATATATAATTAGGATCACATGAGTCCACCCTATCTTTTTGAGTCCGTGAGTCCATGATATAATATCACACGTTATATTAAACAATATCACAGCTTATATTGTTTTGTAATATAATACCACCCGTTATGCTACACAATATCACAGCTTACAGTTTCACACGTTATATTAAACAATATCACAACTGAAAAAAAAAGTTTTTGAAAAAAAAAATTCGAAAAAAAATCGTGATATTGTTTCGTAATACAATATCACATATTATACTAAACAATATCACAGCTTACATTAAAAAAAAAAAAAAATTAAAAAAAATTAAAAAAAAATTGAAAAAAAAAATCTCGAAAAAAAAATTTTTCGGAAAAAAAAATCGTGATATTGTTTTGTAATACAATATCAGACGTTATACAAAACAATATCATAGCTTACATAAAAAAAAAAAAAAAAAAAAAAAAAAAAAAAACTTTTTCGAGAAAAAAAAATTGAAAAAAAAAATTACGGAAAAAAAAATTGAAAAAAAAAATTCGTGATATTGTTTTGTATAGTGCGTGATATTGTGTTATGGACTCATGGACTCAAATATATAGGTGGACTCATCGGATCTTGCCGCTATATATATATATATATATATATATATATATATATATATATATATATATATATATATATATATATATATATATATATATATATATATATATATATATATATATATATATATATATATATATATATAAGCTTTTGTTAGTAGTGATTAATGAGTAATGTTGGCAAGGTGCTTCACGTATAGGAAATTGTTTGATGGTGAACTTCGGGGACGAAGTTTCTTTTAAAGGGGAAGAGTAATGTCGCAAAATAAAAAGGAAATAAAAAGGCTGATATTATAATAATTTCGTTGTTTGTTTGTAATGTTTTCTATTGTCTCTATTATAATTCTAGCATGAAGTTATAATTGTTTTAATTGTTTTGATGAGTAATTTGTATGTTTAAGTAAAAGTTGAGTAATTTACAATGAAAAGATAGTCATAAAGAGATGAGTATGTTGGGAACGGTAACGAAGGGTTAGAATCATGCAGTGTAACAGGATCGTTGTGTGGCATGTTTTGATGTTAATAGTTGTGTATTAGTGAAAGTATAGTCTCATAATGTGTGGCTAAGAGTTTGGATTAGTAGTATAATCGTTGGTCGTGTTGGTACATGTCGTGTGATTGGTACTCCAAGTTGTGGGTTGTAGAAGTCGGTCTATATGGTGTGTCGGACAGTGATGATGATGATGACATAGTGGGGTAATGCTTCTAGAGAGTAGTGACCTGTGTCGGGAGAACAGTGCTGTCAACCTTGGTTTCTTGTCGTGCGGTTGGGGAAGGGTGAGTTGAAATTCGGGGACGAAGTTCTTTTTAAGGGGGGAAGACTGTAATACCCGACCTTTTAGGGACCCGTTGACCGAGCTTTGGGGGCAGGCATTAGTCCTTAGGGATGCATGCCGGAGTTACCTTGTGCCTTGATTGCCTTTAGAAGTGAGTGGTACTCGATAGAGTAGAGGCTACTCGATCGAGTAGCCTGGGGTACTCGGTCGAGTAGGGGCCACTCGATCGAGTAGCGTCTTTTCAGCGAGGGTTTATAATCTTGTTTTGTTAAAACCACAAATCATTTCCGCCTCCTTCCTTCAGATCTATGGGTCGCCTCCTTCCCTTCCCTTCACCAAATACCTTCTATGGGAGCCTTTAAGGATGTTAGTGCCTTGGGGATGCGTTGCTTGAGTCGGGTAGCGGTATTAACGCCGTTGTGAGATGCGTAGGTATGTCGCCGTCATCATCTTGGTCTTTGTTGATTCTTATAGGGTTGTGGTGACAGTAATAGGCGGTTGTACTATTTTTTATAGGGGTTTTACTTACTTGGTCGATGTTATGTGGATGGACGAGGAATCGCTGCTTTTGGTTAAAGGTATGTTCGCCTACTCAGTCTCTGTTGGTTGTTTAGAGTGTCGGTTGTTGTTATTGATTGTTGTTGTCGTTGCTGGGGTTGTTGTTGTTGTTGTTGTTGTTGTTGTTGTCGTGGCTTGAAAATTTTTGAAATATTTTATTTTTGAAATCGTTTTAAGTTTTCCGACGTAAAGTTGTACACAAACTGTCGATCAAACGCCGCGATTCCTAAGCATGTTGTAGTCCGATAATCATCGGGTGTTTGTTGGAGTCTCAGCAGATACTGGGTATCTACAGCCTGGATGTACCGAATATGGTGTGCAATGAGCCTCTGTCATGATCATCTTTTTCAACTCCTCATCACTAGGTACACACCATCTCCCATTAAATTTCACACTACTATCTGTATGAACAGAGAATCTAGACACTGTCCCTTTCTCTACTCCAGCTCTCCACTTCTCAACCTTATGATCCAAAGCCTGTTTCCTGCGAATATCATCATAAAGATCTGGCTCCACTGTCAAGTCCCCTCTAGCATCCCCTTTCTGTATCATATGTATCCCCATCTTTCCCACCTCATCTCCCAACCGCATCAAAGACATAGCTATGCAAAGAGAATGTACACTCTTCCTGCTCAACGCATCTGTAACCACATTAGCCTTCCCTTCATGGTATATAATATCCATGTCATAATTACCAATCAGCTTCATCCACCTCCTCTGTCTCATGTTCAGCTCCTTTTGAGTGAAGATATACTTGAAACTCTTATGATCTGAAAATACCTTAAAGGTCGTCCTATAAAGATAATGCCTCAAGAGAGAGAATGATTTCTAGAGAGAGAAAATTCTCTCTAGGAAATTAGGGTTTCGGTTGCACCATGGCAAAGAAACCACGATCTAAATCTTCTCTCAACAAACAAAAAATTTAATCTAAGGCAAAATTAAGACTTTATTTCACAAATACTGCTGATCTGCATCTTGATAATAGTGATAATAGTGACGAAATGGATGAACCTACTGATTTGGAGATACCAGCTGCTTGTTCTGAAGGTCCTGTGATTCCGCAATCCTCTGACGCGAAGACCACTCGTTCGGTTAGTGAGATTGTGGGGATTCCGATCCTTAATCTGGATACTGTGGTAGAAACTGTTGAATCTGAAGAATCTGAGGTCTCTGAGGCAGATGATGATCCAGTTACTGAAGAACCTGGGTGGACTCAAGTTGCTGGTAAGCGTCGTCCTAACACTCCTGTTAAGCAAACTATTCAAATCACTCTTGATGATGTTAAGCCAGAACTTGAATATTGGTCAACTACAGTCATCTGTTATGTGTTGGGTGGTAACCCTCCATGGGCACAGTTGTCTGGGTTCATTAAAACCATTTGGGGACAATATAAATATGATAAAGTGTCTTTCTTACCTAATGGGGCGTTTCTGGTACACTTTCGACCATGGAGTGTAGGGACCTGGTTTTAAAGCAGGGTTTTCCAATGTTTGGAAACAAGCCTCTTGTTGTCAAACCATGGACTGAAACTGCTTCTTTGGCTAAGGAACCTGTTAAGGCTGTGCCAGTTGGGATTCGTTTGTGTGGTCTAGGTCTTAAATTCTGGGGAGCCTCTTGTCTGGGGAAAATTGCTTCTATTATTGGCAAATTTATAAGAGCAGATGCATCTACCATGGATAAAACCAAAATTGGCTATGCTCGTCTTATGGTGGAGGTTCAAATAGGGAAAGAATTCCCAGATAGAATTTATTTTAAGGATGAAAAGGGGGCAGATGTCAGTGTTGGTGTGGAGTACAAGTGGAAACCAGTAAGTTGTGGTGCTTGTAAAGGTATTGGCCACACTAAAGAGGCTTGTATTAAGAAGGCTGCTGCACCACGCATAATTCAAGTGTGGAGGCCAGCGGTGAAAGCCCCTGGTCCTGTAGCTCCTCCTACACAACCTCCTGCTTTAGTGGTTCCAGTTCCCGAGACTCCTTTTGGTGGCCCTACTCATCATGATTCGTCTTTGCTACCTTCTGCTAGCCCAATTTTGCAGGCCACTAGGCAAGAGCTTGTGACCAGCCCTTCCACCAGTCCTGATAAAACTTATGCTAAGGCTGTTTCACCAACTAAAGATAAGGGGAAGAGTATTTCTCAAGTGTCAATAGATGTTGGAGGTTCATCTTCTAGTGATAATGGATAAATTAGGGTTTTGGAATGTACGAGGAATGAATAATCGAAATAAACAGCTAGATATTAAGAGATTTCTCTACCAGAATAAGGTTGGTTTATTTGGTTTAGTAGAAACAAAAATAAAAGAGCAAGACTTCTTGACTGTTCTGCATAGACTAGGGCATTACTGGGAGGGAGTTAATAATAATATTCATCATCCTGGAGGAAGAGTTTGGATTATTTGGCTTCCACAGTTATTTTCTGTTCATCCTATTGCTAGTTCTGACCAACACATCACTATTGAGGTTATTGAAATTAGCTCTGGTGATTCCTTTTGGTATACAGTGGTGTATGGCTTCAATTCTGAAGGGGAGAGGCAGGGATTATGGAGTCAGCTTAACAATAATCATAAAGATAATTGTTCTAAACCTTGGTGCATTTGTGGTGACTTCAATTCTTTGCTTAATTATAATGAGAGACTTGGGAGTGATGTGACTTGGAGTGAAATCAGATATTTTAGACAGTGTGTGAACTACTGTGAAGTTACTGATATCCAAGCTTATGGCTCTTTTTATGCTTGGAACAATAAACAGGATCCTACCACAAGGGTGTTCTTTAGAATTGATAGATACTTAATTAATATTGACTGGATGCTACTTTATCCTGATAGCAATGCTTATTTCATGAATGAGGGCAACTTTGACCACCGTCCCTGTATTTGCTCTAGGAAACCTGATAGTCCTGCTAGGAAGCCAAGCTTCAGATACTTCAACATGTGGAGTCTTGATCCTCAATTCAAGGATATCATTCAGCATGAGTGGAACAGAACAGTGGTGGGAGTGAAAATGTATCAAGTGGTTACTAAACTCAGAAACTTAAAGAAACCACTGAAACTGCTCAATAAGAACAAATTTTCTGATGTGGAACGCACTGCTGATATGGCTAGAATCATTTTGGATGATCTACAAACCCAACTACATCAGAACCCTTATGACACTCAGCTTAGTCTTGCTGAAAGAGAGGCTGCTGAGTCCTATGCCATCTTTCAGAAAGCAAAGATTAGCTATTTGAAACAAAAATCTAAAGCTGATTGGCTGCTGGGGGAGATGAAAACTCTAGATATTTTCACAGTCAGATAAAACAGAGACAAATTCAGAACAAAATTTTTCATATTAAGGATTCATGGGGTTATTCATCAGGATCCTCAAGGTATTGAGAAAGCTTTCTTGGAGTATTATAAAGGGTTATTGGGTACTAGCAATCATACTACTAAAGTCCATAAGGCCACTGTTAGATCTGGTAAAGTAATTGATGAGTCTTTGTCTATCATTCTTTTGCAACCTATCACACATGAGGAAATTAAGTCATGCTTCTTCTCTATTCCTGCATCTAAAAGCCCTGGTCCAGATGGCTTTCCTAGTCAGTTATTTAAGGACTCTTAGGACATTGTTGGACCTGGGATTTGTGATGCTATTAAGGACTTTTTTTCTATTGGTAAACTTTTAAAACAGCTCAATACTACCAATATTATTTTCATTCCAAAAGTTAGTAACCCTACAAGTGTGTTAGAGTTCAGACCTATAGCCTGTTGCAATACTATCTACAAATGTATTGCTAAGCTCCTTTGCAACAGGTTGGGAAAGGTTTTGCCTGATCTTGTCAGTATTAATCAAGGGGGCTTTATTAAAGGCAGAAACATTGTTGAGAATGTTCTCATCTGCCAGGATCTTGTTAGGCTCTATAATAGGAAGGTAGCCTCCCCTAGATGCCTTGTCAATATTGACCTGAGGAAGGCTTATAATAGTATTGAGTGGGACTTTCTCTCTCAGATGCTCCATCATCTGAAGTTCCCTGCACAATTCGTTGGGTGGATTATGAGCTGTGTATCTTCTTCTACTTATTCTTTAACTCTTAATGGGAATTCTTTTTTATTTTTCAAAGGCAAATGTGGGCTTAGACAAGGTGATCCTCTATCTCCACTCCTTTTTACTATTTGTATGGATTACCTCTCCAGAATCCTCAATGTTGTAGGGCATCAAAATGACTTTAGATTTCACCCAATGTGTGGTCATCTGAGATTGAATCACCTTTTATTTGCTGATGATCTCCTTCTCTTCTCTAAAGGCACTGATACTTCCATTATGTGGCTGTTAAGGGCTTTTGCTACCTTTTCAGTAGCTTCTGGTTTATGCCTCAATAAAGAGAAAACTGAAATTTATTTCAATGGTGTTCAACCTCAGACTGTGGAGGCAATTTTGCAGGTGTCTAGTTTTAAGAAGGGCTCCCTCCCCTTCAAGTATCTGGGAGTCCCTATCTCTTCTAAGAAACTCACTAAAACTGAGGGAAGGAAACTTATGGATAAAATTACTACTAGGTTCAGAGCTTGGGGGGCTAACCATTTGTCTTCTGCTGGTAGACTCACTTTGGTTACCTCAGTTTTACAGTCCTTGCATTCTTATTGGTCTACTATCTTTTTAATACCTAATGGCATTATGAATAGGATTGATAGTCTGTGTAGGAATTTCTTGCGGGGGGGGAAGATTCTTACTTACGTGCCTCTGCAGTGAGTTGGGATAAATGTTGTGTTCCCAAAGCAGAAGGAGGACTGGGGATTAAGCATTCAAAGAATTGGAACAAGGCATTGCTTGGAAAGTATGTTTGGTGGATTACCTCAAAGAAATACCATTTGTGGGTGAAGTGGATATCTCATGTCTACTTGAAGGATACTCATTGGACCAACTATAATCCTCCCCCTGATTGTAGTTGGTCTTGGAAAAAAATTGCACATATAATGAGCATCTTTAAGCCTGCTTACTCTGCTGATTCCTGGATCGGGAAACAGGCTGATTATACTGTTAATGAGGGTTACAACTGGTTAAGGGATTCTTCTCCTAAAGTCAGTTGGTGGAGAGTTTGCTGGAACAGTATGAATGTTCCTAAAGCTTCCTTTATTTATTAGGCTGTTGTTCTTGGAAGATTACTTACTAAAGATCGTCTTGTTCGAATGAGAGGTGTCTCTGACCTGAGTTGCTTCCTTTGTCACAGCTAAGATGAATCTCATGACCATCTTTTTTTTGATTGCTTATATAGTACCAGATGTGTGCAGCTAATGCAACAAAAGCTTCAGCTTTATTTTGAACCTCTTGACCTTGTCAATTGGAATAGAAGAGGAAGAAGGAATAGTCTACTGGTGAGAAGGGTTACCTGTGCTTGCTATATACAGTTGGTTTATCTTATCTGGCAGGAACGTAACAAGGCGAGATTGTACTCCAAAGTCACTCATCCTGTGTTTATTGTTAACCAAGGAATTCAATCTGTGTGCACTCGGTTCAGGACTAGAAACAAAGCTGCCATTACCAGAGAAGATGAAGCTTGGCTTCAACACTTGATACAATAGTTTGAATAGTTGGATACCTTTTTTGATTATACTTGATAGATACATTTTTGTACTAAGTCATTTATACGAACTTTTGTAGCTCCTTTGATGATGATTAATATACTTTAACCTTTCCCAAAGAAAAAGATAGTGAAAAAATCTTGAGAGCAAACACAACTGCACCCAACTCCAGATCATCTGTCGGATAATTCTCCTCATAAGGCTTCAATTGCCTAGAAGCATAGGCAATCACTTTCCCGTTCTGCATCAACACGCATCCCAAACCATTCTTTGAAGCATCTGTATATACCTCAAAGTTCTCACTCCCTTCAGGTAATGCTAAGATTAGAGTTGTGGTCAAACGCTCCTTTAATGTTTGGAACGCCATCTCACAACTTTCATCCCAACGAAACCTGTTCTCTTTCCTCATCAAAGCTGTCATCGGTCTGGCTATCTTGGAAAAGTCTTTCACGAACCGTCGATAGTACCCTGCCAAACCCAATTTATGATCTCTGCCACATTCTTCGGTGCTTCCCACCGAGTAACTGCCTCTATCTTTGTAGGATCCACCGCAACACCCTTCTTTGAAATCACATGCCCCGGAAAAGCAACTTCTTCTAACAAGAACTCACACTTAGACAACTTTGCATACAACTGATTGTCTCGCAAAGTCTGTAACACTATCCTCAAATGCTCCTCATGCTCCTCCTTAGTCTTTGAGTAGACTAAGATATCGTCGATAAAGACCACCACAAACCAATCCAAAAACTGACTGAAGACCCGGTTCATCAAATCCATAAACACTGCAGGTGCATTAGACAACCCAAACAGCATCACAACATACTCATAGTCACCATACCTCGATGTAAAAGCTGTCTTCGGTATGTCCTCATCCCGAATCTTCACCCGATGGTATCCCAACCTCAAATTGATCTTAGAAAAGACCGCTGCACCATTCAACTGATCAAACAAATCATCTATCCTCGGCAAAGGATACTTGTTCTTCACTGTAACCCTGTTCAGCTCTCTATAATCGATACACAACCTCAAACTCCCATCTTTCTTTTTCACAAACAGAACTGGAGCTCCCCACGGTGATACACTAGTTCTAATGTATCCCTTCTCAATCTAATCATCTAGCTGTTTCTTCAGCTCCTCCAACTCCTTAGGACTCATACGGTACGTTGCCTTAGAGATTGGCCCCGTCCCCGGTTTCAACTCAACACTGAAATATATCCCCATCTTCGGTGGCAAACCCGGTATCTCATTTGGAAAGACATCTGGAAACTCTCCCACCACTGGTATCTGCTCAACTGTCAGACTCTCCATACTATGGTCTCTCACATGGCATAAGATCAACGGACATCCCTTCCTCAGATAAGACTTCAAGGTCACTGCTGCAATCAACTTGACTTTGAATTTGACAACAAACCCAAGATAAGACGAACTAATTCCCTTAGGACCTCTTAAAGAAACTCTCTTCTAATGACAGTCTATCTTAGCCTTATACTTACCCAACCAGTCCATACCAACTATCATCTCAAAACCATCTAAAGAAAACTCTAACAAGTCCACAGGTAAGTCGACATGCACAACTATCATAGACACTCCCCTATACAACCTCCCACAAGATACAGACTCACCCGATGGTATGAACACCTCCTCTTTTACAGGCTCAAACTCTCTAAAACCCAAAAGCTTAGCATGACTCGACGATACAAAAGACTGTGACGCTCCCGAATCAAACAAAACAAAGGTAAAGACTCCATTAACAAGAAAGGTATCCGTGATAATGTGAGCATCATCTTCAGCTGCTTTCTTCTCCATTATGAACAGCTTACCACTGGTCTTCTGTCCACCTCCCTGTATAGTACTAGCTGATGTAGACGGCTTCGCAGCCGACCCCTGGTTGTTGTTGTTCGTCGCCGGTCTCTGGTATGAATTACTGCCATTGCGGTTAGCCCCACCATTGTTGTTACTATGACCACCCTGATTATTCCACGACCCAGCCGGTCTGTTACTAGCATAGCTCTGAGATGGACCCTAAGAGAAAATCCCCTGAGGCTACCTCTGAAAACCCCTACCCATGGCACTGGTACACTCATATCTCTTGTGGCCCACACCACCACAATTGAAGCAAGATAAACCCCAGCTACTATCACTACTACCACGGCCACGCCCATAAGAAGCTCCGCCGCTGAACCCCGACCCCGAAGAGTAAGCTCTCACCTGGTTATGGCCGCCCCTCTTGTAACTAGACTGACCACCACCCTCACTCTCAACCTTTCTCTTCTCAGAAGCTCTCTCTCTCTGTTATCCTTGGTCATCTCTACCAACCTCTCAGCTCTCCCAGCACGCTCATAAACCTCCTTAACATCAGTAAGGACCCCTACCGGCAACTTCTCCATAATCTTGGGTGTCAACCCCTTCTCAAACCTCAACGCCAAATTCTCTTGGCTCAGCCCCATATCCTCTGCGTACATAGACTTGCCGTTGAACTTGTGATAATACTCAGCAACTGTCATATCAGAAGTCATCTTGAAGTCATCAAACTCCTCCCTTAGCTTGCTACGCACTTGCTCCGACACGAAATCTCGCCTCATAGCTTTCTTAAACTCATCCCAAGGTATAAGAGATAACCCTTGTCTCATAGCACTTACTCTAACCTTATCCCATCACTCTCTAATTGCTTCCCTCAAGTAGAACGCAGCTTGTTCCACTCGAAAGTCCTCTGGGAAATGAACCACATTAAGTATGTTTTCCATCTCCCTATGCCAATTATCCAGCAGAATTGGCGCCCCAGTGCCCATGTACTCCTTAGGATTAAACCTTGCTATATGTATACTCATCTTGGCGAAATCTACACCCGCCTCCTTATCCTTTCCGAACTTCTTCAAAGCTTCAGTAAGAGCATCTTGGTTCTCCAACATCTTAACTATCTCATCTACGCTCATGTTCTCAGCACTGGCATACAACACGGTTCTCTTTGGCGGCATCTTGAAACTACATAAGAAAAGGGTAAACATGAACACACATCTCATACTCAAACCACGAAAACGACCTGTGTAAAACCCACTCGATCGAGTACCACAACCCACTCGATCGAGTTGCCCACTTACTCGATCGAGTGCCTCGACTCCAGAACCTGACCAGATTGCATCCAAAAATTTACTCCACCGAGCCACCACCTTACTCGATCGAGCTGACCCCACTCGATCGAGTGCCCAAAAACAGACTATTGCCCAAAAATGAAAAACCACCTACTCGATCGAGTGCCCCCCACTCGATCGAGTCATGCCGACTCGTACACTACCCGCATGCGTATCCCATCATTACCAACCAGCTATGTTTGTATACATATAAAACGACAAATGACAAACATACACTATATGTATATATATACACCACAACATCAATCCTACTCCACATATTTCTAAAATGCCACATTATAAAACATTCATCATGTAACTTCATTATCTAACCAACATGCATACATACACTATCATCATCATTCACCTCAACACCTCCTATCCCCCACATGCATACATCTACCAATTAATACCATACATTTCTATATAGATATACAACATACAAGGCGAACACATAGCGATCCCGACACACACCCCATAGTGATCGGTTCAAAGTTGTAGGGCGAGATCACGACTTCAGGACGTCTCCCAAGTCTTTGCATTAGCTCCTAACAACTCCTACTCGGGTTCATTTTATTTTGACTCCCTAAGTTCATTAGGTTCATTAGTTACAGGTTCCAAAATCGTCGCTCTGATACCACTTTGTAACACCCCCATACTCCAAGTGCCTTACCAGGACCACTTAAGGTATGGAAGTGCTACCATCTCGGTTACCCGAGACAATGATAATCAAATAGACCATAAATAAACGTACTTTAATAATAAAGTTTAAAGCGATACAACCAAACCTAAAACTGATAAAAAGAAATACAAATGTTCTCACAACTGTCAAACCGACTAAACAAAAAAAAAGAGTGTTCGACACAGCAGAAGACTTCTAAGACAGCACGTGAAGACTCAACCCAGCCATCCCATGCGCATCTACTCATACCTGCTCAATAACTGCTCACCATCCCCGAATGGATCACCACAATTTTTAAAACAATTAAACGAGGTCAGTACTAATTACACAAAGCAAACAGCTGCAATAAACAATATTACAAACCAAAGCAATCCCCAACTCCGTCACATCACCACACACCTGACTACACACTAAAGTGTGTAGTCTTACCAGAATACCCATCGCAACAAGTATTCCACACCGCCAGTGGGGGACCGCAGTCGTTCCCACCTAAGCCCCGCTCATCTCATCCGAGCGATAAACCCATGTTCCTTAATGTGCACATCCCCTCTGTAGCGGGTTTCACAGAGGGCGAATCAAGGGCGTGAAGCCACTCCCGCAAGTGACTTCACTCAGCCGAGGACGCACCTCGCAAACCACAAACAGTTATATGACAATCACACTATACTACCAACAATCACCAAATCAGAATCCAACGCCAATACGATATTCAACAACAACAGATAATTACAAACACAACCATGTAATCAATACTGAGTAGGGAAACCCTACCTGGAATAACAATCACCACAAGACCGTCTAGCAGCTAATCAGAACTTCTCTTCTACGAATCCTCCTCCTATAACATGTATACATACAATTACCATCTACTCATCATAATACTCTCAAAACCCCCAATTCTACCCAATTAGGGTTTAATAAAACTTATCAAAATATTATGAAAATTATATTAAAAGCTTACCCTCGACACAACGATCACAACGGCGCAAAGAACAGAACAATCAGACAAACCAAGCCTTGGGATTTGCTAATAACGTGAGAGATGCGAACAACGTAACTTTAAATCTCCTCTTGAAAGGTTTTTGAATGATAAAAGTGTTTAGGAAATAATGACGGAAGCTTTTATATGAATCTCGCGTTATTAACGAAACCTGGCTAAACAAACCCGTAAAACACACGTACTCGATCGAGTAAGTGACTTACTCGATTGAGTGCCCCTTACTCGATCGAGTACCCTACAGGCAGACTACCGTTTTGCGTAAAAAGATACTTACTCGACAGAGTAAGTCCCACTCGATAGTGTACCCATAGAAATAGAAAACCGTAGTATTATAGCTTGTGATCCGTGTAAGGCCCGAGCCACGGAAAACACAAGCAACCAAAACTGTGGAGCTTGGAGATGTTCGGGTTTTGGATAAATAATTTTTTTGTAGGGAGAATTATTTTGGAGGGACGTGTGGGGAGACGATTGATGAGGTATACGGCAGTGGAAAAGGCGTGAGGCCAAAGGGATGAAGGAAGCTGGGCATGGGTGAGTAATGACATGCCGGTTTCAACAATGTGACGATGGCGACGCTCAGCGAAACCGTTGTGTTCGGGTGTGTGAGGGGATGTGAGATGGGTAATACCCGTGAGATTGAGATGAGAAGTAAGTTTTCAAAATTCTCCACCTTTATCGGAATAAAATTGCTTAATTGGTTTGTTGAAATTTTTTTCAATAATGGCACGAAACTTAAGAAATGCGGACTCGGTGTCGGATTTGCGCTTGAGAGGATATAACCAAATATAATGAGAATAGTGATCAACAAAAATAACATAATATTTGAATGACTCATGAGATGTGACGGGAGAGGACCAAACATCAGAAAAAATAAGATCGAGTGGAGCGGTAGAAATTAACGTGGATTGTCCAAAAGAAAGCTTGTGACTCTTATTTTTTTGACACACAATACATTGTTCGGAATGAGGAATGTGAAAATTAAATCTAGAATTTAAAACTTGTAGAATTTTATTCGAAGGATGGCCATGTCGGTGGCGCCAAGACACTTGACCAGGAGCTACGGCTATCTGAGCTTGAGGCGGAGTGGGAGACCAGACGTATGAACCATCAATAAGGGGCCTTTGAAGAAGGACCGCTCCTGTCGGATTTGCCTTAACACAAAAAGAGGTGGGTGAGAATATAGCATAAGCATTATTGTCAGTGCAAAACTGCGAGACAGATAAAAGTTTACGAGAAATGGAAAGAACGACTAAGACATTAGTAAATTTAAGAGAAAAAAGAGAAGAATGGATGGTGAATGAACTAGAATGTGTGATAGGCAAGGAAGAACCATCTCCTATAACCAAATCATCAGGCCCTTCATAAGGATGATGAAGTGACAGATTGTTGAGGTTATCGGTAATATGGTGCGAGGCACCACTATCAACGGTCCATGAGTTTGAGGGCTGAGCCGAGGAGTGAGAGGAAGTGTGAGCTTGTGGGGAAGGGCCACAGCGTTGATAGGTAGGAAAAACGACATTGGGATATTTGGCCTGGAAATCGCAACAGTCAAATGCAACGTGACCAACTTCGTCACAATAATGACATCTGCCCTTGTACGGTTTGGTTTACCCGGATTGAGAGTTGGTAAGGTAGGACAGTTTGGGTGGATAGGATAAGCGATTTTGATAGTTGGGAGGATTATTGTAGGTGGAACGATTATTGTTGTTGGTGCGATAGTTGGCTGCGTGAGCGGAGGGAGTGAAATTTGATGAGGCGGATGAGGCAGGTGCATTTTTTAGGCGTAGTCCGTGTTGAATAAATTTCTCATGAAGAGCTTCAAAAGAGATTAACGTATCTCGCGCACGAACCGCCTCAATAACAGGACGGTACTTGTCATAGTTCATGCCATTTAATATCATGTGGGTGATATCATCAACATCCATTAGATGTTCAAGTTGAGCGATATCATTGGTGCAAGCCTTAATAGCGGTCATATATTCGGTGATGGGCACATGTCATCGGTGTGGGAAATGTTCTCGAGACGATCTTTAATTTGAAGGCGATGGCCTCGAGAAGAGTTGGCAAAGGTACGGGTCAAGGTGGTCCATGTGGCATGAGAAGTGGCAGCAATTGGAGGTGTAAGAGTACCGGTTAAAGCACCGAAGATGAGTTGGTCTTACCTATACCAGGTGGAATAGGCAGGGTCGGGGGCGGTGGTGGTGGCAGTTTCGGGTGGGACGGGGTTGACAGTGGCGGTTTTGGGTGGTAGGGCAGTGGTGCCAACAAGGTAGGAGAAGAGTTCGAGACCATTCATGATGGCTCGAACCTGAAAGCGCCACTATCGAAAGGTAACAGTGTTTTTGAGTTGTATGCAATGGGTGAAATTGACGAGAGTGAGGGGGTGATTTGGGTCAGTAGCATTGACAAGTTGGAGTTGGTTGTTGGCCATGGTGGTCGGATACGAAGATCGAGTAACTGACACAAGAATGGAGACACGGATGATTATGATTGTGAGGATCGTATTAGATTCGTGGTAACATGTAAAGTATGAGACGGAATGTATAATTAATTGAGTAAATAAAACTGATTACATGCATGAGCTACTATATATATACTAAATATACAATAACTAGATGCCTAAATTAGAGCTAACAGACCTACAAACAAAGGATACAACATTGACTGACAATATACACAAATTGAGGAGAGGAAGTAGGAGTCGTGGACTAGGCTATTGTAGTTTCATTGTGTGACTTTGACTTATCCTTGACAACACCTACACCATTTAGTTTGATATTATTCTTGAGTTCAATATTTGACACTATAGTGACAATCTTTTTTCATTTTTTTTTTTTTGAAAAAAAATAACGCGTGAGGACATATCATCTCTTTAATATTTAAACTCACAACATTTATTATGTATTATAGAACTATCCGATCATAACCAATAACCTACGCCAAGGACTCAAGCGTGCAAGCTCATGTACCACTCTATTACATTCTCTCCCAGCAAAGCAAAAATTAACATAATCAAAGCAATTACACAATCACCAAATATCATCTAATACCAAATGAAAATTATTCCTGCCTTGTTTCTTCTGCGTCAAAAGCCTCGATTACCATAAGGAATCACTCTTGATCGTGACTACCTTCACGTCTCTTCGTCTCGCTTCCTTCAATTATAGAAGAACTACTTCAGTCCCTGCAATCCTTGGTTTCACCACCTGCTTTTGCTGCATCACCACTTTATTCTTCCTCCCTCATCCCAACACACTTTACATGGCCTCGCTCATACACCCTCCTTAATTCCAACATCAACATTTATCTCCTCTCTCTCTCTCTCTCTCTCTCTAGGCCATTTTTCATTTCCCAAGTCACCCATCTCCTTCGATCCTTCACTGCATGCATCTCACTCATAATTTCCCACACCCCTTCGACCACAAAATCCGCCCTCGGCCTCCCCTCGTTGTACACCACCTTATTACGACATTCC
Source organism: Silene latifolia (assembly GCF_048544455.1). Classification (NCBI taxonomy): domain Eukaryota; kingdom Viridiplantae; phylum Streptophyta; class Magnoliopsida; order Caryophyllales; family Caryophyllaceae; genus Silene; species Silene latifolia. The sequence goes on from NC_133531.1 coordinate 77,153,491, forward strand.
TACACCGCCCAACATCCTACCATGAATAAAATACACTCCTTTGACCTCATCTCTCTCAGCATTACCTCCACCCACTTCCTTACCGCTCAAGCCAAATGTTCTGACTTCTCATAGTGATGATTAAGGGTGAGCATAGGTTCAAGATCGGATCGGACGGAACCGGACCTGATCGAAGACTGAAATAAAAAATTATGTGGACCGGAGACCGGACCTCAAACATTCAGTCCTGGTCTGGACCAAACCCGATTTTTTTCAGTTCGGTGGTAGACCGAAATGGACCTAAAATTAAGATTTTTCGTTATTTTGTATACGATTATTAAATTTATTTTATTGAATCAAAAGCCTACTTGATTGAAATAAAGATTAACTTAAGTAATAGTTATTGTTAAGTTTACATAATTTTTAGGTGTAAAATATTAAATTCTCTTATAAAGTTTCAAAGATTGATCATAAAAATAATAGATAGATCCAATTGGTCCGGACATAAATTTATTGGTCTTGAACGGGACCAGACCAAAGATTTAAAATTCAAAAAATATGAACCGAGGACTGGACCTTCCAATCTCGGTCCAGAGCAAATGATCCGGTCTGGCCATTTTTTTTGGTCTGGACTTAAAGTTGCTCAACCCTAGTGACGATATCTTTTGATGTGGATTTCTCCCTCATCACCTATTTAACCACCAACTACAAGTTAATAACCATTAAAGCTAACATCAACCTTAATTCTTGTTTGTTTAGAGGAGTTTGGGTGAAAATAGATACTTCGTATTATGTATAATTCCTGCATGAACTAAACGAGGCCTGAAACGTGGAAAAAATGATTCTTACTGACGATAGTAATATTCCCTTTGTTCCGATCAATTGTTGTCCTTTGGTTTTGGCACAAAGACCAAGGAAAGGGAAATTGGCCAATTACCAAATGTCAAGTGGAACAAATTGATTGTGAATGATCAAATTGTTCATCAAGTTCATTCTTATAATAGAAAGGATAACAACTCACTAAGACACCCAAATATGGAAAATGACAACAAATAACCGAGACGAAGGGAGTATAACAGAAACCTAGAAGAAAATATGTGAAACTGATTGATTACTCCTCGTATTCTCGTAACCTATACACTTGTATCAAATCGTTGCAATTTCGACTACTATAGCTAACAAACATCAAGAACTGCCGCAACTAAAAACAACTCATTATCATTACATGAACAACCTCCTTCATGACTCGACTTACACCCACACCCATCCCACTTCCTCAACCTCTCCTGCCTTCTCCTTCTCCTCATCTCCTCCTTTGAAACCGTCTTGGGTAACTCTGGGACCACCACCTTGAGTCCCACCTCCAATGCCGGAGGTTTCAGGCAACATTCCTCATCACACTCTGTTCCATCATCTCTGCTCATGTAAACCCAATTTTGAATCGTCATGTTTTGCGCGTCAAAAACATTCTTCCACGGTATCTCAGTTCGCGACAAGAGTTTTGAGCTGCTTGTTTTTCCTAAAAAATTAGGCTTTGTATTTCTCCATCTCAACTCGAACACGATTTTCTCGTCTTTCAGGTTGGAGATTGAAGTCTCCTTTCCATTGCACTCCAATGAGAAATTTTCATTCCATAAAATATAATTGTCATCTTTCTTTGATGTGATTATTTCCCTGGTGTTTAGTTGGATTCTTCTGTTATTTCCAACAGAAAGATAGCACCTTGTAAACAAAGCGCCTTGTCGCTTTGTTGCGATGTTCTTAGCTCCGATGATGCGTATTTCGCATTTAACAGAAGATTCAGCCATGGAATTTATATAATTCTAGAGTGAACTGTGAATATATAGTATAAGTTTAAGGATTGAAATAGAGAATAATTTTGGCGTGTTTGTTCCTCAGGTAATAAGTAATGCTGTGTATATATAGTAGAATAAAGTTATATTTGGTACAAGACAATTTAGAGGCAACTAACTAGATTTTAAATGTTTTTATATTGGGAACAACGGTAGGAGACAATTTCATGGCGACTTAATTTTATACTAAGATGTTGAACATCATAGATTACTTATTTAGTGGATTATGATTTAGTTGCGATTTAGGCTTGAAAAGTGATACCTTTTGAATTATTGTAGTTAAAGTTACCTCTTCTTAATAATGAAGAGCCCAAATTTGACTCCTTGACTAAGTTGCCTTTCTTCATCACTAATTCACTCACATTTATTCGTAAAATCTCGATCTGTGGCTTTTGGGAGTAGAAATGGATCCACCCAACTACCCAAGGGAGCAAGAAACAAAGGGGTGGAGCGAGGGGGTAACTAAGGGCAATTGCCCCTGTTAGCGTTTGGAAATTTTGAAAATTTTAGTTAAAATTTTTGAAATTTTTCGAGTTCCCTTATAATATAACATTTTCAACCATGTTGAAAATTTTCGCTCCCGCTAACTTAAAATCTTGACTCCACATTGAAGGCACAATGGTATATATTTCAATCAATAGTATGCGGATCTATCTTCTATTCAATAAAGGTCTCCCTTTTGGTGAGAATCGTTTTTCAGTCTGTTGTCCGGAAGCGTGAATATCTCGTGTTGAGTCTCTGCTGTATGCCTGTATCTGTGTCCATTGTCCATAATAGTACGATATTGTCTGTTTTGGACTAAGGCCCCACGGATTTACTCTTGGGCTCATTCCCAAAAAAACCTCATACTATTATATTTTCTAGACACTTGTATTTTCTAGACACTTATATTTTCCGAATTGCCAAATGATGTTTTGAGATCCTTGGTTTATAAGAAAATTATTTTTCTGGTTTCCATTAGATTGGTTTTCGATTATAAATATCCTTTAATTTATAAGAAAATTATTTTTCTGGTTTCCATTAGATTGGTTTTCGATTATACCTATCTTTTATAATTGTCATATATCGTTCTATTAATAAGCTGTTCTTTTCTTTCAAAAGAAAAAAAAAGTAGATACATGAGTTAGCTTATTTAGTAATTTAGCATAATCCTTACACTTATATAGTATATAGCGTAAAACATGTAAAACATGTAGATCTGTAAGTATATAAACAAAATAGTATAGACTAATCACTACGGAGTATAACACATAATTATTTTTAAAAGTTGAAAATTAATCTTCGTCCATACAATTTGAAAAAATAAAGAAAAAATTACGAACTAATCTAGGCCAGCTTATGTGAAAGCACGAATGGGCCTTGTGTCATCGTCCGGTACTTTAGCTGGATCGTGGTGCGCCCCCTTCCCCGTCTCTAGAGCAAAATGCAAGTAATAACAAGGGTCTCGTACTAGTGAGAGATCGCCAACTAGCATAATTTTCGGCACTCGGGGTGTGTGTCGTCGGGAATCCTAGTCACGATTATCATAGTCCGGCACACGAAAGCATAAAAGTAAGCAATATGATTATTGAAAGCAAGAGACAAGGAAAATATCAAGCTTAAAGAAGAGAATCGGTTTTGATTGACTAGCACTCCTCAAAGAGGCTTATTTAATAGTTTGGTTCATGTAACCGAATACATTGAGTGTGCAAAATAGCGATACGTTTTCTAAACGCCTAAAAACGTAACTTAAACTAAAAACAAAGCTCCAAGATTCGACACGCCTAAATGAAACTAAAAATAGAAATGAAAATACATAAGTGCAAATATGAAATCTAAGGGCTCGAAGTGAACGGACCGCGCACTCGCAATTATCAAAGATTATGCGGCTAAAAGTGCGGCTCCTTACACCTTGCATAGTTCGTGTACAACCTATGGCAGTTTGTGTTTTTCACATAAAATGACCTTGGCCAATTCATATCGTGTTTTCTTTTCGGGGAAGTGCTGATTGACCCCCATATAATCATATATAACTTTGTGCAATTGTGAAATTAACCCCCACAACTTTCAATTGGAGTAATTTGGCCTTCTAACTTATATAATAAGTGAAATTAAACCCCTTTATCAGAATCTCACGAGAAATTCAATTTATCATATAAAAAAAAAGAAAAAATGGTTATGTTTTTATGGAAAATACAAAAAAAATAAAATAAAAAAATAGCATAAATTAGATAGAAAAAATTAAAAATACTTTGCAAAAATCAAACAATTTATTATTTATATAAAGTACGGATTTTTCAACTTGTTTTTACAATTTTTGTAAAAACATTTCAATTGCAAAATATTTTTTCAACTTTTTTTTTACATACGTATGTAATTCAGTATGATTTTTTGAAAAAAAAATAATTAATAATTTTATGTGAATTTCTTTGAAATGTTGAAAAATAGATTATTTTGAATATTGGTTTACCCTTTTTATATATTTTTTATATTTTTTGTCATGAAAATATTTTTTTTCAGACTTCTGATTTTAACACAACTACCTAACAAAATATTTTGCAATTGAAATTCTTTTACAAAAATTGTAAAAAAAGTTGAAAAATATGTACTTTATATAAATATAATAATTGTTTGATTATTGTAATGTATTTTAATTTTTTTTATCTAATCTATGCTTTTTTTTAATTTATTTTTTGTAAACTTTTATTTTGTATTTTTCATTAAAAATATAACCATTTTTACTATTTTCATATGATAAATTGAATTTATCGTGAAATTTTGATAAAGGGGTTTATTTCACTTATTATGTAAGTTATGGGACAAATTACTCTAATTGAAAGTTATGAGGTTAATTTCACAATTGCACAAAGATATGGGGTCAATCACCACTTCCCTGATTTTCTTTTTCCTTTTCAAAATCCTGGCTTCCGAGTTTAGTAACATCATAGAAATAATTAATCTATACTACTTCCTCCATTCAACTCCACTCTACCTATTTCACTTTTGTACACTATTCACAATTGTGTATTCAATTTCGATTTTCTCTCGATACGTAAGTGAAAATATATTCATGTGGGATCTTGTTTGATTCGTCTTTACGAGTACATTAAAAATATCTAACTTTTATAATTTTTGCAAATACATAGCTAACGATATTTAGCGCGTAAAATACGCGTTGACAAACATGAAAAAGGATAGTGGTAGAGTGGAGTTGAATGGAGGAAGTATCTTAGTAGATCTGCTAATTAATCTACTTTAACTTTTGTAATGTACAGTCATTTAGTTAGACCTTGTTTTTTTCTCGGCTAAATTTCAACTTTTATTCAACTCGGCTAATTTAAGCTCTATTTATTTTAGCAAATTTTAACTCACTTCAGCTCCATTTAAAACTAAGTTTATCCACAGATTCATCTTCAGATTTCAGACTCTCCCACCTCAGCTTTCCACTAACTTTCCATTCTTCAGACTCAGACTCAGACACTCTCAGACTCACCTAAAAAATAAACTTTATCCTCATTCTCATTTCAGACTTTGTCACATCAACTTCCCACTCAACTTATTTTACTTTTATATTTCATTACATTAATATCTTCAATTATTTCATGATGACATAATTTTCACTTAAATAAATCAAATATTAAGTACCCGTCCTATTCTTCAACATCTTCCACATTTCCTAAAACGACAAATTCACAAAGATCTTACACTTTTCTTATTTGTCTATCATTTGTGGTTATAATAACTTGTAACCCCACATTCTCTCTCTTACTTTCACTTATATCAACATATCACCATACCACTAAATTTTACTCCAAAACAAATGTGGAAGATCATTGTGAATAGGATGGAGTATAAGGTAGAGAAATATATGTGACTAGCATACAAGATAAAAGCTATTTCTTATTTCAGACGAGATTTTTCCCGTCTGAAGTAAGACGGACAAAATGTTGTCATTTTACGATAAAATTTTACTATTTTCTGATAAAATGTTACCATCATTTTAGGGTAAAAAGTGACAACTTTAGTTATATCATTTTGTTATTAAATGGTTACATTCTTTTAAAAAATGGTGACATTATGTCCGTCTTATTTTAGACCGTCTGAAACAAGACGGACTATATCAAAAAAATCTACAATTTTTATTAATAAAATAATACGCCATTATTTGTGAGTCTCAACAAGCGTCTTGAAAATCAAAGACGGGGGCTCAGACTCTCAACTCAAACGCACCACTTTATCCCTTAAAAGCATGAAAAAGCTGAAAGTCACATGCTAAGACTTTCCCTCAGACGCTCGCTCGTATGGTCGTACCGCGTTAAACATAGTCTAACTCACTTGAACTCCATTTTGCTCCAAAAAACAAGCCTAATTTATACGCTAGAGAATTGACATAAATGGTTATGTTGAGAAAAAGAGTAATTTGTTCGAAATTAGTAAAATTGGTTAAACAAAATTGCTTCAGCATAAGATCGAGAATCATTCCGGCAAAATTTAAAAAACCTATAATCAACTCTTTTTAAGAGTATAAAACCCTAGTTAAGCCATATGATTGGGTGAACGGAGATATGAGATTATCCATTAAAATGAATAATCAGTAGTGGAAGGCAGCATGGATGTACGTAATACAAGGAGAAGCCGCCCACTTAGCACAAATTTAGAATCCAAAATCAGCATTACATAACTTATTATTGAGTGTCGGGTGATTACTCAGTAACATAATTAACAAACAGGCTACAAAAGCTGAAGATTAGAACAAGAGTTGTTAATTAATTATAGTGACAATAAGAGTTTGCTTTACAACTCAATCTGCACATTTTTTATCTTCGAATTATTACTTTTTAGTTTTCAAAATCATTATACTTATCTGAATCTAAGGGATTTGATCCAGTTTCTTACCATTCAGTCGTAGGCATACGGATCTCTTTATTTATTTTTTTTGACAATAATAAACTGCATATATTAAAACTGAAAGGTAAACAGTATACGGATCTCTTTAAAGCGATCTTTTTTTAACATCCATGGTACAAGTGTACAACTTGGTGGAGTATTTGGTATTCCAGCTTTTCAAGAGATGTTTGTGGTCCACCTTAATCCCTCATAAATGAGTAGTCAAGCCCGTTTGGATTCGTGTTGCCTCAAGCTGAACTCGAATTCAACTACCAAATTTGTTTAACGGAAAATTCACGTGGTATCCACGAACTTTGCCATTTTACACGTAGTGTTCAAGTTTTTAAGTTTGTACACATGATATCCTTCAGATTTGATTTTGAAGCACAACGTGTCTTTTTTATCGTTCTTAAAACTTTCAAATAAACATAAATCATAGACCAGACATTGGAATTGACTACTTTTTTTTCCAGACTAATTATCTTTTCGAGATCTATAAATTGATAAAACGAAAATGGTCATTTGGAAATTTAAGATCGAAAATATGGTTGATTTGAGATTTTCGTTAAAAAAAACCCTATAAAATGTCAATCGACAATTTCTTTTTTCAAATCGTAGATTATGATGAGATAATCATTTTAGAAAAAAATTGGCATATTCTAAATTTCGGTCTAGGAGTTATGCGCAATTGAGTTTTTTTATAGCGACAAAAAGGGTATGTTGCGCATGAAAATTAAACATGGAGGACATTATGTACACAAACTTTAAAAGTTGGATAGCACGTGCCAAATGGCAAAATTGGAGGTTATCACATTAATTAGATGAAACAAAATAATACTGATATGAATTAAACCCTTAGACCATCCCCAAGCAAAAGGTCACCTTAATCGGGTCACCAAAAAATTTTCTCTTAATCACACCTTATTAATCTTGATCCATTTTCACCCTCCCAAGCAGAAGGTCACGACCTAGGTCACCAACCCAATAATTTTTCACTTTCCAACATTTTCAATCATTTTACACATTCCCCACCCACCAAAACCTCTCTGTTACTTTTCAATTATAATTTACTAACAAATTATAAATAAGTTAATTATGTAAATTTCTTAATAAATTAATAAAATATGATAAGTATATTAATTTTATTTCGTACATTAAGAAATAAATATATTGAAAAAATATATAGAAAAATTTTAAAAAGTGAAATACGATTTTTATTGACAATCCCCCAAATAATCCCTTCCCCCAAACCATTATACCCCCAAACCAATACCGTATAGTACTCTCCCCCCTTTTCTAAATCAACATCATCTTCATCATCCTAAATCCTTCTAATTTACCATTGTCATCATCAACCATTATACCTCAAACCATTTACCATTGTCATCATCCTCCGATCTTTCCTCAAACTGAGATCTCTATACTTTGCCTTATTTGTTCGTCATCATCGAACAACCTCTCCGTAGATCACTCATCTCCATCGTTCTCCAATATTTTCTGCAACATCACCATCGTCTCCATCACCTCGTCAGGTAATTTGTATTTTTATATCTATATAATTTATTTGGGTTTATTTTTCGCATGTTTGATATTTATAATCTGTAATTTTTAATTTATTTGGCTCACAATCAAAATCAGTCATTTATTTGTGTTTTATGCTAAAAAAAAAGTTCCAAAATCAGTCATAACTGAGTTTGTTCAATAGGTAATTTTAAAAGTGATTCAAAAAAAATATGCTTGTATTTTATTTTTTCTTGCTATGGTATGTAATCCTAGTTTTTCATATTAAAATTATCTATTTTTTTGGCTGGAGAAAGGAGAAGTGTTGCTCTGCAAAATTACAGATTTGCAGGCATCCTTTTTCCCCTCTTTCATCAGTGTCCAGCAAGCAACCAACCAGATGATGCCACATACAAGGTCACCACCAATGTCACCAATTCTTCTTCAAGGTCACCTGGTGACCCTGAGTTACTCAAGGTCACCAAATTACCACCTTATTAGTCCTTAATTACTATCATTAGGATGACCCAACAAGGTCACGACCCAGTTGGTGACCTTGCTTGGGCATGGTCTTATGCATCGTAAGATTGGGAGGGTTCAAAATGAGATTCAAAAAAGATGCTGATTTTACGAGACTCCCATGCTAGTGAGTCTGAGAGCATTGTAAGTTTCTCTATTTTGAAGCTGTAATTGATTATCCATATGAATCGATAAGCATGCAATTTGTTGATTTGAATATATGGATGGTTGACTATCATGATATCATCGCCATTGAGCATCAAGGTTCTCTCCATCAGAGTCAAATGTATCTGGCCTGGCTATGATATGTTTTTCGTTCATCCTCCACTATCATATTATCTATTATGAGGAAGTAGTGATTGACCCCATAACTTTGTGCAATTGTGTAATTAATCCCCAAAATTTTTAATTGGAGTGATTAGGCCCCGTAACTTACATAATAGGTGAAATTAAACCCCTTTGTCAAAATCTCACGAGAAATTCAATTTATCATATCACAAAAGTAAAAATGTTTATGCTTTTATGAAAAATACAAAATAAAAGTTTAAAAAATTTAATAAAAAAACTAGCATATATATTAGATAAAAATAATTAAAATATTTTACGAAAATAATTTTTTTTTACAGTTTTATGTGAATTATTTTGAAATTTTGAAAAATAGAACAATTTAATTATTTTTTTTACCCTTTTATTATATTTAATATATTTTTTGTCAAGAAAATCTTTTATTCCGACTTCTGATTTTAACACAATTATCTAACAAATATATTGCAATTATTTATTTATTTTTTTACAAAAATTGGACAGTAAAAAATTTGAAAAATGTACTTTATATAAAAATAATAAATTATTTTTTTCGTAAAATATTTTAAATTTTTTATCTAATATATATGCTACGGAGTATTTTTTTATTAATAATTTAAACTTTTATTTTGTATTTTTCATAAAAACATAACCATATTTACTTTTGTGATATGATAAATTGAATTTCTCGTGAGATTTTGACAAAGGGGTTTAATTTCACTTATTATGTAAAGTTATGAGGCCTAATCACTTCAATTGAAAGTTATGGGGGTTAATTTCACAATTGCACAAAGTTATGTGGGTCTATCACCATTTCTCCGTTATCTATTATAATACAAAACATAATAAACTAGATTTTGTGCCCGTGCGTTGCACGGGTTTTTGTTAGAAATATGCGTACCTTAATAGCGGAATAGGTACGATGATCGACGTGCCGCTTTCTGCCCATGAATCCGAATCAAGACCGATATCGGTGGCTACTAGAGTCACCGTATGTGTTCACACCCCAAGTTCCAAAGCTCCACTAGGATGGAGAGCTTAACCGTGATTGTAGTGCTTAATCGTGTTGTGTGTTGTTATTATTGTGTGTATTTTTATTCACATAAAATCACACTATTTATAATGCTCTAAAAGAGCAGTTACGAAGATGAGAATTAAGGGAATAATGAGCATTAAGACGGACTTAATGGCTCATTATCTCACCCTTAATTACAGCCATTATCACATAGACAATGTAACAACCGCAACTAATGTGGCCGTTTAATGCATGAAATTCAATACTCCCACTCGGCCACACAACCGAGTCAAAAGCTCCCACTTGGCCACACAACCAAGCTCATCTAAACACGACTCAATAAGAACTATCAACCACGTTTCATACAGGAAAATGAGGCGTGCGACCAATATGTAACAAGTAGCGTTATATTAAGCCTCCATCAAACTAACATAACACTTTCACAATAACGATTCCCCAGATCATTCAAACAACACCGCAGCATACACTATCCCTTTATGCTATGACATGTCACGTAGTTATATACACAATATAACCGCCGGCCGGGCTTAACATGGTGTAGTTGAATTGACCATTCCTTAGACACTAATGAAAATCCATCTCAACTCGACAGCTTTCCTAACATGACCCGTTGAACCAACGACTTTATGATTCTCCGAAATCACGCTAAAGTAGTAACATCAAATCTCAATTTCATCTCACAGCTCCAAGTCAAAGGGATTTGTACCAAATAGGACACATAAGTCCAAAAAGGGCTCACACAGCAACAGATTAGGGAATCATCTGTCACTCCTTACGGTCGACAAAACACACATAGTATGATATATGTGTCACAACATAGCTCCCACTATGATGGGCATATCACGCTTCTATGTCGTGCGAATCATAAGTCTAGATACTACTCAAGTATCTAACCCAAGCCACTAGATTGATATACTCAATATTCAATCTGACACTTGTGATTCGGTTCAAAACTTTAGTATGAAAATAGGGTGTCTTCTCATACTTCGACTACAAAAGTCTCATCTTAGACTTACTAAGGCGACTCTATAATGAGTCAATATCTTTTCCATACAACTTATGTACAAAGATAATCTCAACACTTACTAAGTGTTAAATGACCCAGTCTCATCTTGCCCACTACATAAGTGTCAAGGCGATTACCTGTGTGACTAGGCAATCTAAAAGTTTGGTGAGATCTTACGTGCCTTATCATGCAACAAATGCATATGAACATTTTCCAAAAGATACAAAATCTTAATCAAAAAATTTTCATTATCAAACACATCCACAACTCAACAAGATTAAAACTTAAGTTGACTATTTCACATAATTAGCTCAACACATGAACTAATTAAGAACACATCTTATAAAATAATGCGCCAACCATTAGTTAATCTTACTTGATGACAACACTTAGTCCTACACAAGAACTAATCTACTCTTACCACAAAGGCAAAAAAGTGAACATCACTTGATTACATATCATTGTGCGTGTAGAGGATCGATTACGTAACAAATTACTTATCAATCACAAAATTGATGTTCAACCATGTACTAAACAAGGTACACATCAAAATAACAACTGCACTAGAACAAGAAATAATACTCTAATCATTTCTTGCGCTTATTCGTAGGTTTAGACATAACCAAAATATTATTTTCTTCTAAATATATACCAACATGTCACCAATTTACAAAGAGAACTTATTCTCCTTTATATTTTTGACATAACCATATTAATTCCACTATAATCCAATTAAATCATCACACAAATGATTTATGGAATTTGAAATATATATGGAAGATCATTCAACACATGAATAAGCTTGGAGGACACAAAGATTTATTCTTAATCATTTGAGACAAACTCAATTGATCGATCCATGTATATAAGTTTCTCGAGCACCTTGATTCGAGAAAATGGTCTTTATATCTATTTGAAAACAAAAACCAAATAGATGACCAAAATTTAGAAGAAAAGCGGAACAAATCCGAACATTTGAGAACATATCTCATAATAGTCTTAAACCTAACTATCATAAAGACACATTGTCACAATATCTATATTCTCTCATAATAACAATCCATTTTTATTACTCGGTGAAGACTCTCACTTACTAAAAGTGATAGCTCCCACTTACTAAAAGTGGTAACAACAACTCAATAGTTAGGATAACTCCCACTATCATAATGAGCAAAACATCTTAAGGATCGACCTTATGTTAATCCTTATAACTTGACATACAAGTTAATGTTTACTCTTTAGTAGACAAACTCTCATCTTTACCTTGGATCATGGGATTACTCCCACTATCCAAAACTGAAGAGAAGTTAAACTATCCTTGGTGTCTCAGTTAGATCACAAATTCTCCCCCTCACCAAAAGATAGTTTTTGCATTGTAACGAATACAAGACAAAAGTCTACTAATCTTCACCGAACACTTAGGAACACATCCAGGTGAATATATATTGTGAGTCACTTAAACACAAAGTTTAACAAATGTTAAGACATGAATGACCAACCTCTATATTATCCAAAACTTATTTTGGAGCGAATAAAATTTCCTCAAAACACATTTAAGGAATCCTCCTATAAACCAAAAGAAGGAAAACTTGATCAATGCCATACTTCACTTAACTAACCATGTCAAGTGATGTACAATTCCTCAATTAAAACAACCTCTTGTCATAGCGATTAGGAATTGTAAGATCAAAGCACATATTTTTCCTCATTTACACTTTGAACATATCAAAGAGTTATTCACAACCAACATATTTACTAAGAGTTCTAACTCTAAATTCAAAGTCGGTTTTTCACTTTTATTATAAAATGTTTGAACATATCAAACACGTTATAAAATGATAGAACAATGAATACACGCCCATATGGCATGAATCATCTCAAATGAAGAGGTAAAAAAAACGGTCTCATAATGCTCCTTAACATTTAATTACCCACAAATAAAATAAAAATAGATTGAAATATAAAGTTAAAGACAATAAACATATATTAACATGTAATCAAAACAGATAAACAAAGTAAAGCGGTGAACATATACATTATGAATAAACACATAGCCATAATGAACTATTAACAAAAGGTTAAATAAAAATCCGGTGATTTCCAATAAACTAATTATTGAAAAATAATCATGCACTCCAAGTGCATAGAGAATTAACATATCAAAGTAGCACAAAGCCTCTTTGAAACACAGTTTAGCATAACTAAAACTGAATAATCCATCGACAAAATAGATTAAATTACTACGAGTTATAAATATTCCCGCTCTGTTTCTAAATCCACAAAGGACAAGAATTAGCAGTAGATGCAAGAAACAAACATATAACTCGAATTGATGAAAATGATGTCATTTAGCTCGAATCTATCATGAACCAAATTAATATTATATCCACATTATTCTCTTGTTGACACTAAGTCAAACATATTTAACAATACCGCATATTTGTCCTCAATAGTAAGAAAAAACTATAGACCATTAATAATCATTTTGGGAGTCATTAGCGCCAAGACACGCTCTTCCACTCTTTCAATAAGTTTAAGATTTTTACTAAGACGATTGAGTGTACTGACGACAAAAATCAAGAGTTTTCCATTTTTCCTAATCCCAAATCGAGTGGCAAACAAATCACCATGGAAAAATAACTCTTTATGTCAGTCAACCCCGTATTTAAAAGGCGTCATCGTTATCTTACGTAAGATAAACAAAACGACGACAGTCCTTAAAACACTTTCGGGTCAAGACACACAGTCTTGTACCCCACGTCAAAACGAAATTGACTTACAACTAGTCTTACGCTATATAAGCTGTAAGACATGTCTCAAAACTAATTTAATAGGTCTACATACAAAATAACACAATTTTGCATGGATCAAGCTTACTATATTTGAACAAATACTAGTAAAAAACACAGATTTTCATAATCCTACTCATTAGTAAGATATTCAACCTCGATCATATAATAGTTATCACAATATCTCCAAATCGTGATTATTAATAAGATACAAAATCTTATCACTATGTTTATCAAGTTCAAAACGCTTTACCATGGTGAACAAATCACCAAAAAAAAAACACTTGTTGTCAAACACAAGTATATGGATTAAGGCACAATTCCAAATTAAATTATTAAAATCCCTTCACCTATATTGTTCGTTCGAAAATTTCGCTAAGCTCATAATCATCACAAACGCCATAAACGAGAAATTTCAACAATTTAATTAATTCTTAAGATGAAATGAAACGAAATCACATAATCTTTACAAAACGCTAAACAAATTAGCTATTACCCTTACAACATCGGCTAAACACATTAGCACGAAGAATAATATCACTTAGATATTACACAAATGTTATGCAAAACAAATTTGCACGTCTTTAAAATAAAAAAAAAACTTATTCATAACACATATGATAATTTTAATGAGTTATTGACACACAACGAATATGTATTCAAAACTTTCTCATTTCTCATGTAAAAACTAATTTTACACGTTATTATATATCACTAAGATATAACGGGGTCTCTTATGTAAAACAAAATTACATGTACAAGTACATCACAAAGATATACATCATTTATGTAAAACAAAATTACATAAATTAATATATCACAAAGATATAAGTCATTTCGTAAAGCAAATTTACAAGAACCCTCATATCACAAAGATATAAGTCATTTTGTAAAACAAAATTAAAATAATTATCATATCACTAAGATATGAGCCTTGTATGTAAGTTATAAAATCTCACCAACAACAAATGTCAATAAGATTTTATTTTTCTATGTAATACAAAATTACACAATTTCACAAGAAAAAATAAACGAAACGGATTCGCAAGTTCTAACTTTATCTTGCAAAACATAATATAGAGTTAGTAATGAGTAGCATATACTAAATTGAACACGGAGTCGAATATTAGTATTTCTCATACCCATAAATCTGCTAGCCAAAATGCTTAAAACAGAAAATGTCACTGAGACAACTAAAATATACAAACAAGGATAAATTTACGTGACTTGTAAAATATCACTTAGATATTTACCATTTACACGTAAAATAAATTTTATGAAACATATTCATAAAGTGTAATTAATATCACGAAAGATATTATCACCCACATAAAATAAATTTATATGGTCCAAGCTCAAATATATACGCGGAGTATGAAACATGTTCATAAAATATCGTGTATAACTAAAATCATATAAAACAAATTTATACGACTCGCACACTTTTATACATATAAAACACATTTATATGGTCAATACAAAACGTATATGAAATATATTCATATATAATTATAAATTGGCTAAACTAATTAGCATAAAATAATATCACTAAGATATTAAGTATTGTGTAAAACATATTTACACTTTCTAATAAAACATGCTTAATGAGACATACTCAAAAAAAAAAAAAAGGTCAACATACTCAATAGACCATAACGTCCTTATGGAACGGTATACAAATACTGCGTAAGCAACACACTATAAAACAGTATATAACACTTAGCTAGACTAGAGAAGAGGGTTCTGAGAAAACAAATTTCATAATATCATTAATGTATAACATTATAAAACATTGTCATACCCAATTAATTATGTCAAAAAAAAAACACATATGCAGTAAAACCCATTAACCCACTATCCTTATCGTCGTACCATATCATCTCTTATTTTGGATCAAGACCATAACTTGATAAAACTTCACACAGAAGGTCAAAATAATTGGATATGGCGGAACCGAGTCTGGTGCCACTTCGATTCAATCGACATCCACCATCACACAGATTGGTGATAATCGAGCCGATTGAGTCAGGTCATACTTCACACCCGCATGCCAACGGACAGTGGTGGTGCGTGACACACACGCGCCGCCATCCTGACCATTTTTTTTAATTGAATTTGGTCATGGTAGTTCGGGAAGGCGATGAGCGCCGGAACAGACGCGGGACTCACACGCATCAGGGAAAAAATCCAAAATGGAGAGAGTACTTAACATGCCGGCGACAAAACGACGGGATGAAAATCAGTCCATCAGCCAATGTATCACCACTGTCACACAGATCAGCGATGGATACTTGGATTATTCCGACCCACGCTCTCGAACGCGTGGTACCTGATAGCGACCGTGACACACACGATCGTGTTCTTGTTTTATGGAGCGTACTTGTCTCCGGAGAAGATGAAGTTCAAGAATTAAGTCTACCACGAAGGCAGATGTGGGACTTACCCGCACTGACGTCCGACGCCGGAGTTTTACAAACAATTTAAATCCAGAATCCTTAAACAAGCCATCCTATCCATGTTTTTTCATTTTACACAAAAAACAAAACATAAAAAACAGACGGTGATTACACCAACATATGATGTTATATACTCATACTGAACGGGGCATACATATGTTTCTTAATCAAAATCGGGACAGAAGCCGAACACGGTCGGCTCTGATACCACTGTTAGAAATATGCGTACCTTAATAGCGGAATAGGTACGATGATCGACGTGCCGCTTTCTGCCCACGAATCCGAATCAAGACCGATATCGGTGGCTACTAGAGTCACCGTATGTGTTCACACCTCAAGTTCCAAAGCTCCACTAGGATGGAGAGCTTAACCGTGATTGTAGTGCTTAATCGTGTTGTGTGTTGTTATTACTGTGTGTATTTTTATTCACATAAAATCACACTATTTATAATGCTCTAAAAGAGCAGTTACGAAGATGAGAATTAAGGGAATAATGAGCATTAAGACGGACTTAATGGCTCATTATCTCACCCTTAATTACAGCCTTTATCACATACACAATGTACCAACCGCAACTAATGTGGCCGTTTAATGCATGAAATTCAATAGTTTTAAATTTGACTCTCTTTTAATTGTTGTGGACCTTTTTAATCATTTTCAACAGTGTTCGCAATCATGAATTATCCTTAATATTATAAAATTTAAGGCAAATAAAATAGTCAAAGGGAATAAAAAACATTAAAATCAATTCACATGGTACAATCGAGTCTTCCATATGAGAAACTACATTATAACTTGTCCTATTTATTACATTCTTCACAAATACAGTAGATTTAAAAAACCTGAAAAGAAAAATAATACGAAATAGAATTTTACATGGCCATTAGTCAATCATAAATCAAAATTGTAAAAAATAACTCTAAATAAACTTAATTAGACATAGGGACTCCAACTTTTTTTATCCTCCTGATTAAATTTTAAAATATTATTATAATATTATCCCCAAAATTTGAATATTTATTTATCTAATTAAAACAAATTCTATCTAATTAATAATTAACAAATATATGAAACGTAGGTAGACAAATAATTGGTGTATAACAACAGATCTTTATACATGTTTTTATAATGAAAATATATACATGTTGGTTGGTTAAAGTACAGATTTTTTTAATTTCCTATAGTCCGATTCCATACACTTTTAAATGTAGAATTTTATTCTCGTTTTAGATCAACACAATTTAAAGGGTAAGACCGTCTTACAATGTGAGACCAAATTGACCCCATGTAAGAGTTTCCCAAAAACAATATTGTTGTCAAGTCCGCACGCTTTCAGAGCTACACTAAGACCATCCTCAAGCAAAAGGTCGACTTAATTGGGCCAATCGGAATTTTTTCTCTAGTGGTTAAGACGGAGGTATTGTGGACAATAGGTCCCAGGTTCGAATCTCCTCTCCCCTTTATTGTAATGCGACTTTGTGCGCGCCTTTGATTGACCAAAAAAAACATTTACAATCATTTACCATATTCACTAACCCATCAAAACCTCTCTCTTACTTCCACTTTATTTAGTTTTTTTTTTTTTTTTTTTTTTTTTTTTGGTTTTAAATGTTATAACTAATAAAATTGTGACACATGGAGGGTCAATTGGTGGGTCAATTTACTCTACCTTAGGTCACAAATTGACCTTCTCTACCTTGGGTCATCCTAATCCTCCTCCTAATTTGTAATTAACTTGACCTAAGCAAGATCTTGACCTACCAATTGACCTTGTTTGGGGACGGTCTAAGCACAAAATTATCCACTCCAACAGAAGGATCAACCCACATCCTGGAAAACAAACTCAACGCTATTAAACAAAAACCGTAAAGGTGCTAAGATAAACCATGTAAGGAAAAATTCTAAGAATCCTTCAAGTACAACAAAAACATCAGTCTGTCTTACTTCAGACCGCAAGATACGTCTGAAAAAATAAGACTTCTCACAAGTGGAAATCACATGGATGGTGGGACATCCCATGTGCTTTCCCACTCACTTTCTAAATGGATATTTTGTGAGAGGAAACAGTTCGTCTTATTATTTCAGACGGATCTTGCGGTCTGAAATAAAAATTTGTGCAAAAACATTTTCCTTGTGTTTCAAGGGCTCGACAAAAACGGAAAGAGGTGGTCCAATGTACAAAACCATATCTTTGTGTTACAGAAAGAGATCTTCCATAACTCGTAATGAACATACGTCGAAACTTGAAAGTGAAAGAAAAAAAAAAACAGATTCCTATGCATAAAAATGCAACATGATTCAGCTTTTACTGCTCTTTCATCCCAAGTATTGCTATCAATGATTTCATTTTTAAACCGATGATGATATGATAATGATAACCAAACCTTTCTCTATTTCTCCTTCCAACCCGTGCTTTACCACTGCGCCGCCGTCAACCGTCGTCATCTTTCGCCGTCTTGGACCGCCGCTCTTCCAACAGTAGTTGGGTATTTTTCAAAAACCCTAAATTCCCAATATAATTTGATGGTAATTGTTAATTTAAGGGTAGGGTGGTTGTGAGGTGTTGTGAAGGTGGTCGTAGGGTGGATGTGGGACGTCTGTGAGTTGGGCGAATGTGATTGTGGCGGTTTTTTTGGTGGCGGTTGATGGCACTTGTGGTGGTGGTGGTGGAATGGTGACGGGGAATATAAATAGCAGGTCAATTAATTTGTGTGAGCAAAATTGACTTTTGTGATTTTCACCAATTTGTTTCACTGTATTCATCAATCATGGATATGTTTTATTCTTCTAATAATCTGATGTCAAGAAGAAGAAAATTTTAGTTAGATCAACAAATATATTGGTTACAACCATAGCACAAAACACATAATTCAATCAAATAAAGATGCAAGTAAGTGAGAAAAACGATGATCAAAAATAAAAATATGTCATGCTTAAGATGATATGGGATACTAAAAATATGCATATAAGAGACATGGTATGACGCACGGTACGGTGTATCAATTTATATATGCCGATATTCAATATTCGTATTAGTTTTTCCGTTTGTATACACCTCAACTCTATCGTAAAATTTGTGTTCGGGTAACTATTTAGTGTTTGTTAAACATGGAAACGCCGAAATGAATCATCTTTTTGTTTAATACACTATTAAAATATGATTATTAATAATTATCTTAAATAATTTTTTTAATTTCTTTTTTATTTATTTATATTTACATTTAGAGTTGTTAAACATGGGAATGCCGGCATGAATCATCTTTTTGTTTAATACACTATTAAAATATGATTATTAATAATTATCTTAAATATTTTTTTTAATTTCTCTTTTATTTATTTATGTTTACATTTATTTATATTAAAGTGTTTCATAAAACTTGGAGTCTCTAGAATTGCCTGAAAAAAGACTCTTATATATATATATATATATATATATATATATATATATATATTGATTTCCCATCATGTCAGGATTCCATACTAGACATGGTTTTCAGATAAATGGGAATTATGCTTGTAGAGTTGTAGTACTTCAAATGCACGCCCCACATCTTTCACTCCATAATTCTTCAAATACTGCTTGTTTACTTTGTTATTTTTCGCTGCAAACCCCCCCTTTTTTTATAATCGTTCATTGATATATCAAAGAAACAGTTAATCATATTGTCAGTGTAACACCCGCGAATTTCTCATTTTGACATTTAAAATTTATTTAACCGTTTAATTACTTTATTTTAGATTTTTAAATTATTTAATTTAATTAATTCATTTTAAACATAATTTTTATTAAAGTTATAATTTTAAAGCTTAATTTATATAAAAAAAAATACATATTTTAGTCGGATAATATTAATAGCGACAATAATAATAATAAAGCTCCGTCTTAAATTATACTTCCTCCATTTTCCTAAGTTTGCCGCATTTCATTAAAATATACCTCACATTTCATTATTTTATGGGGCAAACATAGGAAAATGGAGGAAGTAGTAGGTTTAAGACGAATTTCCGTCTAGCAATAGACAGTCACATTTTCATATGTGAAACTATTTTTTTTAATCTCGACCAATCATATATCGACAACACTCACTCTCTTACACTCTTACTAAAACAATTATTATTATTATTATTATTATTATTATTATTATTATTATTATTATACTCCCGTCCCCATCCCCTGCAACATCACCCTTCTTTTTTCTAATTTACCCTGTAAACAACAAACCAACAAACAGTGAGCTGCAACGCCATTTTTGTGACCTTAAAACCCAGATTTCGACTCCATTTCTTCACCATTTCCTCTAATTTTTGTACCTTTCTCTCCCTCTTTACTTCCTCCTTCTTTCAAGGTAATAAAGTCTCATTTTTGTGATGGTTTCGTATTTCGTCGTCTTATAAAAGTTTCGGTTTTTGCCTCAATCCTTTCGTTTTCTTGCTCCTTGATGAAGGTTTCGAAAACCCGGTGGAATACTCAAGCTTTGGGGACCGTTTATTCGAATATAGAAGAAGTTATAAGGTAACGGTGATAGGTTACTCGACAAAGTGTCGAAATTTCCGTCTTTTATGTCGTTTTCATGCTCTTGTTTGTTAAAGTTCGATTCTTTTTACTTTTCCTCATTTGTGTACTCAATTTCATCGTATCATTTCCGCCTTTAAGCTAGGATTGCTGGTTGTTATTAGAGTTGTTCAAATGCGGGTTTGGGCCGGACATGGGCCGGGCTCTGAAGGAAAAAGTTGCCCTTTAAGACCTTAGTGGGCGGGGCAGGCCGTAATTATGGGCCAATTATACTAGCCCTTGCCCGCCCTTTAGTTAAAAGTCGGGCGGCCCATGTGCCGTAACACGAAACTTTAATTTAGATGTTTTATTAATAAAAATATTTAAGGGTACCCAATATATAAATATTTTCGTTATATTTTAACTTTTATAGTTTACATATTATTTTAGTGTTCTACATCTATATAAAATTGATATAATTTTCTTTGAAAATGTCTTTTTTAAGAGTAAACGTAAAGGATTTAAATAGTAAACGGGCCTAATGGGCCGGCCCACGGGATTTTCTTGTTGTCAACACCCGCCCATTTAGCTTGGTGGGCTGGGCTTGGCCCACCCTCTTAATTTTTCGGGTAAAAAATTCTTGTCCAAGCCCACATAATAAGCGGGCTGGACGGGCGGACCTAATAGACGGGATAACCCATGAACAGCTATAGTTGTTATGCACGAAGTGGTTATATTAAATTCCCGTCTCGAAATAACGCTTGAAATGGACTGACCTGTACAGTTAGTTACATTCGTAGTTTCGTACTTTATGATTAAAACTAGAACATTCTGCTATAATGTGGGCTGATGAAAATCAACTTATCTGAAGGCAGACAAGCATACTTGAGACCGTTGATGTGGTTTAAGCCATTCAAACCAATAACCAAATCAAATTTTCAATGATTTTGAATCTATTTCGTAACATAAACCCCAAGAGTACCAGTAATTATGACGAATTTCCGTCTCAAAAGGACGGGTGATTATGGCTGCCGTTTTTGGTTTTTCTTGAGCATTATTATGGTAAATCTTGTGATAGTTATTCACGTTTTAGTCGTGCTTGTTTCAGTCCCCACTTTGCCTTTTCTTTCCGTCTTAAAATTGAGCTGAAATGGGGCTGCTGAATTCGGCCTTAAAGCCGTGACAGAGGCTGCATTGGCCCTGTTTTGGGACGGGTAAAGTATGACTTTTGGGCTATTGTTGTGCTTTTCTTCTTCATGTAAATATCGTCTTGTGCATACCCGAAATTCCAACTTTAAATTGCCTTGCTTCAGACACTTTTGCTGCGGTTTTTCATGTCTTTGTTTACGGTTGTTTGGTAACCGTGGACGGACGTGGTGTTGGGTTTAGTTGGAGGTGATGTTGCAATTTAGAGGACGTGGTGTTCTCGGTTTATTTATATAGTAAAAATGGTGTGAATATCCGTCATTTGCAAGTTATTGAATTTCCGTCTCATACTTATACTAATACATGTACATCCACTTGTTTTGGTTGTTTGAATGGGTTATTGTTATTGGGTTTTGAGCTTTATTTGTGTAAATGGTTAGACTTCATATGACTAATATTTTTGGGTCTACATGATTAAGTGATTGGGCTTGTTGTATGCCAATGATTAGATTTTATATTAATCTTTTGTTGGGCTTTATATGAGTAAATGGTTGGACTTTACATGATTAACTTGTTGGATTTCACATGTTTCTGTTTGGGCTTGACATGCTTTATTTGTCGGGCCAATCTCATTGTTTGCTTATTGGGCTCATAAGTGAGTCACTTGAGTTCGGTCAAATTTTATTCCGTATATTTCACATAACGTAAATTATTCATTATTGCTTGTTTTATTTTATTTAACCGGCATGTTAAATTATGGAGTGGAATATTTATTAATATAATACATGTATGAAATATTTATTATAAATAGCTACTTAGGAGGGGTCGTATTCTAGATAATGTCTTGTATTGTTCGGTTGTGAGAGTCTTGGTCATATTGGATACTAGAGGTGATCTATAAGCCCTCTAGTTGCGATATGATTGTCGGGATTGATGTTCCCAGCCGTATTTATGGTGAGATGCAAGCCATAAGTATGCATGTGACATTAATAATCCCGTCCCAGATACTTGTTTGTTGTGCCTCAGTCGGGCACTTGTTTGTAGTATTTGGACATGTTTTAAAGGTAACCGCTGAGCCAGATACTTTATGTGTTGTACCTCGGACATGTTTTAAAGGTAACCTCTGAGTCGGGTACTTATTTGTAGTATTTGGACATGTTTTAAAGGTAACCGCTGAGCCGGATACTTTATGTGTTGTACCTCGGACATGTTTTAAAGGTAACCTCTGAGTCGGGTAGTTGTTTGTAGTATTTGGACATGTTTTAAAGGTAACCGCTAAGCCAGATACTTTATGTGTTGTGCCTCGGATATGTTTTAAAGGTAACCTCTGAGTCGGGCACTTGTTTGTAGTATTTGGACATGTTTTAAAGGTAACCGCTGAGCTAGATACTTTAGAGGTCGTGCCTTGGACATGTTTTAAAGGTAACCGCTGAGCCAAGGTACTTAAGGGTTTGTGTCTCGGACATGCTTTAAAGGTAGCCTTTGAGTCGGATGCTTTGCTTTATGTGTGATGTTAGTAATCCCTTTTCGTGTATTGTATGTTTTTGTCTTTTAAAGTTCATGGCTAAGGTTTCTTTTTACATGTATTATGATGTAATCTTGTTTATCCGTGACATGTGATATTCTATCGTGTTTATAGTTGTATTATCATTTATAACGTTTTGATTAGATTGTCTCATTTGTATGTATCTTATGCCTTATCTATGATTGACTACGCATGTTTTGAATGTTAGTCTCATGCCTCGGTGCTTGCATGAAATGGTTATATTTACGATGTTCTAATATGTTCCTGTTTATCTGTGTTTCGACATTTTGTGGCTGGGAGAACCTTGAGTTACTCCCCACTGACTGTGGCGTTCATGTTTACATGAATGACATGTTGTGAAGATGCTTACGTGGGGAAGACGTGTGGGCTAGTGAGAACTAAACCTTGGACTAGTAGTTGGTTTATTAGGATTGCTTAGACTCACCTTTTATCTTTTGTCATTCGAGGGATATATTTTCCCTCACCTTTGACTATTGCGTTTGTATAATTTAATCTTTATTTCCGCATTCTTTATTTCCGTTATAGATTTTTATGAACCCGCGCTTTAAACTTTAAAAGTTTCAAAAATTTCCTAATCTCCGCTTGAATTTATAAGTTATATTTTCCTCGTTATTGCGGGGGTTCACAGTCAGTTTGAACCGTTAAAAGATTTCGCAAAGTCACGAGTCATAGTCATTCACACTCCTGCTTTAATTCAAGCTCTATTCTTACGCTGTTACGCTTTTAATTCTCTTTTAAAGGGTGTTAGTTACTCAATTGTATATCTTGGTATTTGACTTGCTCAAGTTAATTGAGATAAATTATTTTTTTTTTTTTTTTAAATAGTACCTAATTTACCACCTTTTCGTTCTAGATACTTGGAATCCCAATTCTTTAAATGGTATCGGAGTATCGCGCTCTTGATTAAGGTCGATTACTTTTGAGTTGCTTCCGGGATATGGATTCCACAAAACACACCAAGTATCCGGTTTTCAACGGTGGAAAAAGTTTCTTGGCGGAATGTCGGATGAAACTTTACTAGCTTGTGGGGACGACCTCTTGCACCTAGTTCCATAAGCACGCTGCAGAGGACTGCAAGGTGCGGCGTGGCGATACTGCTGGAGATGACGTGAAGTTGTATCGTGGTTGTGGAGTAACATTACTGACTTTCTCCCTTGGTTAACCAGAGATGCAGAGTAGCCTGGTTGGCCCGATGCGGGGTAACGTTGGGTGCGGAGTAGCACTAAGTGCGGGGGAGTTTCAACACACACATGTGAAAGAAGGAGATTGTTGAGGTCTTTTCCTATATGTTTGTGTGTTTGGGCTTTGTTCCAAATTGGTAGAACTAGAGTGAGAAGAATTGTTTATAAGTTAGTGGGCTGCTCTTTGTATCACCAATTGATTTGAGGATAGAATCTCACTTATTTCTGGATCGGTCTCTTACACCTAATTTTATAAACTCGTTGTGAAGGACTCAACATTAAAATAAAAGGTACACTTATTTCTACAAACATAATTGATGACTTAATATAATAAATTATTGATTTTTATATAAAATATTTTTTGTATTGAAAATGAATCGAAACACTAGGTTTGATTCCCTATTTATCTCAAAAAGTGAATTAAAAAATGGTGTCAATTAGAATCGATAATAATTAAGTTGTAATCGGTTAACACCCTCGTTTAGTTCCTAATTTCTACCATACCACTCCATGGCAATTGGCACCAACCAAACGTTCCCTAAGATAATTTAACAAAATCATATAGCAATATGCAAAATCGATTAATTACTCCTCAAGATAATTTTAACAAAATCATCAAAGCAATATCCAAAATTGATTAATTACTCCCCGTAACCTATACATTTTATCAAACCTTAGCTTTGCAACTTTCAGCAAAACTATTAAATCTAATGTTTCAATACAGCAAAGAAGATGCAAAAAGGCAGCTAACAAACATCAAGAACTGCCGCAACTAAAAACAACTCATGATCATTACAAGAACAACCTCCTCCATGACTCGACTTACATCCACACCCATCCCACTTCCTCAACCTCTCCTGCCTGCGTCTCCTCCTCGTCTCCTCCTTCGAAACCATCTTGGGTAACTGTGGGATCACCACCTTGACTCCTACCTCCAACGCTGGAGGTTTCAGGCAATTTTCCTCATCACACTCAGTTCCATCATTTCTGGTCATGTAAACCCAGTTTTGAATCGCCATGTTTTGCGCGTCAAAAACATTCTTCCACGGTATCTCAGTCCACGCCAAGAGCTTTGAGCTGCATGTTTTTCCTAGAATATTAGGCTTTGTGCTTCTCCATCTCAACTCAAACACGATTTTCTCGTCTTTGAGGGTGGATATTGAAGTCTCGGCTCCATTGCATTCCAAGGAGAAAGTTTCATCCCATAAAATATAATTCTCATCTTTGTTTGATGAGATTATTTCTCTTGTGTTAAGTTGGATTCTTTTGTTTTTTCCGACAGACAAATAACATCTCGTAAACAAAGCGCCTTGTCGCTTTGTTGCGATGTTTTTAGCTCCGACGATGCGTAATTCACATTTAACAGAGGACTCAGCCATGATGTTTATGAAATTGTTGAGATAATACAAGTAAAAAGGTTGAATATTAGAATAAGTCTGGTGTGTTTGTTTCTCAGTTTGTGGGCAACGATCTCTATATATAGGGGAATAAAGTAGGTTTATTATAAGTATAAATTTGTAGTGACGAGAAGGTAACATTAGTTTGAAGTGGAAAATAGAAAAGACAAATTAGTGGCAACTGCAAGTAGATTTTCATAGTATTTCTTGATTTTATATGAGATGTTAGAGATTTGGTGTTGGGTGGATTATGATTTGTGAATAATTTGCGATGTAGACTTGGGAAGTCATACTTTATTGTAGTTACCTCTTCTTATTTACCTCTTCTTAATAATGAAGGGCTCAAGTTATAGAACGGCCCCTTGAGTGAGTTGCTATAACTTTTCTGATCAGCGGTTTATATGTGGCTTGTTGGAGTAAGAGTAAATCCATCGAAGGGTTTTGTTTAGGTGATTTTTACCAAGTTAATTGTATTAGGTCAATGCGGTATTACTCGTTGGTTACTTGATTGATCGTTTGGTATTTGATATTTGAATAAGGAAATAAAGCACGAAATATAAATTGACACGTAAGATTTGGTGACGCGGAAAACCCGATGTGGGAACAACCGCGGGAGGGACGGTACCCTGCCAAATATTGCACTAGCTTTGAATGAGAGGATGAATACAATCGAGACGTAATGTAAATTTTGGTAGCACGAGGTACCGTGCGTGTGATCTTGAATGTCCTTCTTTGATGGCTTCCTTGACTATTTATAGGGTAAGAACCCTAGGCGTATCCTACCACGTTTATGGAAAGGAATATAACTTCCATAATAATTCTTTTCATATCACGCCATCTCCCTCCATTCTCCCTGATCTCCCTGACTTCTCCCTGAACTCTTTCCTAAACACGGACGCTTCCTTCCAGTGGGCCTTGTTTCTCTTCACACGCTCCCTGGCCCATTTACCTTTCAGCAATCTTGCTTCCAACCGTGGGCTCCCCTTCTCTTATTCCCCCTTCATGGCTCATTACTTTAATCACTTACCAAGTGGGCTCACCCAGTTAGATCATCATGTAAATTTTGACCCAAACAGTTTGCCCCCAATTCCTTGCGAGGTACGTCTTCAGGCGTCGAACAAGGAATTTACACAGTTGAATTAAAAACCCTAAGCCGTTATTTACACTTCCCCCCATGCACTCATCATTATGCGGCCGCCCATCTCCTCATTTCTCGCGCCTCTCTCGCTCTCCCTCCTCCTTTATAACCCAAACTCCCTTCTTCACTTCATTAATCACACAATCATTTTCCCCATAAAACTCTCCATCTCCTAAATCCTCACTTTCCCCTTTCTCTTTCCTCGCCGGCCACCCTGCATCATCCTTGCCGTCCACTTTACCAGGTATTTCTCCCTTCTCTTCTTTCCTTAATTCTCCTTTTATCTTTTCCACCACGGGAAAAACCCGACACTCCTCTTCTACCTCCATTCCTTCTGATCGGAATCCAGACCCCGTCTTTCCTTCACGAAATCTTTTTACTCACCCCCACGACTGTGACTCTGCCCTGACTCCCGCCGATATTCCCCTAATCAAGGGTATGCTCGGCCTTGGTGATGGGATTGAGATAGCCATCCCTGAACCGGGTCAAATGGCTGATGCTATCCGTCCGGGTTGGTTTGTCTCTATCTATACCCATTTAGATATGACCTCCGTTTTCCCTTTCCGAAACTTGTCCAAGACTTCATCTTTACCAACAACATTGCTATGGCACAAATTTCTGCCACCGTTTGGAGGGTTCTCCTCTACTCTTTAGCTGCATGTCAGAACTTTGGCAACTCCATGTCTCTGGGCGATTTGGCCCATATGTATAATATCGGTCCCCGGGAGGGGCTGTTCTCGCTCCGGGGTTCTGGTGAGACTCCCTTCAAGCATGTGTCAAAGTCCAGGGACGAGAAATGGTTTGAGGACTTCTTCTACGTGAGGAAGGCTTCTATCCAGCCGCCTGCTGACTATATCTTCGAGAAATGGATTATTACTTCAAGTAAGTAACTTTCCTGACGCCTGGCTTGTTCATCTCAATGCTTACTGGCTTACTTTGTCGTTTTCGTGCAGGTCCCTGCTACCTAACCCGCATTGGTGCCCCGATTCCTGCTCGCAACAAACTATTCTGCATTCCTCTGAGTGAGAGGAGGTTCCCTGATCTGCTGCCTGGATATTCACCTGCTTCTTCCTCCACCCCCTGCAATTAGCCCACAACATGTCTTCCGGTAAGCTGCCTAAAGTCTTCTTTACTTGCGTGCAACCTTGTTGGCTGTCTAATTCTTCCTGACACCTGAAATGATGACTGCTCTCAGGTTCAAAAGTTGACCCTTTGGAGGCTATCCTCCAGTGTGCTAAAAGAAAAAGGTCCGCTGCGAGTCCTCACGTGGCGTTTGCTTCCAAGAGAAGCGCCCCTGCCGCCTCTTTCCAGTCACCTCATACTCATTCCAGTTCTGCTCGGACTGAACCTCTAGAGGTCAGCCCGCTGTCTCGTCATCCTCCTACTCCTCTTGCCAGCCCTCGTGCTTCTGCCAGCGGTGGCATCATTGCTCATTTCCCAGATGGCTTTGGCAACGTTGACAAGGTGCTATACTGGCCTGAGATCGACCAGCTACTCTTCCCCTCCCTGGTGGATGCCTTCTCGGAGTTTGGGCCCGAGGATATGGTTGAGAACGATGTGCATAATGCTTTCATGGTAAGTATCCTCTGTCTTCCACCTATTCTAAGTCTCTTATTTTCAATTCCTGCTAACTTCGACTTTCGTTGCCCCCAGGCCTTCCAGTCTGCTCTCTACAACAAGAAGATGATCAATATAGTGCAGACCATCCACCCCTGCTACTAGCGCCAAGAACATGGAGTGGACTGGGTCCATCGCTGATCGGAAAGGCAGCGTGCCGATTTGGGGGGACGGGTGGCTGAGCTGAAGGCAGATCTAGCTGACACAAAGAAGAAACTAAAGGAGGGAGCTGATCAGCTAGCTCGCACCCAGGAGGTCTGCAGCACATTCTCTGACTCCTTAAAGCGTTTTGAGGAGAGGATTAGTGAGCTGATCACCCTGGCCACAAATATCGTTGCCTATGCTACCCGGCGGGGAAAGATCAGCGGGATGCGTGCTGCCCTTGAGGAGCTTCAAACTCAGCAAGCTATTGAAGAAGAAGAAAAGCAGTTGGAGACCCTGTACCCGGTTCAACCTGACCTGAGCATCCTGATGCCTGAAGTTGGCGAAGTGAACTCTCCTGCGCTGGCTGAGCAGGCTGCTGTTGAGGATGCAGGGTTGCCCCAGGATGCTGCTGCTGATGGAGCTCAGGAAGCTGTGGTAGCTGAGGGTGCACAAGCTGGTCCTGTACCTAAAACAGATGGTCAGCAGGAGAAGGCAGAAGAGATGCCGGATGTGGAGGTCATTAATGTGACCGAAAATTAAGAAGTTTTTTTTATCAGTGAACTTTTGGTAGTCTGGCCCTTTGGTGGCAGACTTGTAATATTTTTAAACACTTTTCCTGGTAGCTCGCCATGGTGGCGATCAAACTTTGAGGCCGTACTTTTGGCCAGATTTTGGAATGCCCCTGGCCCTAGTTTGGCAAGTTCTAATTACATCTTGTGTGCTAAATTTCGATTTTCTTAGCTGAGGTAGTTGCCGTGTCAGCCTGCTAACTGATTTAGGCGAGTCATGTCATCCTGAGGAGGCTAACTCAGGCTCAGCTAGCTGCCGTGTCAGTTTGCTGACTGATTTAGGCATGTGCCGCATTATAGGGAGAGGTGGCAGTGTCAACCTCAGAGGCTGATTTAGACTAGTCATATCAGCCTGAGAAGGCTAATTTAGACTCAGCTAACTGTCGTGTCAGTCTGATGACTGATTTAGCCGTATGTCGCAATTTTGACTACTTAACCTTGTTCATGACGCAAGATGTGTTCATCATGTTTTAGAGCCAACAGGGGCGTAATCTAGGCAAGTTTATCGTCATTCTAGGACCAATAGGACGTTGCAAGATTCTGGTAGCTCAGAGATCCATACGTTCCATATATGTGTGCATGCATGATGGGGCCCTGATTAATTGCGATTAGTGTGAGCTACGTCTAGGGGGTGGTATCAGGGGTAGCTGGGTAAACGTTTCAGCTGTCAACCAGGCTCCCTTTCGTATGTTCCACAGTCCGCCTGGTAAGGGTGCTGCTAGTGGAGAAAGTAGGTTAGGCATGTTGGAGTGCCATGTGCCTTGTCACCCCGCGTTGGCAGTTGACAGTCCTACTAGATACACTTTCATAGATATTAGGATTCAGAGTAACGCACCTACAGAAGCCTGAAAACGAGAAAGTCTATCAGAGTGATGTGAAGTACCTGATGTCATCTCATGGGGTACCAGAGCAATTGTGGTCCCAGGAAGCTTTCAGACCACGCCACTCCAATATTAGTTTTAAAAATTGAAAGAAACAAAGGTATCAGAAAAGGACGTGAAATTGGTAGTATGCCTACTACCGGATTTTTTCTTTTTTATTTTGAAATAATTTTGCTTTTCATAGTACATTACTCTGTAGGCTAAAATCTACTTATTATTAAAAGTAATATCTCTTCAGGTGACGTATGTTCCATGGGCATTGTATGATTTGACCGTCCATAGTCATCAGTCTGTATGCACCATGACCAACAACTCCTTCTACCTGGTATGACCCTTCCTATTTATAGGCGAATTTGCATGCCTTTCGCTTTTTAGTGTTCTGAAACACTTCACGGAGAACCAGGTCTCCTACCTCCAGAAGCCCGACTTTCACATTCTTGTTGTAACTCCTGGCAACTGACTGCTTATAGGCAGCTAGACGTATCTTTGCACTTGCTCGCAGCTCGTCTACTGTGTCCAGGCTCCTAACCATCTCGGCGTTGTTCAGTTCCCCTGTCATACATCCATACCTGTGAGTGGGAACTAGAACTTCTGACGTAATGACTGCTTCCGCACCAAACATCAGGTTGAAGGGTGTTTGGCCTATTGCTATCTTTGGCGTCATTCTGTCTGACCATAACACTAGTGGCAATTCATCTGCCCACTTTCCTCCTAACTCCTGTAACCTCCTTCTGAGATTATCCATGGTAATTTTGTTGCTGGACTCAGCTTGCCCGTTAGATTTTGGAGTCCTGGGTGCTGATTTTTTCAGGGTGATGTTCCATCTGGCACAGTATCCCTAAGCATCGTTGCAGATGAATTGTGAGCCATTGTCACATATGATTTCTGATGGGATGCCAAACCTGCTGATGATATTTCGTTTTATGAAAGAGATGACCTGTTTGTCTTTTACTTCTGTGAATGCTTCTGCTTCTATCCATTTGGAGAAGTAATCTATCATCGCCAGCATCCATATTCTGTTCTCTGTGGCTCTAGGTAGAGGGCCCACTATGTCCATTCCCCATGTCATGAATGGCCAGGGAGAAATGATAGGGTGCAAAGGCTCTGCTAGCTGGTGGATCATTGATGTTGATCACTGGCAGGCGTCACACTTGCGGGCATATTCTGCTGCATCTGCCCTCATTGTGGGCCAGTAGTAACCTTGTGTGAGAGCTTTGTTTGACAAACAGTTAGTGCAAGGACTTATAAATCTCTAAAAGGATCAAAGGGCATACTTTTGGTATTATTATCAGTTGATCCACGTTTATCAATAACGGTTGGCTTGCTAGATAAGTTTGACGTTATTGTCATACAGATGGCGGTGATCAACTGGTCCCTAAAAGTCATACCTATAGGATACGTTTGAGAGATGTGACAGTATGAAAATACAGTCATGTAGATGCCAATTTTGACTAACCAGTTAGTCCGAGTTATTTGACTAGTAATTAGTCAAAATGTGATGTTGAGATATTATATTTAATACAGATTAAATAAAATGGGCTAAGGCGAATTAAACGGTTAATTCGCAAATTAAATATAAACGGTTATATTTAATTAATGTATATTGAATAAATTATACAATATCGTCTTTGTCCGACATGTATTAATAATTCAACTAACCCGTATTATTAGTTGATATTTTAATAGCCGATAACCGATGACGATTTATAATGAAAATCGCGTCATATACATTTTAGCGGAATTGGTCGGACTACGAGTTAAAAAGAAGGAGGAAGTGAAAGCCCACTCCCTCCCCTAGGGCTCTCGGTTTGGCCGAACCAAACAAAAGGAGAGACTCCCTCTCCTTTTGACCTAGACAATTTCATTTTACAGAAAACTAGGGTTTTGGAGATCATCTCTCTCTAATTCCTAGATCTCACATCGTAAAACCTCACAAGAGCTTTCTCAATATTGCAAGTCAATTAGAAAGCATTTCTAGCACAAGGGCATAGTCTCAGACGGTCTTGGGTGCAACAATTAGGAGGAAATCTCTGTTGATTTCTGTTCTTTACGCCGCACTACAAAGGACCCGAGGTTGATTCTTTATCTTTGTCGTTTCTGTTTTGTATTTCGTTTATGACCATATTTCACATGTTAAATTTACGTTATAGTCCTAAATTTAAAGGGTCTTATACGGATATTACCCCACAAGTGGTATCAGAGAGAGGCCACGTAAATTTTCATTGTGATTTTTCATAAATTGATTTGAAACGATCTTGTTTTTGTCTTAAAAACCGTGCGGCATCAGCCTATTTCTCACGGCAGAAATTTTTTGGCTGTTGCGTTTTTGTGTTTTGATAACCGTGTCTTGTGTTTACACGGCTGATACGGTTATTGTCCGTTGCATATTGTTATTTTACACGATCATTATAGCAATATGTTTATGTTTTGCAATTTGTTGATTTAATTTTACAAAGGTTTTGATCAAAATTGCAATAAGTTTTGTGTTGACAAACTGTTTCACGAGGGTTTTAAGTTTTTTTTTCAGAAATTTTTGTACTCGATCGAGCAAGTTTTAAATCGATCGAGTGGTTTTTCTGTCTTGTTTTACTCGATCGAGTCCTTGCTGCACTCGATCGACCGCTTTTAAAACCCTGACTGCTCGATCGAGACCTCCTCGTACTCGATCGAACAGTGTTGCTAATAAAAGTACTCGATCGACCTCCAGTGTAGTCGATCGAGCACTTTCTGTTTGGCAATCCTCTCGATCGACTAGCAGTTCAGTCGATCGAGCTCTTTTATTCCTCGGTCGAGCACTTATGTCCCTGGATCGAGTGATTTTTGGTTTGGCAGCTTTGAAAATTTATTCTTTTGTTTTAAATTTTCTTTTGGCCTTAATATGTACTTTATACGGATATTGTACACTCGCTATGATTGTGAAACGGTTCACACACGTACCATTAAGTTATTTTAAAGCGTATTTAAAGTAACGGATTGTAATAGATTAAAATTAAATTGATAGAAGCGGTTTTATCACATGAATTTTAATCATTAAAAGGTGGTTTGGATAATTTAACATAATTACGGAATTATGTCACGAATAAATTTAATTTAGTTGATGCATTTTCTTTTATCGTTGATTTGAATGCTGTGAATGCTTTATATTACGTATTTATTTATTTTACAAATGGTTGTAACTTAGTGTGGCCTTAGTAGAACGTGTTACCGTAATGATGGAACACGGTCCTGGTTGTATTTTGAGATCTCGTATCTCCGTTTTGGATTTTTCACTTGTAATTACAGTTTTTAATTAGAATGTAAATAGGTTTATATTTTGTAATTTTAATTGTAATTTTGAGAAGACCAAAGATGGAGACCGGATGCTCACTCCCGCTACATGGATCAAGGTGGAACATCAAGACAAGCTTCTCGGGTCCAACGGTGGATTCCAAAGTTGTTTTATATTCTTTTTATTAGGATAGGCCACACTAGGAATTTTATTTACGTATTGCATTCATTTTTTTTTTTTTTCGTAACGATAATATGCATCATATTCCGCCTAAAAACCAAACCACCTATTTATTGCATGAAAACTGACACATATAGAGGTCACGAGTTAGTTTTCTTTGACATTCTTATGTCACATGATTTTAAGCCATCACCCAAATTAATTCATTCACGCAGACGCTAGTTATTCGTTCACTTAAAATGAATTAAAATTAAGTTGATGGGATCTTCCTCGTATAAACCAAAATTGAGAACGGTCTTTATAGGTCAAACTCCAATGAGTCCCTTCTTCGTCGGTAGGCATAATATGACCCCTTCTACGTCGGGTAAGTTGGAACCGATTGACCTATTTTATCTCAACACTATGGTCACTCGTACGATCCTGTGATCATGGTGGACTATAGATAGGATTTACGGAAATCTATCGACCAAGAGTTCTTACGGAAGAATTAGCTAAACAGTTGGCTTATCAATTTACAGAAGTTGAGTCTTGGAATCACTTGTATTGTTCTTGAGGGAGATCAATTATGCAAGTGCTTGAGTCTACACGTTAATATAAATTAAATAGACTTAAATCACCTCGATGAGTTGCTTATTTCGTTTTTGTTTTTCTTTCTTTTTCAGTGTAGAACACGAACTTTTAAACTGCTAAAAACAAATGGCTGGTTCTACTGATAACCCAATGCCAAGTGCCACATTGGACCGTGAGTCCTGGCTTCGGATCTTCATGAATCAGATGAATCAGTCTACTCGACTGAAGAATGATGGATCAAACTTCGCGGACTGGGAGGCGGCATTACGGAATGCTTGCCGCTGCCGACGGAAGCTCAAATATCTATTAGAGCCCATCCCGGCAAACCCAGGTCCCACGGCTAGAGCTGCTGAAATCACCAAGTTTAATGATTTCTGTATGGAAGCGGGTGCGATTAAAAACGTACTCATTTTTGCAATGGAACCCAATTTGCAGAAACGCTTCATAGCCCATGGTGCGAACAAGATTTTCACCACGCTCACCAAGGAATTCTCGAAAGCACCGAGAATCGTGACCTATGAGCATACCACTCGCTTCTTTGATGCGAGACTCCAGAAGGGCCAACCAGTTAGCCCACACATTCTCAGCATGATTGAGAATGTCGAGAAGCTGGAGACCTTTAATTGTAAGATCAGCGAGAACATTGTGATCGACCGCATGCTTCATTCACTCCACGATGGTTTTGCGCTCTTTAGAGCGAATTACTATATGAATGATTTGAAGAAAACTCCCCATGAACTGCACTCCTTCTCATACGACCGAGAAGGACATGAAGTTCAGTGGGAGCTTGAAACAAGATGTTCTCGTTGTGACAAACAAGGGGAAAGGTAAGGGCAAAGCTCGTGCAAACCTAGCAGAGGTAAACCGAAGTTTAAGAAGTCGGGTTCGTAAGAGAGTGGTCCTGGTGAGTCGAGCAACTCATCAGGCGCGACAAAGAGCAAGGATGATAACATGGAGTGTCACCATTGCCACAAGACTGGGCATTGGACGCGTACATGTCCCGTATACCATGAGGACATAAAGGCAGGTCGTGTTAAACCTGTTGGTATGTTTTCTTCCTCTTCTACTTTTATTCATATGATTGAGATTAACCACGCAAGTTACGGAACTTGGGTACTAGATACTGGTTGTGGTTCTCATCTGTGTAATCATGTGCGGGGCTCAAAACATCGAACCCCTCGTAAAGGGTGAGGTGGACCTGCGTGTCGGGAATGGAGCACGAGTGGCTGCCGTCTCGAGGGGAACATATGTGATCCAGCTTCCTAGCGGATTTGAGTTATTTTTATATAACTGCTATTATGTACCCAGTCTTTCTAAAAACATTATTTCTGTTTCTGCACTTGACAAACTTGGATTTTCATTTGTAATAGAGAATAATTCTTGCATTTTCTCATTACACAATATGATTTATGGCAAGGCAGTCTCCATGAATGGAATTTATGTTTTAGATCAGACCACCGAAATATTACACGTAATGAATAAAAAGTTAAAGGTTGGTGACAAAGATCAAACGTATCTATGGCACTGCCGTATGGGACACATTAATTAGAAACGCGTAAAACAGGTCATTAAAAATGGAGCTATCTCGGCCTTTGATTTTCAATCATTTGGCACGTGTGAATCATGTCTCATCGGTAAGATGACTCGGATTTCCTTCAAAGGTGTTGGAATGCGCGCTGCTGACCTATTAGGACTCATACACATGGATGTATGTGAACCTATGTCAATCACCGCACGAGAAGGCTATAGGTATTTCATCACTTTCACGGACGATTTAAGTAGATATGGCTATGTCTACTTAATGAAGCACAAAAGTGAATCCTTTGAGAAATTCAAAGAATACCAGAACAGGGTACAGAACCTACTGGGTAGAAAGATTAAAACACTACGTTCAGATCGTGGTGGCGAGTATCTTTCTCACGAGTTTGATCAACACCTTAAAGACTGTGGGATTGCCCTACAGTTAACTCCACCTGGAACACCTCAGTTGAACGGTGTGTCCGAACGGAGAAATCGAACACTTCTTGATATGGTTTGATCCATGATGAGTCACACGGTATTACCTGATTCATTATGGGGTTATGCTCTTTTGTCAGCCGCTCTAATACTTAACCGAAGTCCGTCTAAAGCTGTTGACAAGACTCCATATGAACTATGGAAGGGAACGGTCCCTAACTTGTCCTTTATACGGGTTTGGGGCTGCGAGGCTTATGTCAAGTGGAGACACGAGGATAAGCTCGGCCCGCGACCGGTCAAGACATACTTTATAGGTTATCCTAAAGGAACACTTGGTCATTACTTCTATTCGCCAACCGAACAACGTGTTTTTGTTGCGGCTAGTGCGACATTCTTAGAGAAGGAATTTCTCGAGAATGCAAAGAGTGATAGAACCTTCGAACTGACGGAGATTCCAGAACCAAGTACCGAGCAACCATTGGAGGAACCAGTTTCTTCAATCCCGGCTGCGGTTAATATTCCTGAGGAACTTAGGAGGTCGGGAAGAGTCTCTATTCCTCCAGACAGATACATAGGTATGGTCGAGGAACATGATATAGATGACGTTCTACTCTTAACGAGTAGTGAACCCGCAACCTATAAAGGTGCCATGACTAGTTCTGACTCAAAGCTATGGCTTGAGGCCATGCAATCCGAGATGGACTCCATGTACGAGAACAACGTGTGGGATCTTGTTGACTTACCTGCTAAGGTTCGTCCCCTTCAATGCAAATGGCTTTACAAGATAAAGCATTCTGTGGAAGGTCAGCAAGATATCTACAAAGCACGACTAGTTGCTAAAGGTTTCACCCAAGTGCCAGGTTTGCACTACGATGAGATTTTTGCACCCGTAGTCATGCTGCGTTCCATTCGGATTATCTTAGCGATTGCCGCTTTTCATGACTATGAAATTTGGCAAATGGACGTGAAAACCGCCTTCTTAAACGGCTTTTTGGAGGAAGAGTTGTACATGGTACAACCCGAAGGTTTCATCGATCCAGAACATCCTAAGAAAGTGTGCAAGCTTAAGCGTTCCATTTATGGACTTAAGCAAGCATCAAGGAGTTGGAATCATCGCTTCGATCAAGTGATAAAAGAAAATGGATTTACTCGATCAGTCGAGGAACCATGTCTGTATATCAAGTCGAGTGGGAGCAAGATTGTCTTCCTAATATTGTATGTTGACGACATACTCCTGATTGGGAATGACATACCTCTCTTAACTTCGGTGAAAGTATGGTTAAAAAAACAATTCCCAGATGAAAGATCTGGGTGAGGCACAAAGAATTTTGGGCATCCGTATCTATCGAGATAGATCACGTCGGATGTTATCTCTCAGTCAGGAGTCTTACATAGACAAAGTCCTAGAGAGATTCAGCATGACTAACTCCAAGAAGGGGTTTCTTCCTATGGCTCCAGGGGTGCATTTGAGCAAGTCTCAAGCACCAGAGACACCGGAAGAGAAAGAGCGCATGACACGGATTCCTTATGCCTCGGCTATAGGATCAATCATGTATGCCATGATATGCACACGTCCGGACGTGGCATATGCATTGAGTATGACAAGTCGATTCCAACAAAGATCCAGGTGAATCACATTGGCTGGCTGTCAAGAACATTCTTAAGTACCTACGGAGGACTAAAGATTGGGCATTGACTTATGGAGGCGAACAAAAGCTATGCGCAACCGGTTTCGCAGATGCTAGCTTCCAAACGGATCGAGATGACTCGAAATCTCGATCTGATTCGTATTTACTCTTAATGGTGCCGCATCACCGGAAGAGTTCCAAACAAATCTGTTACAAAGAGATTCTACGACGAGTCCGAGTACTATGCCGCGTCTGAAGCTACAAAGGAAGCGATATGGATGCGTCAATTCTTACATGGACTATCTGTAGTGCCTAGTTCGAATGACCCGATCACCATCTATTGCGACAATAGTGGTGCCATCTTCCAAGCTAAGGAGCCAAAGTCTAGCAACAAGTCTAGACATGTACAACGGAAAGCTCATCTAATCCGAGATTACGTGGAGCAAAAGGAAGTAGTGATAGAAAAGATTGCTACCGATGATAACATAGCAGATCCTCTCACTAAACCATTACGACAAGATAAGCATGAAGGGCACGTTAATTCCATGGGAATTAAACGTGTTCCTAAGTTGTAGTACTCTTTTATGGATTAGATTCATTCTCTTTTGTACTCTATACAACATCATCGTTTTGATATTTATATATTTTGTTTTTTCATGTGGAATTGTACGACAATTTTGAACACCACAAAGTGAACTGAACAAACATTATATTTTTAGTCCTTAATTGCCCACATGAGCTGATAACTCTGGCAATTATTTTGTGACGTTGGTTGATGGTGGGTTCAACGAGCCATAAGTCAACCGGTTGACTGACCAATCACAGAGGCGAGTTATACGGATATCTCGTAGGACACCATTGTGACATCGACGTGGAGTCCTAAATGTTTTATAACATTCGCTGCCCGGTCGTGGATAGGACCTCCATGGTGATCCTAAGAGTCGATTCTTTTGACTATCGACTGTCTCTTGAGACTACGGCAGATTTTGGGTGACTTTGGTTTCTTTCTCACGGTCATCCGTAACAGGGGGCCAAGTAGATTTTTTCTGGGTCATTTCATGCTGTGCTTAGATCGGAAGGAGTCGAGTTGAAGGAAATATTCAGCCTTTATCAGGTACTCGATATTTCTCAGGGCCACTCGAGGAGTCAGAATCGAAATGCATGGCCATGCTCGGATACGGATTCGTTTTATCAGTTAAGTTACTCTCTAGTCGGGGAAACCACTCTTGATACAGATCGATTGTAAAATACGACCTTTGCGGATCCGGATCTGCAAATTGTTTTACATTGAGTGGGAGAAATTTTAAATGTATATGAGAATCGGTTATCGCACATACACTTGTACGGACAAGTGGGAGTTTGTTGAGCTGTGTCCTCCAGCTTAGTGCGGATAAGTCATTGCACATACACTTGTACGGACAAGTGGGAGCTTGTTGGGGTTGGTGTCCTTAACAGTTAGTGCAAGGACTTATAAATCTCTAAAAGGATCAAAGGGCATACTTTTGGTATTATTATCAGTTGATCCACGTTTATCAATAACGGTTGGCTTGCTAGATAAGTTTGACGTTATTGTCATACAGATGGCGGTGATCAACTGGTCCCTAAAAGTCACACCTATAGGATACGTTTGAGAGATGTGACAAGATGAAAAATACAATCATGTAGATGCCAATTTTGACTAACCATTAGTCCGAGTTATTTGACTAGTAATTAGTCAAAATGTGATGTTGAGATATTATATTTAATACGGATTAAATAAAATGGGCTAAGGCGAATTAAACGGTTAATTCGCAAATTAAATATAAACGGTTATATTTAATTAATGTATATTGAATAAATTATACAATATCGTCTTTGTCGGACATGTATTAATAATTCAACTAACCCGTATTATTAGTTGATATTTTAATAGCCGATAACCGATGACGATTTATAATGAAAATCGCGTCATATACATTTTAGCGGAATTGGTCGGACTACGAGTTAAAAAGAAGGAGGAAGTGAAAGCCCACTCCCTCCCCTAGGGCTCTCGGTTTGGCCGAACCAAACAAAAGGAGAGACTCCCTCTCCTTTTGACCTAGACAATTTCATTTTACAGAAAACTAGGGTTTTGGAGATCATCTCTCTCTAATTCCTAGATCTCACATCGTAAAACCTCACAAGAGCTTTCTCAATATTGCAAGTCAATTAGAAAGCATTTCTAGCACAAGGGCATAGTCTCAGACGGTCTTGGGTGCAACAATTAGGAGGAAATCTCTGTTGATTTATGTTCTTTACGCCGCACTACAAAGGACCCGAGGTTGATTCTTTATCTTTGTCGTTTCTGTTTTGTATTTCGTTTATGACCATATTTCACATGTTAAATTTACGTTATAGTCCTAAATTTAAAGGGTCTTATACGGATATTACCCCACAGTCCAAGCATCTTAAGTAGGGACCTGCCACTGGTTTCCTGAATAGTATATGTTAGGCCTGGAAATCCACAGACCACCCTGATCAGTATCTCACCTGAACCTGACTACCAGGCTGTCAGGGTGTCAGGCTATCAGGGCACATGAAGATAGGCGCCAGGCCATGGAGAGGACAATGGTCAAATCAGGACGACCTGATATTATTATTATTTCATTTACGTCTTGTTATTATTGTTTGTCACCCGTGGTTTTTTCCCATTCAAGAGTTTTCCACGTACAAAATTGCTTGTCTTGTTATTATTGTTATTTCATTTACGTCTTGTTAGTATACCCTGACGACCTGACCAACAGACTACCTAGTGCTAGTTAACCCTACACAGTTTCACCCTGACCTGATTTCGCCTTGCGCAAAATCCACACAAAACAATTGGCGCCCACCGTGGGGCATCTAGCTCTTTAATCCTTTTTTCTTATATTACAAAAACTTAAAAACCTACAAAAATGGCCCAACCCACCGTTGAAGAACAATTGAACGCAGCTCTCCAAAAAATCGCTGAGTTGGAAAGCCTGAATGAAAAAGTGGCCCAACTGAAGCAGAAATCCTGCAATTGAAAGAATCTGAGTCGACCCTGAAGCAAAAATTAGAAAAATCCCAAGGGGCAGGCTCTAGATTCCAACCAGGAACCCCATTTTTATCAATCATTAAAAACATTGATTTTTCCAGTTTTGGGAGCCCAAGTATCCCCAAAGCCATTAACGTAGATGGTGATGATGAACCAAAAAATGATGATCAAGAGAAACTTGATGAATCTGCAGCAGCCATCATGATGGCAGTAGTTCAGGAGATCAAGAAACTCAACGAAAAATTCGACAAGATACCAGGAGTACCTGCCAGCATGGAAGAAGATGCCCCTGACAGCTATGCTGATTCGCCTTTCATGGACGAAATAGAAAAAGTAGACCTACCAAAAAAGTTCACAATTCCATCCATGAGGGTCTATGATGGAACCACGGACCCACAAAATCATGTGCCTCTTTATAAGCAAAAGATGTTGGCTGCATCTATTCCCATCGAGTTCAGACAAGTTTGCATGTGCAAGGGATTTGGAACGACCCTGACTGGCCCTGCCCTGCAATGGTACATCAACCTGCCTACCGGCAGCATCCATTCCTTTGCCAACCTGATCAACAGTTTCAACCAGCAGTTTGCAAGTAGCAGGGAGTTGGAAAAACGATCCAGTGACTTTTACCGAGTTACACAGAAGCCTGATGAAACTCTCAGGACATTCCTTGCAAGATTCAATAAAGAGAAAGTATCTATACCCAGGTGTGACGTTGGAACAGCAGTGGAGGCATTCAGACAGGGATTACTACCATACAGTGACTTATACATCGAACTCACTAAGTACCCCTGCCACACCTTCGAAGATGTTCAGGCCAAGACTCTTGCTTTCATCAGGCTGGAAGAAGATAAAAGCTACAAACTTGGATCACCCAGTAGATCAAAGGACCATGAAAGAGGCAATAGGAAAAGCAACAGGGAGAACAATTACAGACCTACCCTATATTCCAGGCCAGACCAGTCAG
The DNA here is from genome assembly GCF_048544455.1 of Silene latifolia. Taxonomy (NCBI): domain Eukaryota; kingdom Viridiplantae; phylum Streptophyta; class Magnoliopsida; order Caryophyllales; family Caryophyllaceae; genus Silene; species Silene latifolia. Next base: position 77,195,509 of record NC_133531.1, read on the forward strand.
AAGTCAACCTGGCCCATGAGTATCAAGGTAAGGTTAAAGTTTATCCACCTATCTCCGAACATAACTTCAGTTTCGATATTGCAGGATTAATCCAGAGACTTGACAACATGGGATCAGCTGTTAGATGGCCCAAGAAGTCAGAAAATCCAAATCCCAGAAGAGACAATTCAAAATGGTGCGAATTTCACATGGATATTGGACACACCACGGATGATTGTTTCACCCTGAGGAAGGAGGTAGCCTACCTGTTAAAATCAGGGTACTTAAAAGACCTGATAAAGACGAAGGGCAGGAACGCAAACCAGGATAAATAAAACCAGGAGTACAAGCAGGATCGTAGTCTTCCTCCACCGCCACCAATCTATGAAGTAAAATTCATATCCGGCGGTTCGGAGATCTGCGGCCTGACAAGTTCAGCAGCAAAAAAGATAGCCAGGACAACAAGGAGTGTGTCACCCTGCAAGCTGGATCCTGTCCCAACAATCACTTTCAATGATTGTGACCTGGTCGGTATTCCTGATGTTCACCATGATGGCCTGGTCATTTCTATGCAGATTGGAACAGCCACAGTAAGAAGGATCCTGGTAGATGGAGGTAGCTCAGTGAACCTGATCATGCTTGACGTACTGAAAGCCATGAAGATAAACGAGGATCAAATTATCAAGAAATCCAGCATCCTAGTAGGATTCAGTGGTGAGACCAGGAGCACTCTAGGAGAAATCCACCTCCCAACCTACGTGGAAGGAGTCTCATCCTATGAGAAGTTTGGAGTCCTTGACTGCCTGTCATCCTACAACGCCATCCTGGGAAGACCCTGGATTCATAATGTCAAGGCCGTACCATCAACCTATTACCAGTGCATCAAGATACCAACAGACTGGGGCATAGCCACAATCAAAGGGGATCACAAGACAACCCAGTAGTGCTACACAGCAGCCTTGAAGCCTTCCAAGGCAGGTAAGTCCCTGGTATAGCAATTACAGTACCCTTTCAGGAGCACTTATGTAGCACCTCCCAGAATGGAAACAGATCGGTAATTCTAGATCCCGAGTACCCCGACAGTTTTGTTTTAATAGGATCTGACGCACCAGATAGTGTCAGGCCCGAACTGGTAAAATTCCTTAAAAATAAATCATCTTGGTTTGCTTGGTCACATTTTGATATGACTGGAATTACCACTGATATTATTACTCATAAGATCAATGTTGACCCATCTTTTAAGCCTCGTACATACAGAAAAGGCGCAAATTTGCAAACAAAGAAACACCATAATAAATGAGGAAGTAGAAAACTCTTGGATATGGGGATGATCGGGAAGTTATGTACCCTGAATGGTCACTAACGTAGTTGTTGTGCGAAAAAGAATGGGAAGTGGAGAGTCCGTGAGACTACACCGACCTGAACAAAGCTTGCCCTAAAGATCCATTCCCCCGCCTCATATTGATGCCATGGTAGACGCCACACGAAAGCCACGAGATGCTAACATTCATGGATGCTTCCAACGGTTTCAATCGGATAAAGATTCACCTGCGACCAGGAGAGTATCGCATTCATTACGAGATCGAGGCATATATTGTTACACGCCATGCCTTTTGGCCGAAGAATGCGGGGCAACGTACTCAAAGACTGTCAACATGATGTTTAAAGACCAGATAGGTGACATCATGGAAGTATACATAGACGACATGGTGGTGAAATCCAAGAATGCAGAAGATCATGTGAAGCACCTAGAAATGGCATTTGAGATATTAGAAAGGTATAACATGAAGCTGAACCCTGCAAAGTGCCACTTTGGAGTTTCTGCAGGCAAATTTCTTGGATATATGGTCACAAAGCGAGGCATAGAAGCCAACCCTGAACAGATAAAGGCTATCCTGGAACTACAGTCACCCAAGTGTGTCAAAGATATCCAAAAATTGACAGGCAGGGTAGCTGCCCTGAACCGCTTTATATCAAGGTCCTCTGAAAGGTGCAAAACATTCTATAACCTCCTCAGGAAAAATAAACAATTCCAGTGGACGGATGAGCATGAGGCAGCTTTTCAGGATCTAAAATCCTACTTATCATCTCCACCCTTACTGGCTAAACCAGAAAAGGGAGAACCTTTGTCAGTATACCTATCTGTCACTGACACAGCAGTCAGCGCAATCCTGGTGAAAGAACAGGACGGGCAGCAACATCCAGTCTACTATGTAAGTAAAAGCCTATTAAATGCTAAGTTAAGGTATGGACTATTTGAAAAATATGTTTTAGCTTTAATTATGTCATGTACCAAGCTGAGACCTTATTTTGAAAGTCACCCCATTATAGTCAGAACCAACTTACCCATAAAATCCGTCCTGCGTAAACCCGAACTTTCAGCAGGATGGCCAAATGGTCGACAGATTAGCACATATGACATCTCTTTTGAACCCGGGCGCCGATCAAATCGCAGGCCCTAGCAGACTTTGTGGCTGATTTTAGCCCTAACCTGGAACCAGACACGATAAAAGAGGTCAATCAACTAGAAAATAAAACCCTGCACCAGAATGGACCCTATTCATAGATGGGGCATCCAACGCCAGGGGGACAGGGTTAGGACTAGTACTTAAATCACCACAGGGAGATGTGATAGCTCAGGCTGTAAGCTGTGAGTTCAAAGCTACCAATAATGAAGTAGAATATGAAGCCTTGATAGCAGGCTTAAAGGTATGTCTAGACCTCGGCGTTCAAAACCTAAAGGTAAAAACTGATTCACTCTTAATTGCCAATCAAATAAAGGGAATTTATACGGCTAAGGATGCAAAAATGATTTCGTATTTAGAATATGCAAAAAACCTTACCGCTAAATTTGATTTATTTGATATAGACCAAATATCAAGAGACACGAATACCTGGTGATGCTCTGCCAGCCTAGGTTCAAATTTTACCCCCACTGTTTTCGATAAAATACCAATTGTGCACTTATTAGAGCCAACCATCAAAGAAACCCGAACAAAATCAATCCTCGTCAATCAGACAATAACTCTTGGACTAAACCCTATTACGACTGGTTTCTCCAAGGAATACTACCTCAGGGTAGGCATGAGGCAAGGGCCTTTAAAATTAGAGCTTCAACTTATGCTATCATGAATAACACCTTGTTCAAGAGATCGCAGGCTGGACCCTACCTGAGATGCTTAGAGCCTGACGAAGCCAAACTAGTACTTCAAGAAATACATGATGGACACTGTGGCAACCATAAAGGAGGAAAGAGCCTGGCAAGCAAAGTTCTCAGGACAGGCAACTAATGGCCTACACCGAGGGTCGACGCTGAATACTCTTCAAAATGCGAAGCCTGCCAAATTCATGCACCAATCATACATCAGCCATCTGAACTCATTCATTCAATTTCGGCACCCTGGCCATTTATAAAATGGGGCATGGATATTGTGGGAAAACTGCCTGTAGCTCCAGGACAAAAAGTCTTCATGTTAGACATGACTGATTACTTCTCCAAATGGATTGAGGCCGACTCTTTCGTGCAAGTAACCGAAAAAGAAGTAATATCCTTCATCGGACAAACATTATTTGCAGATATGGAGTGCCATCAGAAATAGTATGTGACAACGGAACTCAGTTCGTGGGGAAAAGAACCCAAGCATTTTGCCAAGAATGGAATATCAACCTGGTAACATCGACCCCTGGATATCCGAAAGCTAATGGCCAAGCAGAATCAAGCAACAAGGTAGTCATAAGTCGCCTAAAAAGAAGTCAAAAAGAAGACGAGGCGGATGGGTCAAGAACTTCCATTAGTACTATGAGCGAGATAGGACAACTCCAAAATCGCAACAGGCCAAACACCTTACTCCCTGGTGTATGGCTCAGTGAAGTCGTCATTCTGCGGAAGTACGGGTACCAACATCCGGATGCGGCTGAACAACGTTGAAACAAACAAAGACCGATGCAAGACAACTTAGTCCTGACGGAAGAATTAAGAGACGCTGCCAAAATCAGGATGGCATCATACCAACAAGCAGTTGCCAGGACTTACAATAAAAACGTTAGGGTCAGGGTCTTTAAAGAAGGAGACCTTGTCCTACGCAAAGTATTTCCAAATAAAAAAGAAAAATCAGCAGGCAAACTGGGTCCCACATGGGAAGGCCCTTACTTAATTGATTCAATTGTTGGACAAGGAGTATACAGGCTCCAAACACTAGAAGGGGAAATGATCCCAAGATCCTAGAATGTAACTCATTTAAAACTATTCCATATGTAAAGATCAGGCTACAATCAGGTATAAATTCAATCACTACTCAACCCAACATGCTATGTGATGAACTACATGTTTTACATGCCTTGTCTGTATTTTATACCTGTTCAACTAACCCATTTATTTACTTTTTGAATCCTGAACAATTATACATAATAAAATATTATATGCATAAATATTCAGGATTGAGGGCTACTCTATTGTACATTCCTGAAACAAAAATTCTGCACTTAAGTGTGCCTAACGAGTTGGTAACCACCACCAGATACAGTAAAGAGTCAGGACCAATCAGGCATGAAATAATTGCCTGACCTGACTAGGTTTACTGCCACTTATTACAACCGGCTGGACGCAGCAAGACGGTGCAAGGGTGTTTTATCCCGACCATCAGTCTAAATGTCCTCCTAACAGGCCGAATACCAAGCCCTTCAGCTAGGCAGGGGGCATAAGCCCTCCTAACAGGCCGGATTTCCCACCCCTTCAACCATTATAGCAAAAAACTATACTTGGTTGAAATACTCATGACAAATTAAAACGAAAATAATGTGCAGGTTATCCAAGCAAGATGCTTGACAGCACCAACAGGACGAAATTCACAAGTAAAGCAAAAGATAGGATAAGCCAAAAGAAGGCCATCATGCCTACATTAATAAAAACCTTTACCCCCTGGGGCAAAGGTGCCAAAATATTCATAAAGGCCAGGGAGAGTCCCCCTGACCCAAAACAGGAAAATAAAAATAATGTTTGTCCAGGGACATCCCCCCTGGATGGGCCAAAATACCAACTGAGAATTAAAATATATTACTGCTTCTCCTTAGAAGCAGCAACATCAACAACCTGCTCCCCACTCTTAGCCGGCTCAACCTCAAAGTCCTGCGCCCTTGGGGAGTCGACCTCCTATTCATTCTCCAAATTGTGCAGGTCAGGATACTTTGAAGCAGCAAAAGCCATCTCAGCTATAGGGTCCCATTTTTCCCTGGCCTCGACAGGCTCCGACATAGCAGCTGCCCTTCCTTTGATATAGAAATAAAGGGAAGCGTCATCCAGCTTAAACTCCAAGTCATCCCTCTCTTGGGTGAGCTCCTCATTTCATCCGTGGCCTCTTGAATAACGCCGCTTGCTTAAAGTCGCCTCGATCTTAGCAAGATCCCTCTCACCGCACCCTTGTCAAGTCGGCGACTTTAGCAGCCAGTCAGCTCGAGCAAAATCCAGCTCAGACTTTAGCCTATCATAATCTGATCTCATCAGATCAATTCTGGCTACCAATGAAGTAGCCTGATAGGCATTATGGAGACAGGTCGCAACACCCTGGACAAAAACAAGAAAAGTATGAGTAATTTATACCAACAATAAGAAACTACCAAAACAAAACACACGTAGAAATTATTCCAGCTTACCTCCCTCACAGCAGCCAGGGCACCGACCAAGAGGTCGATCGAGTGATCATCAAGTAACCGCCCGAGTAGCGGTCTCAACAGGGTCAAGGGTAAGCATGACATCCGATTCGTAAGCCGCATAGTCCCTGATCTTCACCCTAGCAGCCTCCATATTATCCAACCTGGCTCTCACCTCCCCGACCGGGGCGTAAACATCAACATCTTCAATTTTCCTTTTTTGGGTCAAATAACTTGTCTCGGCAGGGGGCAAACAGTGCGAGAGTGACCTTGGCGATCGGATCGCTAAGTCAAGTCGATGACAGTTCAAGATCCCCGCCTTCCCGAGGACCTTCCTCCTTAATCTTAGCCAGCCTGGCTGAGAGGTCAGCCATACCAAACCTGGCAAGGCGAATAGACGACCTGGTGGCTGCAACACGAAATGCTATATCAGCAATATAAATCAAACATTATCAAGAAGCCCAGATGAAAACAAAAGAAAGATTAAAATGGACTTATCGCCAAGTAGTGGCACCGGCAGCCCACAAGCTTTGGCCGCCCTAGGAACACCGTCGGCCTTCAAACAATGAGGAAGGTGACCAACCCCACAACAAAGAGGCCGGGACCTCTCCAAAGGAGGAATAGCAAGGAAAGCGAAAACATTGGGAGTGGGATACTCGGTTTGAAAACTCCGATCATCAATCGCACACATAGGAGGTATGACTTATTATTTTCATTTCATTTTTTCGCTAATGTATAAAACATGCAGGTCAAAGAAAGAAACCAAAATACTCACCAGCCACGCAGCCTCATGATTTAAATACGCCGGTCGGGACCCACGCAATTGGTCCCGACAAACATATAGCCGATAGCCCACCCTTATCATGGCCACTTTGTCCAAATTACTCGGAAGAGGAGTAGTAGACGCCCTGACCTTAAAACTTATACGGCCAGGACTGTTTGTTTTAACAGCATAATAGGTCTTCAAATCGTCAAGAGAAAAAAAAATATTGTGTTTTTTACAGAGGTTCTCAATAGAACATACAACCTTCCACACCATCGGCATTAATTGATAAGAGGGAACACCAATATCCTTAACAACCTCAACCATAAGAGGAGAAAAAGGAAGCTTACAGCCTGCCCCGAAGGCCCAGTCATGGATGCAGAACCAACCAGGACAAGCCCAGTCAGCCCTGATAGGAGAATCCTCAGGGATTCAGACCTCAGCATCAGCAGGGATGATCCCCTTGTCCTTCAAAATTGTCTCGAACTCAGGCTTCAAACGATTTGCAGGAGGCTGATCTTCATTTAAAGCCTTCGTAGGCTTGAATTGAAAAGCACCATGAGATATCGAAATCATCTCCAATGGAGGATCACTCGGCTTATTTACTGTGGGAGATGGAGCAACAGAAGAAGCAGGCATGGTTTCAGAAGAAACTTCCTCGGGATTCTGAGGAGAAGGAGTTGCAGGAACCGCTGCCCTGGTAGATTTTTTCTTCGCAGCCATTATTTGAAGAATTATGGAAAAATTGATTAAGGATTAAGGAAGTTGGAAATTAAGAAAACTGACGAAAATGGTTAAAGGAAGAAGATGAGAAGAAATTGTGTTGATGAGTTCAACTTAATGAAGCACCCAAGTATTTATAGCAAAGAAGATTAGGGTTTCAGCTTAAAAAATCATTAAGGAAGTTGCAGAAATATCCACGCGTCAAAAATCGAATCGCAAAAAAGAGCCGTTACAGGAAACTGATCAGGAAAAACTTAACCGTTGGGTAATCTTACCAAGATTAGAGTTATCTCCTCATTTTTTCGTCCTGGCACTACAAATAAAGAGATAAGGGGCAATTGTTAGGCCTGGAAATCCACAGACCACCCTGATCAGTATCTCACCTGAACCTGACTACCAGGCTGTCAAGCTATCAGGGCACATGAAGATAGGCGCCAGGCCATGGAGAGGACAACGGTCAAAATATCAGGACGATATTAGACTATATACGCGTATAATAAAGGAATTATATACGTGGCCTTAAATGTGAAGATTACGCAGTAAAAGCAGTAATTAAGGGAGGAATAATTAGCAATTAATACTGGCAATTATGGAGAATATTCAGCCTTTAATGACCAGATCAAGCAGCCGTTCAAGATGGAGGACTATATAAAGAACACTTTGAAGATATAGGAGGCATCTCATTTCATACGCAAGAAGAAGCATATACTACACTTAGAGAAATAAAAATATTGTTATCATCATATAATTATTCTCCCAAATTAGTTAGTGAAATCCTCTCCTGGCTTGGTGCCCGTGGTTTTTTCCCATTCAAGGGTTTCCACGTACAAAATTGCTTGTCTTGTTATTATTGTTATTTAATTTACGTCTTGTTATTATACCCTGACGACCTGACCAACAGACTACCTAGAGCTAGTTAACCCTACACAGTTTCACCCTGAACTGATTTCGCCTTGCGCAAAATCCACACAAAACAGTATATCATCAATAAGTATAAATATGGAGGCTTTCATTTTGAAGCCTCTTACTTCTTTCTTGTCGTCTGGCAGCTTGTCATGACGCATCCAGTCCATGTAGGGTATCCGCCAGTCCCAGTCACCTGCCTGTATAGCTGGCTGATCAGGCGGCTGGTCAGTTGGCTGGGAATCTCCCCTGACCTCCGTAGCCATATGGACTCCCAGTTTGTCTTGCTGATCCTCCAATTCTCCTCTGTCTATTTCGTCTGCCTTCTGAATGGAAGGCTCCAACATGTGTGCGATGGGAATGCTGGATAGTTCGGTTGGGTTGAATGTTTCCCCCAGAGTTACTAAGGCATCTGCTTCTACGTTCTGATCTCTGGGAATCTACTTGAGCTTGCAGGTTTTGAATTTATGATTTAACTCCTTTGCTATTTTTAAATATGCGATCATTTTTGAGTCTATGGCTATGAACTCGTCATTCACATGATTGACTATCAGCAAAGAGTCGCTAGATATGTTTAGGTTCCTGACTCCCAACTCCAGAGCTAGCTGCATTCCTAGTATAAACGCCTCGTATTCTGTTTCGTTATTAGTTGCCTTGAATTCACACCTTACTGCCTGTGCTATCGAATCCCCCTGTGGTGACCGTAAGATTAACCCTACACCTGCCCCCCTCTGGTTGGAGGCTCCATCGATGTGCATTTGTCAAACTTTTGCCTTCTTGCTCCCTTCTAAGGTCAGGATCTCCTCATCTGCCAGATTTTGGACGACTGGACTGAAGTCTGAAACAAAGTCTGCCAGTGCTTGCGATTTGATTGCTGTCCTGGGGTCATATTGGATATCATACCCACTAAGTTGTACATACCATTTTGACATTCTGCGTAACAGCTCAGGTTTCCTCATGAGAGATTTCAGCGGGTAGTTGGTCACGACATGTATGGTGTGGGACTCAAAATAGGGGCGTAGCTTATAAGATGCCATTACCAGAGCTAGCACTAACCTTTCAAGAGATGTGTACCTGGTCTCTGCTGGCAGCAGAGATTTGCTTACATAATAGACTGGCCTCTGTTCCTTCTCCTGTTATCTGACTAGGACAACGCTCAGTACTACCTCAGTGACAGCTAGGTAGAGGAACAATGGTTCTCCTGGCTCCGGCTTTGACAGCAGCGGTGGGTTGCTGAGATAATGCTTCAGCTCCCTGAATGCTTGCTCGGGGTCTGCAGTCCACTCAAACTTCTGGCTCTTTCTTAGTATGTCGTAGAATAGCCTGCACTTGTCAGAGGACCTTGATATGAATCTGTTTAAAGCTGCTACCTCGCCAGCTAGTCTCTGAACGTCCTTTGGTTTTTCAGGTGACTCCAATTGCAACACAGCTTTGATCTGCTTGATGCTGGCTTCTATCCCCCTCTGAGTTACAATGTAGCCTAAGAATTTACCAGAGGATACCTCAAAGGTGCATTTGGATGTATTTAGCTTCATTTTGTACTCCCTCAGGGTGTTGAATGTTTCCGCCAGGTGGCGCATGTGATCTGTAGCTTTCTCTGATTTGACCACCATATCATCAATATATTATACCTCCATAGTTCTCCCTATCTGCTCTTTGAACATGCGGTTGACCAGTCTCTGATATGTGGAACCTGCATTCTTCAGGCCGAATGGCATGACGTTGTAACAATATATTCCTCTTTCAGACATGAACGCTGTTTTCTCTTGATCTGCAGGATCCATCTTGATTTGATTATAACCACTCCAAGCATCCAGGAATGTCAGCATTTAATGTCCAGCTGTCGCATCCACCATTGCATCAATATGAGGAAGCGAGAAGGGATCTTTAGGGCATGCCTTATTGAGATCAGTGAAGTCCACGCATACTCTCCATTTTCCATTCTTCTTAGGTACCACCACCACGTTAGATAACCACTCTGGATATTTTACTTCTCTTATCTTTTTTTGGTGTCAGAAGGCTGTCTACCTCCCGATTAATCACCTTATTCCTTTCAGCTACAAACTTTCTTCGCCTCTGCTGGATGGGTTTACACTTCGGGTCCACATTGAGTTTATGTGTTATGATGGATGGGTCTCTTCCTATTACGTCGTCATGTGACCATGCAAAGCAATCCATGTTAGCCTGCAAAAATTCGATTAGTTGCTGCCTCAGGTTTCCTGTGCATCCAGCTCCAATTAGCACGGTCCTCTCTGGGTGCAGCTTGTCCAGGTTGATCTGATCTAGCTCCTCAACTGGGGGCTCAATGTATTCGTCCTAGACAGGCTGCTTCTGTAATTGCTATGCTGGAGGGCTGACAATGCATTTTAGTGCTCTCTTGTAGCAGCCTCTAGCTTCCTCCTGATCTCCTCGTATTGTTTCTACCCCCCATGGAGTGGGGAATTTTATGCATTGATGGTATGTTGAGGGGACTGCCTTCATCTGGTGCAGCCATGGTCTTCCCAGGATGACATTGTAGGTAGAGGGTCCGTCTAGGACTAGATATCTGATCTGTTTGTTGACCCCTCCCACATAGGCTGGGATTACTATCTCGCCTAGCGAGTTGGCTGTTTCCCGACTGAATCCTACCAACGGGATGGTTTTTTTTCTGCAAATCCTTATCCCTGAACCTCATGTTTTCTATGGTTTTCAGCTTGATCAGGTTGACCGAGCTGCCTGTATCAACTAGGACTTTATTGACTGTACAGTTAGCCATTGACAGGGTGATAATGAGTGCATCATGATGTTCCCGTTCGTCACATATATCTCCTTCATCGAAGGCAACAGCAGGTAGATCACTGTGAGAAATTCTGCAGGAATTTGCCGGCCTATCTCCCTTAATCTCGGTGGCGTGCCTTTTAGCTGCTGAATATGTTAACCCACTTAGATCTGAGCCGCCTGTTATCACGTTTATTATCTTGGTGCATGTGGGTGGATTTGCGGGCTTCGCGGAGCCTACCTTATTCTGCTTCTTGCCCCCACGTGGTAATAGGTGGCTCAGTTCTCCTTGTTCGTATAGACGCTTGATCTCCCTTCGCAGTGTGTAGCAATCTTCAGTGTTATGCCCAATGTCACGATGGAATTCACATTTCTTCTTGCTATCTTTTCGCCATGCATGTCCTTCTACTGGTGGCTTGGGCTGCCTTACTCCATCTCTCATCTCTCTGAGTGCTTTCAGGATTCCTCCAATGCCCGTGGTGAATCCGTATTCTGCTAGAGTAGGGAGTTGCTGATTTTCTTCGATCCTGTTAACTCCCCTTCCATATGGCCTGCATCTTTCATTCCTTTTACTAGTAGACTGCTTTATGGCTGATTTCTCTACAGCTGAGGTGCTGGACACGCTTGGTGTATTAGGCAGGCTGGCTCTGGCTAGAATGTCTTCCTCTAATCTGATTGCGGCGACTGTTGTTTGTGGTACTACTTCAAAGCTATGACAAGGGTGCATGGTCAGGTGCTTATATATGTCCGAGTCATGGTGAAGGCCCCTCCTGAAGGCTTCCACTGTTGTAGAGACATCACATTCCTGTACTGCCACCTTCTCATTGTTGAATCTTGTGTTGTATTCTCCAATGGTTTCTCATGCTCCCTGAACAATTCTGTACAAATCTCCCGTGTGCTTTTGTGGCTTCCGGCTGCTTGCAAACAGCTGAGTAAATGCATTTACCAGTTCAGCAAATGTGGAGATCGACTTATTGGACAGGCTTACAAACCATCGAAGTGTTGGCCCTGTTATTGTGGATACAAATCCCTTGCACATGCAAGCCTCCTTTGCTTGCCCTACAGCTGTCACTGTCATCATCTTCTGCTTGTACTAGCTCATATGATCAAAGGGATCTGCGGTGCCATCAAAGAGAGGTATGTTTGGATTCGTGAATCCCTTTGGCACGGCTGTAATGGATATGGCGTCCACAAATGTTGAGTCGACATAGCTGTCAGGTGCCGCCTTCTCAAGTGGAGGTGGCAATCCCGGGACCCTGCTTAGCATCTCCCTCAACTCCAAGTATTGCTGGTTAGTTATGCTTCCTGAGTGTGGAGCTCGCCTATCAGCTACCTGCTGATTTAGTGTACTGCTTCCTGGTCCGAACTCTTGAGGGCTCTGATGTGTCGTGGCAGCTAGTAAGGTTGTAGTCATGAGTGTTCCTTGCTGCCAGTTCTCCTGTGGGCCGCCCGTGGACCCTATGCCAGGTGTCTGATTGGTTTCTATGTGATTACCCACATGAAGGCCACCTGAACGTGCTTCCACATGGCTGGCTGGCTGCCAACTATCTGGTGTGACGTATCCCAACCCTCGCGGGGGTATCCTTTCATCTGATGATACTGTAGTTAGATCCAGCCTCGTTACTAGTTCAGCTGCTATCTGTCGAAGCGGATTCCTGCTGCCTGATGCCCCCTGTGTTAGATCCACTACTGGAGCTCTTCCTTCACCTACCTTGCTTGCTGATGTGATAGATTGCTGCTTCAGAATATCTATCTGTGCCAAGAGCTTTCTGTCTCTTTTCCTTGTTTCAGCTTCAGCTTTCCTCTGGTCTTCTCTCATGTTTTCCGTGGCCTTATAAAGGTTATCTACGCCAGCGAGCAGGATTTGTGTTGGACTGGGTGGCGGGGTGAGGCCTGAGCTCGTTGTATTTTTGTCTAATCTAGCTTGGGCTGCGGCAGCAGGGGTTTTGGGAGGTAAAGACGTTTTTGCCGTAGATGTGATTCTTAAGGTGTGCCCAGGAGCCTGAGTTGACACCGTTGATGCTGGATTTTTAGTAGAGTTTGGTGGCAACCATGGTTGATTGCTCCCTGGCATGGCTTCTGACACTTGCTTATCCATTACGTATTTGGATTATCAACGATTGACGACCACAATGCCCCACGGTGGGCGCCAAACTGTTTAGGTGATTTTTACCAAGTTAATTGTATTAGGTCAATGCGGTCTTACTCGTTGGTTACTTGATTGATCGTTTGGTATTTGATATTTGAATAAGGAAATAAAGCATGATATATAAATTGACACGTAAAATTTGGTGACGCGGAAAACCCGATGTGGGAACAACCGCGGGAGGGACGGTAACCTGTCAAATATTGCACTAGCTTTGAATGAGAGGATGAATACAATCGAGACGTAATGTAAATTTTGCTAGCACGAGGTATCGTGCGTGTGATCTTGAATGTCCTTCTTTGATGGCTTCCTTGACTATTTATAGGGTAAGAACCCTAGGCGTATCCTACCACGTTTATGGAAAGGAATATAACATCTATAATAACTCTTTCCATATCACGCCATCTCCCTCCATTTTCCCTGATCTCCCTGACTTCTCCCTGAACTCTTTCCTAAACACGGACGCTTCCTTCCAGTGGGCCTTGCTTCTCTTCACACGCTCCTTGGCCCATTTACCTTTCAACAATCTTGCTTCCAACCGTGGGCTCCCCTTCTCTTATTCCCCTGCATGGCCCATTACTTTAATCACTTACCAAGTGGGCTCACCCAGTTAGATCATCATGTAAATTTTGACCCAAACAGGTTCCATACAATGCTAGTACATTAGTGGAGTGTAGACATGGTTTGTTGTTGAGAAGGGGAGTAGATTTGGTGACAGAATCATAATTTGAATAAGTTAAATATGATGTTTGATCTAGAAACTTGGAACAAAGCTTTAACTGGCAAACTAGTGGATTGGGTTTTTGAGAAAAAGGACACTCTCTGGGTCCATTGGGTGAAATGCAACTATTTGAGAGGGAAGGAATGGAGGGATTATACACCTAGTTCCAACTCTAGTTGGGTATGGAGATGAATATGCAAGGTGAAGCAGGACATAGCAGCAGGATACACTGCTGGAACATGGCATCAGCAGGAGGGTTACTCTTCTGCTAGGTGTTATCAGTGGTTGAAGGGGCAAGCTCCAAGGGTGAACTGGAAGAATGTGGTTTGGAATGGCTGGTATCTACCTAAACATAACTTCCTGGGGTGGATATGGGCTCATGAGCCTATGCATACTAAAAGTAAACTGCTGCTATATGGGGTCATAGAAGAAGATAGCTGTCAGCTATGTGGAATGGGGAGTGAAACACAAGAGCATTTGTTCTTTGCTTGTTCATATAGCAGCCAAGTTATATCTCAGGTGAAACAGTGCACTGGGTTGGGTATTCCTGATACGAATGTCATGGATTGGTGTCTGCACAGACAAGGGTCAAAGCTTCAAAAGGAAATCCAATATGCTGTGGTGTTGTGTGCAGTTTATATGGTATGTCATCAACGTAAGAAATGCAGACAGGAGATGGTTCTTCTTCGACCAGAGAGGCTTGCAAAAGGGATCATGAATGAGATAAAATCTAGACTAAGAGAGAGATATAAAAAACAGTTGAGATTAGATGATATGGAATGGCTAGAAAGCAAGAATTTATTGTAATCTGATCATATGAACTTTGTATATTGATATCTTTTTATATAATATACTTACATTCTACCAAAAAAAAAATATGATGTTTGGGCCAATTTCTACACATGTGAGTCAGATTACAAATAAGAGTCAACATGAGCTAAGACAAGAAGTTGACGGGTCACTGATAGCAGACGAACGGGGAGCTGAGTCAAAGCCCATTAAACTAAGCAACAACATGCACTGTCTTGAGGAGCAAGGCAACTAACTAAGGCTTAGTTCTTTTTTTTGGATAAAATGTAAGAATATATTATATCAAAAACACGTCACTATACAATGAGATCGGAAAGTCCAAAAAAAGGACATATTCCGCAGCCCACTACAAAGACCAACTATCCCACAAACAAGATAGTCCAATCCTGTTAAACCAAAACAAAACGAAATAGAGAAGAAGCAAATCGAAATAGAGTAGAAACCCTAAATTAGACAACAAAAATCAGATACACCTCCTTCTATCTTCCTCTTTATCCAGAAAATTCATCTCCCACCTCATCTTCAAGTTCAAGTCGGTACTAGGAGGCCATTAATTTAAGTCCCATCTTGATCCATTACCGGGAAAGATATCGAAGCTCGCATGCGCCATCTCAAATGTAACACCCCACGTTAATTGAAGAGGTCTTGTGATAGGCTTAAATGACTAGTGCTTAAATGGATTGAATATACTACTCATATCAATAAGCATGCTTGACTGGGAGTAGTCTTAGGATGGGTGACCTCCTGGGAATTGAAGGTTCCCGGGATGCGCACGAGTGAGGACAAAATGCACTGGAAAGGACGCGTGTTGCTCTGTGAGCCATGTACACAGCCCGACGAACTACCGCGAGTGACCGCTTCTGATCCAGGGTTTGGGCCGAGGTGTTACAAGTGATATCAGAGTAACCCCGCGACAGTGTGGTGATGGGAGGTAGTTGTTATACGCTCCTGGAGGCAGTTGTTATACGCTCCATTGTGACCACCTACCTAGTGGGGGAGGATTCTGGGTTAGCGGTTATGCTCCAAGGCGCAACGAGGATGTTGCGTTGTTCAAGTGTGGTGATTATAACACCCCACATTAATTGAAGATGACCAGTGATAGGCTTAGATGACTAGTGCTTAAAGGGATTGAGTGTACTACTCATATCAACAAAGTCCACTTTCTTTTCTGGTTATCCATGTGAAATAACTCCACGGTTAAGCGTGCTTGGCTAGGAGTAGTATTAGGATGGGTGACCTCGTGGGAAGGTTCCCGAGATGTGCATGAGTGAGGACAAAATGCGCTGAAAAGGACATGTGTTGATATGTGGGCTATGTACACAGCCAGGCGAGCTACCGTGAGTGACCGCTCCCGACCAAGGGTTTGGGCCGGGGTGTTGCACCAGGTTTATCACAATCTATCGCGCTAAAATGGTTAGTCGAAGTATCCGGAGCTCCAACCTGCTTTGATTACGTTGATTCTAGATATTGTATACACATGCATTCAAGGTGGCATTTATCAACCCAAGTTTAAATTTTGATCCCCTTATGCTATTCCTCCAACGCATCATGTCTTGGTAAGGCAGTTGAATCCCAATCCACTTCTCTAAAATAATTATTAATTGTCTACTGTATTAACATTGAAAGAACAAGTGATCATTATCCTCTCTATCTTGGCCACCAATACAACAGGTAGTATCCTCACTAACACCTATTCTATGTCACTTGTCTTTTATATTTAATCCATTGTGTTGTAGTATCCAGACAAGGAATCTGTGTTTAGGGATTGCCCATCTATTCCATATGTGAATTGCCCAGTTGATCTCTGGCCCTTTCTGTTGGATGAAGTCATATCCCTTTGTGATAGTGTACGCATGTCCTTTCTGTATTGTCACAACTGCTGATTGTATGCATCAACGTTAGCATTTTTTATCTGGCATATCTTCCTCCAATACCAGCTGGAGTTGGCTGAAGAAGTACATGTTTGCAAGTTTTGCCCCTTTATGTATGTATGACTTATCCATTTGACCCAAAGGTAGTCAGATTGTGAAGCTATCCACCATACTAGCTTCCCTACCGCTGCCGTATTTCATAGAATTGTCAGATTGTGAAGCTATCCACCATACTTGTTTACAGATTAGTGTCGATTTACGTTGCGTTGAGACACGAGCTATGTGAACCTGGGAACGTGGCTAGCATGTGTACGCTGATAGGTTGTTGCGTTAACTTCGGCACGAAATTCTTTTAAGGGGGAAAGGATGTAATACCTGTAACACCCCTATTTATCAAGTAGCCTTTAGCTAGGCCTTCCTCAATAAATGAGACTGTTACGATCTCGGTTTCCCGAGGTAGTGAATAACAAAGGTAAACAAAACGCAGTACTTTATATAAAATTTACTCATAAAGGTTCATTACAACTTTAACCAACTACATATACTGAAATTACAATTAACTTTGACTCGCAGCGGAATTAAATAAACTAGACAACATAAATGAAACTAGGTGAGCTAGACTTCTAGGTAATCTGGCCGAATCCTCACGCATCCCCATAGCTCCCAAGTCAGCAAACTCAAGTACCTGCAATTCACTATGCTCCCCATAAAACGGTTCATCACAGGTGTTCACGAATACACAGTCAACCTCGCAGTTGAGTAGGAAAGCTAAACAATATATGAAATTAATTCAATCTGTAATATTACTGATACACAAATAAATTCCACCACCACCATTCCGTTCGCTTCATACCACGGCACACAGCCACAAGGCACACAGCCACTTCTAGACACACAGTCGTATTCCGCTTCTAGCCACACAGTCATACTCCACTTCTAGACACACAGTCATACTCCACTTCTAGCCACACAGTCATACTCCACTTATAGACACATAGTCATATTCCAGGACACATAGTCCAATCGACACACAGTCCCCTTCAGACACACAGTCTGGATATTCTTGGACAGACAGTCCCGCCTCAGACACACAGCCTGGATACACACCGAAATTCATCTCCCAACTCCAACAACAATCAATGATAGTAATAATTATTCCACAACATTTATATATATATATATGAAATACTCACAATAAAGATTACAACTACAAGACACAACATTCCACCAGAATAAGAATACTCAAGCCAATGTAATAGGACATGCCAACGGAACAAACTTAATCAAGCCAAAAATGTTCAATTCCAATCTTTCTCACATATCAAGCAAATAAATAATTAATGAACCAAATTCGATTGAGTAGTTTCCTACCTGTTAGCAAATTCTCCAAATAAACGGCTCAAGCAATCCAAACAGTTAAGCAAGCGAATACCTTCACAATCCTTCACAAGATCGTCACCTAACAATTCCGACAATTAAAATTACTACTTTATCAAACCATATAATTAATTACTTTAATTATAAATTAGTTATATAATTATGTTCTTTACGTAAATTATTAGTCTATTAAACCCATCTTTAATCATAACCCAAATCCCGAGTCAAAACTGAATATAATAACCCATCTTAATTACCCCCTTAATCCCATGCCATAACCTTCCCCTCTTTTCCCGTGTTTATCATATGCATCAAACACCTTTGCACCACCATTTCTCTCCCGTCACCAACACCACCACCAACACCCTCCACTGACTGCCCCTTCTACCGCTAACACTGCCACCCGTTGCCACCACCATCACCCACCATTCACGGCCTCCCCAAGCTGCCCTAACCACGACACCACCAACACAACTACTCACATAATAACCGAAAACACGACACTATTCTAACCCGCTACCATCAACACCACACGGCATCATACCACCTCTAGCCGCTACCGTCGTCACCACTGACTCACGATGATTCCAGGGGAGTCCCTACCTTTCCCTCGAATTGTCTGCACCACTACCACAACTCCTTAAAACCGACAGCAACAACAGCTATACCTCCTCCCCTGTTTTCCCCTGCTCTATGCGAGATTCCAGTGAACAACCACCCAAACTACCACGCAAACCACCATTAACACCACCCCATGGCTCGACTTACCACTACGAACCAACCCTAACCCCGGCCAGGTCTGGGTCAGATTACAGGGTGGTCAAATCCTCCTCAACCCGTGTCTTAATATATATCAACACCCTACTTCCTAAATTCCGGACACACGCCCACCACCGACAACCACTGACCACCATACCACCACCATGATGGTCGACTCCACCTACCCAGACCACCCAACTCATCACCCGGTCAAGACAGGTCAAGCTTAAGGTTCGAATTCGGGTTTATAATTATGCGATAACTACCCTTAACCCGCCTGAAATCTCCTCTTTTCCCGAGGTCCCTGGTAGTCAACGCCGGTCAACGATGGTCCCTGAACCTCCCTGCCACCAATCCCAGCCACAGTCAAGCCGTAGGTCGAAGGTCAAGTCTAAGTCGAGTCTTATTACGAGTTGTTTACATGGTACAATTAGCTAAAGCAAGACAATAAATATCGAGTTAGAAATCGTTACCTCGAGTTTGAATGTCGATGCTAATCCTTCTTCTTTCTCTTTTTAATTCTCCCTCTCTCATTTTAGGGTAGTTTTCAGATTTGCCAATTAATAAGATAGTGTATACAACTTCCCCTTTTATAGTGTAGGTCTAGGGAAGTCTCTAATTAAATTAGGAAACCCGTCTTTATGGTAATTATTATTAGTATTATTATTTTATTCGATCCCGACAATTACTCTTGTTAATTATGCAATATACTCGGCTAGCCCAATCTCTATAGTACACGACCCATCTCCAATCCCGTCTTGCTTTATTATTTAGTTACCGTCTCACAACAACTATTATTATAAATGCAACTATTACTTAATTAATTATTCGAATTACGCAAATTACTCATATGACCACCTATAGAATTACGGGGTATTACAATCTTTCCCCCTTAAAATGAACTTCGTCCCGAAGTTCGCCCAGAAATATCAACGAACCCACTACTACCAACAAAAGACCACACCAACCATGTAAAAATCGTAACGCAATGTCACCATTCCAACTCACCATTAACTTCAATACAATAACCAACTTCTTAAAATGTATCACAAGGTAAACTTAAATCACAAAAAGGCAACTCAAAACACGAGATGTCACATTCTATCCCCCTAAGAATAAACTTCATCCCGAAGTTTCACAAAGATAGATATATTATGTCATAGTTATCACCAAACTATCCCCCAAAATGTCACAAACTCAAGGTATATCAAAAGCTAGTAATCATGTTGTAACTTTGAATCATCACTACTAAATAACCGCTTAATTATTTCTTGAGATTTTTTACTTTTTAGAAAATATAAGGAGTTTTCAAAAATGATAAAAAGAATCAAGTCGAAAGCTCAAGTAACCATTTTATAATGATTTTTACAACTCAATTGGCCAAAACAGAAACTGATCAGTAATTCGTTATAAACTTGGGTCATCTTGCAAAAATCACCATTAAATATCAAAATAATAATTTGAAACGTGGCTTATAAATTCGAAAATATATACGAGTCCTTTAAACAGTGGATTTTAAATCATACGTAAATTATAAGTGAAAATTAAGTGAGAAATTTTGCAAAATTGTTGGTCGAAAACAAACTGCACAGGAACTTCATGACCACTATCAACTAAAATTTTTATTACTCCTAAACCGTAAATCGTATAAACATGAAACCAGCGGTAAACGAAGGCTAACACCCATATCTATCACTCATAAAAATTTCGTTCATATATTATCACAAAGAAACAAATGGCTAACAAAACAACTGAGGGAAAAAATATGAGAAATTAACCACGCGATTTTACAATCTCGTCCCCCTTAAAATTAAGGTTACGTCCCCGTAACCTACATACTTAAACAAGGTACTAGTGCTAATAGATAATTATATAAACATGGCTTTGGTTCACATAATCCGCATATCACTAGACATATTATACTACTTCACACATTAAGGAAAATATATGGAAACACATGCTCATGCATTCACAAACTTAATTAAAAATGCCAGTCACGTCATAAATCATACATGCACTCAACTATGACATCGTAATACCACACAATAACACCACACGACCTTATAACACCGCACACTTACCTCAATCCTCATCCTGCACAAGGTTAGAAATATTCATCTTAAAGCAACCAAATGACTCTTAAAACATAACACGCCTCATTTAAATTACCCCACTCAGCATTCCCTCAAGGTAACCGGTTCAAAACTATAAGGGCCAAGGTACGAATTAGGCGCGCTTTCCTAACCGTACTAAGAGGGGCTCCTAATAGTTTCTACTCGGGGTTCATTTTATTAGACACATCCTATGTTCATTATTTGTTCATTGGTTAGTCATGAGGATCGTTTTTCTCTGATACCACTTTGTAACACCCCCATTTATCAAGGAGCCTTTAGCTAGGCCTTCCTCAATAAATGGGACTGTTACCATCTCGGTTTCCCGAGGTAGTGAATAACAAAGGTAAACAAAACGCAGTACTTTATATATAATTTACTCATAAAGGTTCATTACAACCTTAACCAACTACATATACTGAAATTACAATTAACTTTGACTCGCAGCGGAATTAAATAAACTAGACAACATAAATGAAACTAGGTGAGCTAGACTTCTAGGTAATCTGGCCGAATCCTCATGCATCCCTATAGCTCCCAAGTCAGCTAACTCAAGTACCTGCAATTCACTATGCTCCCCATAAAACGGTTCATCACAGGTGTTCACGAATACACAGTCAACCTCGCGGTTGAGTAGGAAAGCTAAACAATATATGAAAGTAATGCAACCTGTAATATTACTGATACACAAATAAATTCCACCACCACCATTCCGTTCACTTCACACCACGGCACACAGCCACAAGGCACACAACCACTTCTAGACACACAGTCATATTCCGCTTCTAGCCACACAATCATACTCCACTTCTAGACACACAGTCATACTCCACTTCTAGGGCCACAGTCAGACTCCACTTCTAGACACACAGTCATACTCCAGGACACACAGTCCAATGGATACACAGTCCCGCCTTAGACACACAGTCTGGATATTCTTGGATAGAGAGTCCCGCCTCAGACACACAGCCTGGATACACACCGAAATTCATCTCCCAACTCCAACAACAATCAATGATAGTAACAATTATTCCACAACATTTATATATATGAAATACTCACAATAAAGATCACAACTACAAGACACAACATTCCACCAGAATAAGAATACTCAAGCCAATGTAATAGGACATGCCAACGGAACAAACTTAATCAAGCCAAAAATGTTCAATTCCAATCTTTTTCACGTATCAAGCAAATAAATAATTAATGAAACAAATTCAATTGAGTAGTTTCCTACCTGATAGCAAATTCTCCAAATAAACAGCTCAAGTAATCCAAACAGTTAAGCAAGCGAATACCTTCACAATCCTTCACAAGATCGTCACCTAACAATTCCGACAATTATAATTACTACTTTATCAAACCATATAATTAATTACTTTAATTATAAATTAGTTATTTAATTATGTTCTTTACGTAAATTATTAGTCTATTAAACCCGTCTTTAATCATAACCCAAATCCCGAGTCAAAACTGAATATAATAACCCATCTTAATTGCCCCCTTAATCCCACGCCATAACCTTCCCCTTTTTGCCCGTGTTTATCATATGCATCAAACACCTTTGCACCACCATTTCTCTCCCGTCACCAACACCACCACCAACACTGCCACCCGTTGCTACCACCATCAGCCATCATTCACGGCCTCCCCAAGCTGCCCTAACCACGACACCACCAACACAACTACTCACATAATAACCGAAAACCCGACACTATTCTAACCCGCTACCATCAACACCACACGGCATCATACCACCTCTGGCCGCTACCGTCGTCACCACTGACTCACGATGATTCCAGGGGTGTCCCTACCTTTCCCTCGAATTGTCTGCACCACCACCACAACTCCTTAAAACCGACAGTAACAACGGTAATACCTCCTCCCCTGTTTTCCCCTGCTCTATGCGACATTCTAGTGAACAACCACCCAAACTACCACGCAAACCACCATTAACACCACCCCATGGCTCGACTTACCACTGCGAACCAACCCTAACCCCGGCCAGGTCTGGGTCAGACTACAGGCTGGTCAAATCCCCCTCAACCCGTGTCTTAATATATATCAACACCCTACTTCCTAAATTCCGGCCACACGCCCACCACCGACAACCACTGAACACCAGACCACCACCATGATGGTCGACTCCACCTACCCAGACCACCCAACTCATCACCCGGTCAAGACAGGTCAAGCTTAAGGTTCGAATTCGGGTTTATAATTATGCGATAACTACCCTTAACCCGCCTGAAATATCCTCTTTTCCCGAGGTCCCTGGTAATCAACGCCGGTCAATGATGGTCCCTGAACCTCCTTGTCACCAATCCCAGCCACGGTCAAGCCCTAGGTCGAAGGTCAAGTCTAAGTCGAGTCTTATTACGAGTTGTTTACCTGGTTCAATTAGCTAAAGCAAGACAATAAATATCGAGTTAGAAATCATTACCTCGAGTTTGAATGTCGATGCTAATCCTTCTTCTTTCTCTTTTTAATTCTCCCTCTCTCACTTTAGGGTAGTTTTCAGATTTGCCAATTTATAAGATAGTGTATACAACTTCCCCTTCTATAGTGTAGGTCTAGGCTAGTCTCTAATTAAATTAGGAAACCCATCTTTATGGTAATTATTATTAGCATTATTATTTTATTCGATCCCGACAATTACTCTTGTTAATTATGCAATATACTCGGCTAGCCCAATCTCTATAGTACACGTCCCATCTCCAATCCCGTCTTGCTTTATTATTTAGTTACCGTCTCACAACAACTATTATTATAAATACAACTATTACTTAATTAATTATTCGAATCACGTAAATTACTCATATGACAACCTATAGAATTACGGGGTATTACAATACCCCGTAAAGTTATATAATTTATTTATAATTAATTCGTATTTTATATCATATCTGACTTAACTAAGCATGTTAACGAGTTGGGAATTGGTAGTATGTATGAGTTGTGTGTGATCCGAGTGTGACTCATGTAGGCCGAGTGTCTCGAGTGACCTTCGGGTTTTCTTAAGTTTTTTACTTACGATTCGGAGTATGTAAGACACCTAATTGATACTCTTAAACCTTTTAATCACTTTCCACTCACAAAAGAAAAACGTTAGAAAACCTAGAGAGGAAAGAGAATGAGGACCGAGAGGAGTATAAGGAGCGACGGGACGGTTTTGGGCACAAACTTTGAGACGATATCGCTAATATTTACCCGATTGATCGTAAGTATAATCCGATAATTCATGTAGTTCATTTTAATGATTGTTTGTAGTAAGTTTATGATTTTGACTCAAACCCTTGGTGGGAATTTTGGGGTTTTTAGTATTATAATGACGAGAAGGTTTAATACCGACGTTTTATTGTTGAATAACGAATAAGGGAAGACCAAGGGGGATGTTGGGCAGTCTCAATCGACGTGCGTGTGACCGTGGCCTGACCAAGGGTGGTCTCACGTATCACGGATGGACTTGTGGGGTAACGAGTAATCATGGTCGACCACGGGTGCCGTGGCCTAGGGCCATTGTAGCATGGTGAATGTTATAATTATTATGCAACGATATTTATTCTATATTGTTATAATTGAGTAGGAATGGAGTTAGTAGAAGAGCCCCTCTAATCACTTTGTGACATTTGCTACGACAAACTTTTTCTGAAGTATGATTTTCCTACTCAATTCATGTTTAATGTTTATTCGTCTTACGTTAATATGTAATAATTGCTGGGACAGTTGCTATATTAAGTTATGTTGCAATAGTTGATATTGCGACGGTCTTATGCTGTGTTATACTGAGCCTTTGTTGAGTAACATATGTGACAACGATGTTTATACTGAGTCTTGAATATTATACTATGATATGACGGTCTTATACTGAGCTTATCTTGTGATTGAGAGTTTTTATAATTATTTTTGGTTGATATTATTACGAGTTGTGCATTAATAGATTGTTAAATTAAGTTGGTTACCTGTGGGGAAACATTGATATAAGATATTGGTAGGCCAAACACAGCTGAAGTTGTGGTCCTGGCATAATATTGGTAGACCAGGCAAAGCTGCGGCTGTGGACTTGAAGAATTGGTAGGTTAGGCACGGGAAAGTAGAAGCGTTGTGTTCCTGATGACATGCATGAAACAGAGACGAGTATGACATCGAACTAACATGTGTGAAGGGGACATGAGTGTGACCACGGTTGCAAAAGACGTCGCGAGCCCAAGCTGTTATTTGATATTGTGAAACTGTCTTATTGTGATCATTGCAGAAGTATTTACTTATTATTATGAATTGTTATTCTTGAGAATTTATATTTAGGATGTGGTTGACGTGCGTTGTTTTGTGTAAATTGTCACCTATTGTCAGGGTGGCGGTGTTGATCCATTCAATAATTTTCGATTGAATGTGAAACAGATAATAAGTAGGTTTAGAAGTCTAAATGTTTTTTGTTGTTGTTGTTGTTGTTGTTGTTGTTGTTGTTGTTGTTGTTGTTGTTGTTGTTGTTGTTGTTGTTGTTGTTGTTGTTGTTGTTGTTGTTGTTGTTGTTGTTGTTGTGGGACGCTGAGTTGCGAAGCGGAGTTAGATGAGTCTCGCCTAGTTTGCCATGTTGTCAAACAGTTTTAGTAGAGATACATTAACACTATTTTATGAGTTGTTTTATAAAGACTTGTAATTGTTTTGGGTGAGTGTAATAAAGTTAGCAGTTTTCTTTAAAGTACTTGGTTTGTTTCTATTTGATATGCATTGCCTTAGGAACCTGAGATGGTAACATCCTTGTTTAATCGGGAATTTCTTTCTAAAAGCTTCTGCTTAAATGAGGGTGTTACAAATTTGCATCAGAGCGAACAATCCTAAGGCCTGAACGAATGAACCCAATGAACTTAGGATGAGTCTAAAATAAAATGAACACCGGATATAGACTGATAGGAGCTCCCTTAGCTTGGTTAGGGAGACGTCCTTAATTTAAGGTATGGCTCTACTAATTTCGAACCAGCAACGACGAGAGGTTTAAGAAGTGTGGGTAGATAGAGTGGATTATTATATGATATTTTGTTATGAATGATACGTGAATATGGGTAAATAAGTTAACGTTGATGTTTCGTATATTGTGTGAGACAAGTTATGCTGGAAGTTAAAAATGAGGAATATATGAGGTGGAAAATTCTGGAGAATGACAAAGAAGTATAATGGTGAAAGACATGGGAGAATATGATCGTATGAATAATGAAATTTTACTATTGAAATGCGCGATATAAATTGCAGTTAATGATTCCATTAGCATGCGAATGTGGAATATTTAATATGATGTGAAGTTATTTTATGAAATGATAGAATTGCATTAGAATAGAATACCATGTAGTGTATGACGAACGGGAAAATAGGAGACTGGCCGATCGACAGGATGATGAGTCGATCGACCAGAATGTGTATTTGAGGCCGAGAGATTGCATGCTTAGTACGGGGGTATATCGACCCTGTTAACTTGTGTTCATTATTTGATAAACACACGAGTATAATGTTTTATTTAAGGAAGTTTTTGTGAGTGGTACTTTTGTTAATTCATTTTAATATAAAGAAGATGGCCCCAAAGAAAGCATCTGTTGCTGCTAGTATGAGTGTTGAGGAGATGGAAAGGTTGATAGAATTGATCGCAGCGTTGACAACAACCCTGCAAAACTCTAAGAAAGGATCTGAAATGGATGCTAGTAAAAGAAGCACATCTATTACACGTCATAACCCAGTTAAGTACGATGGACTGGGAGAGCCATCATTACTATGAGAATGGTGTCGGGAGTTCAACAATTTATTTAAACTATTGAATTGTCCGGAGGAATTAAAAGTGGATCGGGCTGCAATCTACCTGAAAGGAAAGGCTGGTATATGGTAGACCCGAAACAAGGATGAGAATTGGGAAACATTTAAGGAGAGTGGAGAAACGCATTTCCATTGGACTAGTTTTAAAAATATGCCCAGAAAACAATTTGTGCCAGAGCATATGAAAAGTATAATGAGGGCTGAGTTCGACTCATTCAAGATGACAGAAAAGATGACCATTGAAGAATACCATAACTGTTTCAGGATTTGTATGAGTATGTCAGTGATCAGAACATGGGGAATGATATTCTGACTACGTTTAAAAGAGGTATGTCAATAAAGATCAAGAAGAAGCTCGTAGCTGGAGAGCCAACTAATGTGGGCGAAATGTACCAGAGAGTTGGTCATGCTAAGCGTATATCAGATATGTTGAAAGAAAATAGGAAGGAAAAAAAGGGAAAGAAGGAAGGCTGAAGCTATGAGTGAAGGAGGCGCATGGAGTAAGAAACAGAACTCTACTCCATTTTGCTCTTACTCTGCTGGAGGGTTTGGAATGGTAGGCAAGGCAGCGGGTAGCAAAGGAGACATTAGACTCCAATGTTTTGTTTGCGGCAAATATGGCCATAAAGCCTAAGAATGCAGATCCACGGCAAAAGGTGGAAACGCTAATAGAGGAGGTGGCCAGACTGCGTATCGTACTCAAGCACCTAGCTATGGGAGCAATCGATTTTATGGCCAGGGTGAATATCAAGAGAGTTACTATAGTAACAACCAGAGTCGATTTAATAACAGCCAGAGTTATGGAGGGGGATCATACCAGAAACCGAACGATGGCGGGAACCAGGCTCAAGCCGCGAAGCCTACAGCCTCGGTAAGTACGGTCCAGGGTCGGGCCAGGTCAAGCATAAAGTTGTTTATGATGGGAAAAGACGCTTCAGTGGAGGACGCACACGTGGTATCAGGTACATTCCTAGTCAACTTTAAACCTTCATATTATTTGTTTGATTCTGGGCAACTCATTCGTTTATATCAGATAATCACGCTAAGACCCTAGAATTAATTGACCATAAGGTGATTAGGGAAGATGTGGAAATACCATATGGGAAGTCCATAGAGTGTAATAAGCTATATAAGGGGATAACTATAGCGATCGGGGATGTTATTTTCCCAGTTGGCTTGATAAACTTTCCCGTGGGTGGCTTTGAGGTGATTCTTGGTATGGACTGGTTGGGAAAGAATAGAGCGCACATAGACAGTTATCAGAAGAAGGTATCCGTAAGAGGACCAAATGGAATGAGAGTGACCTATAAAGGATTTATGGTGAAACATAAGGTGAAATTCATCAACTCAGTCACCTTAAAGGCATTTATGAGGAAACAATGTCAGCTGATTTTGTGTCATGTGAGGGACATGGGAGTCGAAGGGTCAAGTGCGGATGAGATTAAAGTGGTGAATGAATTTGAGGATGTATTCCCCGAGGAGATACCAGGATTAACACCTCAAAGGGAAGTTTAATTCAACATAGAGTTGAAACATGGGACGGGAACAATTTCTAAAGCCCCTTACAAGATGGGACCAAAGGAATTGGAAGAGTTAAAGAAGCAATTAGAGGAGTTGTCGCGGAAGGGGTATATTAGACCGACTGCATCACCCTGTGGAGCACCAATATTGTTCTCAAGAAGAAGGATAGGAGTATGAGACTCTACATTGATTAACGAGAGTTGAACAATGTGACTGTAAAGAACAGATACCCTTTACCTCGTATTGATGATCCGTTTGACCATTTAAGTGGAGTTTGTGTCTTTTCAAAGATTGATTTGAGTTAAGGATATCATCAGTTTAGGGTAAAGAATGAAGATATTCCTAAGACTGCATTCAGGACCAGATAGGGACACTACGAGTTCACTGTTATGCCATTTGGGCTAACTAATGCATCGGCAATGTTTACGGACCTTATAAACCAGGTATTTAGTCCCTATTTGACAAGTTCGTGGTGGTCTTTGTCCATGAAAACCGTGTATACTCTAGGAATAAGGCGGAGAATGCTGAGCATCTAAGGGTAGTGTTGCAAAGTTAAGAGACAATCAGTTATATGCGAAACTGAGCAAGTGTGAATTCTAGTTGGCGAAAGTAGCGTTTCTGGGTCATGTGGTATTCAGGGAGGGAATATCCGTGGACCTCAGTAAAATAGAAGCAGTATCCAAATGGAAGTCGCCGAAGAATGTTGATGAGATACAGAGTTTTATAGACCTGGTTGGCTATTATAGGAAGGACTTCTCCAAGATTGCTAAGGCAATGACTGCATTGATGCGGAAGGAGAACCGGTTTAAATAAGATGAGAGCTGTGAGAAGGAAAAACGTAATATAAAGTAAATATGAGAGTATAATACTGATAAAAGGGTCAAGGTGGCGAAAACACCAAGCCCAAATCCGGTTCGCTACTAAAACCGAAAACCAAAATAATACATTATTCAAATATTCTCAAATTATAAAGCGAAGCCCTAATTCATTATTTATTTTGCCGCACACTACTTCCCCAGCAAGATATCATCCAAACAGCAAATCATCTGAACAACCTGATAATGGGGGATCGACAATCAGTCGGGAGTAACTAGATGCTCTCCCAGTCATGTTTACAACAATTGTATATAACCAACAATCAATAACAAATGAATTGTAAAACCAGTAATCTTGTGAGACCATCTATACTCATGAAATCCAGACACCAACTTATCATCGAACAATGACGAACTAAGACAATCATGTGAAATGATGACTCCATGTCAAACAATATGTGACGACGCATAAAAACATAAACCATATTACGACATCATGCGAATCATAGAACCATCATAACCACGACATATAGGTCCAAACCAAACAACCAAGCATAGTGTATAGAATGAACGGCGTTAGGGCGATTAACGAACTGCCTCTAACTAATGGCATGATTAACGAACTGCCTCCATTCATTGGTATCGACCAATTAACGAACTGCATCCACTGTGGACCGATTAATGAACTGCATCCACACTATGTATAGTGTATAACCAGAGCAATTGACGAACTGCCTCTGACCTATTTTGCATACTATTATAACATTTCATGGCCATTTTATCCGTCAAATCCTTTCTATTTTGCTTTCCTAGTGCATTTTATATGTCTTATAAGAAAGGAAATAATGAAGCGGAATTCCTATCTCTCGCGCATATTCGGAAGCTTGTTGACGATCTTGGATGGACTAAGTATGAAGAGGAGGCAAGAATGATGACCAAGGAAGTAGGAATAAAGAGTATATAGAAGCATCATAGGTCTAAAAGCAAGAAAAAGGGAAACAGCAGCTCAACCCGCGCGGGTCAAGCTCAAGTAGAGCGGGATACAGCTCAACCCGCTCGGGACAAAATCAACCCGCCCAGGTTGAGGCCCAGGTTGCGCGTTTTTCACTCGGGACGAGCGGATTGTTGGACAGAATGCTTTTCCTTGCTACGTGATCCGCGCATTTCCCTCGGGACTTGCATTTCCCTACTCAACACTTAGCATTATTATTTACTAATCTACCCTTGCTTAACCTAATGATGTATCACTATATATACCCCATTGTATTACCTAGCTAATCACCAAGATTTTAGATTAGATTAGGATTAGATTAGAATAGATTATCCTTTAATCTTTCCACAAAATTACACATTAATCTTTCCTTAAATATTGTTCAAGTTTATTATTGAGTAATTCAAGTTTATTATTAGGTAATTGAAGATTATTGGGTTATTATTGGAGAATTGACACCTCTTCATCAATCAATCAAGTTTTCTTCTATTATTCTTTGCTTTATTATTTGGAATCATCTTCATAGGTATAATTCTCTTTACCCTTGTTTAATTATTGTTAAATCACTTTCATTTATTCATCATGTTTTGCTTTGTTAATATGATTGACAACCTTATTAGCATGTTGAACTTGATAATGAGTGAGTAGTCTTCTAGCTAGGATTAATGGGGAATTAGGGGAAATAAACATGGGGAATGATTCATGCTTAATCTAATATGTTTTCATAATTTATTTGCTTGTTTGTTGTGATTTTAACTTATGCACATGTTATGTTTGATGAAATGCGAGCCTATGAATCCTTGCATTTTTTTATCCATCACCTATCTTTTCAATGAGGCTTGTAAGCATATAAACCAACTCGAGCCTCATTAGACCATGCATAATGTTGAATAGGAAGGATTAAGTCGAATTGTAGGTGTTGTACAATCTAATCGATTCGGCTCCGAGACCCAAACCTTCTTAGGGATTGTAAGCTTATACACCAACTCGATCCCATCATAACAATAAGTGCTTGCATCTAACTGAGAACATGTTTGTATGATCAACTCCCATGAATCCCCTATGAACCCATGATATCCTAGCATTTTTTTGTCATTTGTTTACATCCTTCCTTTTGTTGCTTGGTTACTTTCCATTGGTTTTATTAGATTAGAATCATCAACCCATTTCAAATGTGACAACCCTTAGCACAACTATAATTAGATTGAACAATTTGAGTACCCCCGTCCCATGGATCGACCTCGACTTGCTTGCTATGCTAGTAGTTGGGTATAAATGTGTTTGATGGCGGACAACGACCCACTACATTAACAGGCCACCCCAAAAGAGATAGGTGACAATTACACAGAAACACAAATGTCAGTTTCAATAAACAAATGAAATATGACATGACTCAAGTGTGAACATGCAACATGACTACTAGTATGTATGACATAACATCAAATGACCACCACCACGGTACCGGGACACGCCCAAGAATAGCGACAACCACACTGGTACCGGGACACGCCAGCCACACCGATAACGACAAACAGGTACCGGGACACGCCCAGACGTATAAGGTCCGTAAGCCAACCGGATCACCTACCAGACGTCGTGTCTCAACCACACGAGTCTCTCCGTAACTCAAATCATTAATGTGAACATACCTCTTGGAGTGGGAATCTCCAATAGGCGATTCAAGCGTAAGACGGTCTCCCAACAGTCTTACGTCTCCAAAATAACATTAACAACAACAACAACAACACCAACAACAACAATAACAACAACAATAACAACAATAACAAATCCTCCAATATATTAAAATGACCAATGCATGAACCACAACCAACATATCATAATCATCCTCTTAATGATGTGATTACCACAAAACATATTATAATGCAAATGCCCTAATTATGAAAGACTAACTACAACATCGACATAAACGACATCACATTATTGAAACCGAGTGATGCGTGTCATTTATATGATGTCTTACACCCTATTTTACACGCATTTCAGAGCTCAATTGAGTAGTTTATGCTAATATTTCCCTTGTTTCGTGTATTTCTTCCTTTTCTTGTGATTTTGTAGGAATATGAAGATTTCAGCGGAAAATAAGCCGAATCCGTCCCTAAGTACTTAGAATTACATTTTAAATGGAGTATTGACTCGAGGAATGAGCTTGGTATGCGTTTCAAGGCCTAAAGATAGCAAAAGCAAGGGTGCGTACACGTTTAACAAGCAAAGAAGCATTTCACGATATTGCAGCCTCATTCAGATAGCTGTATCTCGAGTTCTAGAGAAGATAATCGAGTGATTGTAATTGGAGGTGAAAGCTTATTCTCTTAGCTTTCCAACGCCGCATAGAACGCCTGATTTGACCAAGTAACGAAGAAATGGCAGCTGTTTTAAGATCAGTGCGCGCTGCAGAATTCGTCAGAATGCAATTCTGTACAGCACCTTTGGTCGATCGACTGGCCTCAGTGGTCGATCGACCACCACGCGAGCTGATGCGCAAATTAAAAGATTGAGAATTAGAAAGCCCAATGTATTCTTAGGTTTAGGAATAAGAGTGCGTGATATTCCTATATAACTAACCCTATGTTTCAGAATAATCATCATTCATTAGCTTAGTTTAGATCTGAGTTCATTCGCTACATTAGTTTACTTTATCAAATTGGTACATTAATAAAGTTCTTTGCTACGGATTCAATTCTTGCCTTTTGCTTCGGTAATTACCATTCTTTTATTTACAGTTTTGCTTTGTTAGATTTATTCTTGCTAGATAGAATCCCAAAGCCCTAGTTATAGTTTTATGCGAGTTTATTCATTTAATATTTCAATTATGCAATTCTCTATGCTTATGATCAAGTTAGTTTTCGTTATTAATTCCTTTATGTCTAGCTAAATACCTTTGCTAGGATGTAGGCGAACTCAGCGTAGATGGCACTAGAATAGGTTACCCTCGGATTAGGGCTTGGTCGACCGACTGGCTTATCTGGTCGGTCGATTGAGTCGGTTGGTTGATCGACTGGGGTAGCTGGTCGATCGACTGACTTCGTGTTTGATTTGCTTCGTTCGAATCGTTAAGTGCAATATCTATCAATGAGACCGAGAGGAGACTTGTTAGATGCTTAGTTTTGACCAACCCGTAGATCAAAAGATAGGGAAGGACTTAGATTAACGATTTAAAACGACTAAATTGCTAAGATCGAGAGATAACGTGATTTAGTTTGCATTAGGAATCATTAATCAAGAACGAGAGTTAGTATTAATGAGACTTAGGGATTAGTAGCATAGGCCGAGAGGTAGTTACTATTTAACATGGACCGAGAGGACTTGTTTTCCCCATCCTTCGCGACCGTATTTCGAGACTTACCTAGACTTATGTGCCATCGTAGCTGTAGTGACCCGATCATCCTAGCTCCTTTCTATTATTTGTTTACATCATCTTTTATTGCTTATTTTTATTGCCTTATTTATTTTTTATTTGCATTTAGTTTAGTTCTTTATCATATCAAAATCACCCTCATTGTTACCCTTTGACTAAAATTGAAAGCAACTATAAACTCCCCCGCCTCTCTGTGGTTCGACCCTGTTACCACTAACTTCTGTTAGTTTTAATAGGTATTATAAATATTATTTTTGGTGCACACAACGACAGGCATTAAATTTTGGCGCCGTTGCCAGGGAGGCAGCGCTAGTTTTAGTTGTTTTTTATTTTAGTCTGTGTTTCGCCTCAAGGGAAGACTGAGTACCTTGAGGCAGTTCTTACCATTTTCTCTAGTGTTGTTTTGTTAGGTCCTACAGGTCCTATCTACAGTACTTCGGAAGGGTGCACCCATGTTCCATTCTCAGGAGCAGCAGGTGCCGTTTTGTGGGAGATGCGGCGGAGTTGGACACACATCTGGGGCATGCAGGCATCCTAATGAGAAGATGTTTGCTTTTCATCAACTTCAGCTCGACAATTCATATAATTACGCTCCTACTTCACCGCATCAACCATATGAGCCTCCTTATGAAGCCCCACCACCATCCACTCCGTCACAGCAAGAGTTGAAAAACGAAGTTGCAGAGTTGACGTGTCTAGTACAAGTGCTTATGGTGGAGGTACAGAAAAGCAATGCGGCGAATCAGGCCTTAATCACGAAGCTGATATCTCAAATTGCTACATTAGACAAGAATGAAGTTGAGATACCGAGTCAATTCCACTCTCTGAATCAGCGTATTGAGACCGTACATACAATGACGCTGAGGAGCGGGTCTGCTCTCGATGGACCCGAGAAACCTGCTGAAAAAGGGAAGAAGAAAAAGGGCGAGAAAAAGACGATGAGCAGTAAACACGGTCGATCAACCACATCACCAAGTCGATCGACCAGTCCGCGAAAATGACATAGCTTCGGTATCTTTGTTGAAACCAACGATCGATCGAGCAACATGGTCGATCGACCGAGGCCGCACGATAATGCACAATTTCGTCCTCCAATGCCCAATAATTTGAAGGATCACTTGTTTCGGGGTACGACAACTCCGACAATATTGAGGCAAGACCCGAGTCTTGATGGATCATCCGGTTCAAGTATGACCCGATGTTGATTAATGGTTCATATCTGAGACGGTCTGAAGAAGGGTCAAGTTACAACAAAGACAAAGTAGTGGATTTTCAGCCTAAGTCCACTGATGCCGGTATGAGAGACCTAGAGGAGAGGGCAAAGCTACCTCTGACAGCCCCTTATCCGGAAAGACTAGTGCCGACCAATGATGAGGTAACATTCGATAAATTTAAAGATGTCGTGCGTAGTCTTAACGTGCAAATTCCTTTCTTAGAGCTAGTTAATCAAATACCTGCATATATGAAGTTTCTGAGACAATTGCTAGCTAAGAAGAGGTCTTTGAATGTTGTGGAGTCAGTGCATTTAACTGAAGAGTCTAGTTCGTACTTAACTCACACTACTACTCATAAACTGTCTGACCCATGTAGTTTCTCTGTCCCCTGCAATATTGGTACCTTCTCAATCGAGAAGGCATTATGTGATTTAGGGGCTAGTGTCGGTGTTATGCCTTTGAGTCTGGCTAAGAAGTTGGGATTGACTAGATTTGCCATTACCGACATGATCAATGCAAATGGTGACCGTTCTCAGCGATTCGACCAAAGAGGGGTCTTAGAGAATGTGATCTGTTCAAATTGAAAAGTTCTTTTTTCCTGTTGACTTTGTTGTTTTGGATATTCCTGAAGATGTCAACACCCCAATTATTTTGGGAAGACCGTTTTTGCACACTGCTGGTGCAATAATTGATGTAGGGGAAAGAACTTTGAGATTTAAGGTAGGGAAGCACTCTATTATGTTTGCCCAGTCGCCTAGGAAGAAAGACCCCATGTGGCCCATGACCTGTAATATGATTTTTGAAAAGAAATCTTATTTTGTGCTTTCTGACATTCCCACTTCCTTACCTGTACCTATTCCTGTTATGACACCTCCGCCCCAGATTGGGAGCAATATGGAGGACAATTCTCTTGTTTTGAATGTTGCAGAACCGGTTTGGGAAGGAAGAACCGCTCATTGCTCCAGCAGAGAAGGAGCCCATTGTTCAGAGAGGCGGTCTAGGATGTCTTAGTTATGGCACGAACGAGGAGCCAGATGAGGAGCCCAAGAAGAAGGAGCCAGTCAAAATTTCGGAGTCGGATCTTGAGTGTGAGGAGCTAGGAGATGATAGCCATGCTTGGTAAGATGCTAGGGATGATCCATTGAGTATCCCAAGTAGAGTGGAGTCCACTTTTCCGAGATGAGCACTGCGGAAGCTACTTCATGCAGACAGAAGCCTTGGTCGGAGATTTTCCGTAGTTTCCGCTGATCTATTCGTTTCTTAGACCTTTTAAAGACCATTTTATTTCTTTTGTTAGACTCTTTTTATTGCTTTGGTTTGCGCGAGACTTCGCTTTAATAAGTTTGCTTAGGATTTAGACTATAGACTGTTACTTTGGGTTTTGCGCAATTTTTGGGCGCGTTATTATGTGTATTTGCAGGTTTATAGACCTTGTTAGCTCAATTTATTGAGCTAATTCGAAGAAATCAGGAAGTTCTGAAAGATTTCGATCGATCGATCAGCCATCTTGGTCGATCGACTGAGCGCTACAGTTCCAGGAGCTTCTGTTCCCGTCATTTTGGTCGATCGACTGGGTAAGGTGGTCGATCGACCGCTGTCCGCTGCTGTACCTCTTTTCGACCTTTCCCCTGCTGTGTTGGGTTGTTTTGCGGAATTGAGGGAGTTTTTTCCACTTTATTCTCTGAATTATTTCTGATTTCTTCTATTTTCATACCTTTGCACATAATTACCGCTTCAACATTGCTTTCTCGAAATTACGCGCGGTATCTTTTGTTTGTCTTTTCAGGTACTTATGGTAGCATGCTGCCACTCAAAACCTCCTAGCTCATGCTGGTTTGGGGAGGTTTGCTTTTGCGCGCTTAAAGTCTTGTGAGTTTCTGAGTCCTTATTTTCATGTCTTATTTATTTATTTAATGCAAATTCCCATTTCCTTTAATATTTCCATCACATGATTTTGCACAATGGGGACATTGTGTGATTTGGTTTGGGGAAGGGTTTTGCATTGCATTCACATGTTTTATTGGATTTCTGTTTCACGTTTATTGCACTTCAGTTTGCATTTGTTATTTCATTTCCTATATATATATACAGAAAATCCAAAAAATTGAAAAAAGTTCAATATTTCAAAAAACTGCATGTTTATTTTAGCATATAGGTTGAGTCGAAACGGTAGTATTTCAGTGATGACATTGCATTTTCATCTGTTTATGCCTAAGCCGTGCTCATTAACATGTTATTAGTAGAATCATATATGCATAGTCTACGAGTTTTCGTTAATTTATTTGCTGGACTTGAGACTTGACTTAGATTTTTGGCAAACTACATCATTTTCTGAGGTTTAGAGCTTATAACTGGTGACATCTATGACCAGTTTATCTAGGATGTGAGTAGTTACTCCTTATGAGACATGTTACATCAATATGCATAAATATGAACTTAATCTGCTTAATACCCGTATGCATTCGGTTTGTGGTTTGTTGACACATGTGGTAGAGGTCCCCTTTTCTCATTTTACCCACAAGCCTCACATAGCTAAATTTGCCTTTTTGTCCCATAAGCTACATACCATTATTTAGCCTACCCTATCCGAGCTAGTATTGGTAGTTGTGGGAATGTGTTTATTGCATCTTGGTTATATTGCTCTGTATAAGAAGGTTGGTAGAATGTTGAAAGGAGGAAAGAAAGGAAGAGAAAATAGAATTGAAATGAAAAGAAAAAAAAGAAAAAAATGAAAAGAAGGAAGAAAAGAAAAGAAAAATATCAAAATCGCATAAATCAAAGTCTTTATCAAATGGCGATTTTTGCTCCCATGCTTTATTATTATCATTTGGGGAGTTGACTTTTTGTGGAGATTGTGAGATTAGTGCTACTCATTAGCACCGTTTTGTATTGATTTATCTGGAGCAAGAAGTTGGATGTTGTTATAATTTGGACATGTAGTTACTAGCTTGGCTTTAACTCCTCTTATCCAAAATCATTTTTTGCCTCTTCTTACCCATTACCTCACATATCCATATTTACCTCGGCATGTGTCATAGTCATTTGTTTGGTTGAATGCATATGTACGGTTGTAGAGATTATTTTCATATTAGACTGCAGGCATGTTTTTATAGGTCGTAGTTAGGTGAGTGTCACTACAAAATGAATTCTTTCTGTCTATACATTATTCACCTTGTGCTTATTTGAGTAATTTGAGCGACCCGTGAGAGTCCAATTTGATAAGTCTATACAGTTGACGGTTCAGCAGTTTTTAACGACTTTATAACTCGTTTGCATAATTCATATTGCTAATTTATTGTTGGTTATTGCATTAAATTGGTTTAGGCTTGACAGTTTGCATTTCGCTCTGAGATTGAACTCGTTCCATTAGGTTTTAGGATCGAGTCTAGTTCTTGCTTGGGAACAAGCAAGGGTTTGGGTTGGGGAAGTTTTATGCGTGTCATTTATATGATGTTTTACACCCTATTTTACACGCATTTCAGAGCTCAATTGAGTAGTTTATGCTACTATTTCCCTTGTTTCGTGTATTTCTTCCTTTTCTTGTGATTTTGTAGGAATATGAAGATTTCAGCGGAAAATAAGCCGAATCCGTCCCTAAGTACTTAGCATTATATTTGACATGGAGTATTGACTCGAGGAATGAGTTTGGTGCGCGTTTCAAGGCCTAAAGATAGCAAAAGCAAGGGTGCGTACAAGTTTAACAAGTAAAGAAGCATTTCACGATATTGCAGCCTCATTCAGATAGCTATATATCGAGTTCTAGAGCAGATAATCGAGTGATTCCCATTGGAGGTGAAAGCTTATCCTCTTAGCTTTCCAACGCCGCATAGAACGCCTGATTTGACCAAGTAACGAAGAAATGGCAGCTGTTTTAAGATCAGTCCGCACTACAGAATTCGTCAGAATGCAATTCTGTACAGCACCTTTGGTCGATCGACTGGCCTCAGTGGTCGATCGACCACCACGCGAGCTGATGCGCAAATTAAAAGATCGAGAATTAGAAAGCCCAATGTATTCTTAGGTTTAGGAATACGAGTGCGTGATATTCCTATATAACTAACCCTATGTTTCAGAATAATCATCATTCATTAGCTTAGTTTAGATCTGAGTTCATTCGCTACATTAGTTTACTTTATCAAATTGGTTCTTTAATAAAGTTCTTTGCTACGGATTCAATTCTTGCCTTTTGCTTCGGTAATTACCATTCTTTTATTTACAGTTTTGCTTTGTTAGATTTATTCTTGCTAGATAGAATCCCAAAGCCCTAGTTATAGTTTTATGCGAGTTTATTCATTCAATATTTCAATTATGCAATTCTCTATGCTTATGATCAAGTTAGTTTTCGTTATTAATTCCTTTATGTCTAGCTAAATACCTTTGCTAGGATGTAGGCGAACTCAGCGTAGATGGCACTAGAATAGGTTACCCTCGAATTAGGGCTTGGTCGACCGACTGGCTTATCTGGTCGGTCGACTGAGTCGGTTGGTCGATCGACTGGGGTAGCTGGTCGATCGACTGACTTCGTGTTTGATTTGCTTCGTTCGAATCGTTAAGTGAAATATCTATCAATGAGACCGAGAGGAGACTTGTTAGATGCTTAGTTTCGACCAACCCGTAGATCGAAAGATAGGGAAGGACTTAGATTAACGATTTAAAACGACTAAATTGCTAAGATCGAGAGATAACGTGATTTAGTTTGCATTAGGAATCATTAATCAAGAACGAGAGTTAGTATTAATGAGACTTAGGAATTAGTAGCATAGGCCGAGAGGTAGTTACTATTTAACATGGACCGAGAGGACTTGTTTTCCCCATCCTTCGCGACCGTATTTCGAGACTTACCTAGACTTATGTGCCATCGTAGCTGTAGTGACCCGATCATCCTAGCTCCTTTCTATTATTTGTTTACATCATCTTTTATTGCTTATTTTTATT
The DNA here is from genome assembly GCF_048544455.1 of Silene latifolia. Classification (NCBI taxonomy): domain Eukaryota; kingdom Viridiplantae; phylum Streptophyta; class Magnoliopsida; order Caryophyllales; family Caryophyllaceae; genus Silene; species Silene latifolia. Next base: position 77,234,732 of record NC_133531.1, read on the forward strand.
GCCTTATTTATTTTTTATTTGCATTTAGTTTAGTTATTTATCATATCAAAATCCCCCTCATTGTTACCCTTTGACTAAAATTGAAAGCAACTATAAACTCCCCCGCCTCTCTGTGGTTCGACCCTGTTACCACTAACTTCTGTTAGTTTTAATAGGTATTATAAATATTATTTTTGGTGCACACAACGACAGGCATCACCGAGTAGGATTAACCTACCTTTTAGCAATCTCCTCAAGCTACTCGAATCCGGATCGAAACTGTCTCATCCTATACAAATCACATGATAACTATCACAATACATCCTATACTAATATACACTACAAAGCCCCTTATTATTACCCCTTAATTACCCCAAATACACCTACTAAACACTAATTAATTACCCATGACGAATTCCCCTAAAAGTTAAGGTTTAAAGACTAGAAAAAGGTAGATCTTCACTTACTAGATGAAGGAGATGAAGAGGAAGGTGGTAGATCTTCTAATCTAAGCTTGAGTCCCAAGTAGAAGGTGTTTGTAAGGGTTTAGAGAGAGGGGAGAGAGTTTGGAGAGATAAGGAGGAAGGTGTAAATGATTTTAGGGTTAGGGGAGAAAGGGGTTAAATCCCGTATTTTAAAAACAACGACACTCGACCGAGTGCTGAGTCCACTCGGTTGAGTGGACTCACTCGGTCGAGTGTACCCTTCACTCGACCGAGTAGACCCACTCAATCTGCTACAACACCGCTCGGTCTAGTCCATGTCTAGTGTAAGGCTATCCTTCCCCCCGAGTGATCTTTTATTGCTCTAAAGGTCCTTGCACGTGTCCCAAAGTATAAGTACGGGTCACACAAGGGCCGGATATTACAATTTTCCCTCCTTAAAAATGAACTTCGTCGTCAAAGTTCGCCTTACCCTCACTTTTCCTTAACACTTTCTTACGTCTCATTCTTATCATGCCTCACTCCTAATCTCTTCCTCAAGCCTTCACCCGTCTCTCTCGCTAGTTCTCATGCCCTTTATTATTCCTAAATGTTACATTCACTCCTCCTAAAAGAGAACTTTGTCCCGAAGTTCGCCACTCGATCTCTCGCAAGAAGGATTCTCTTATTCACTCGATCTTGGCTCATGGGACCGAGTACAAGTCAAGCTCACCTTTCATTCACAGTATCATGGCTAAGGCCTAGACGAATCGTGGATAATTTGTGACTCTAGGTATACGTGTATAACTCATGATTCCGTATATAAGAATCGTAACGCGGTCGAGTACCTCGCCTACTATGATTCACTCTCTTCCATATTCCTTATTCCCGACTAATTCATGTTGTGCATAAACCACGTGATCACGCATGTATTATTATCAATCCTCGTATCATATCATCTCACTCTAGCTGCCACAAGACTCGATCGTGTATAAGACTCATAGAATTCTCACTTATGTTTACCGATTACCGCATCATTATTATCCTTACTAAACATGTTAAATCTCATCCATCGACTAAACGTATTTTATGTTACAACATATAAAATGGCACATACCTATGTAAACAACTCATTTCAATTCATTCATTAATGACTTTTATGCTTTCACAACTACTAGGGCCCGGTCGGGTTATAAAACGGAAGTACTCAATCCATGTCGGTTCAAAACCATCCAAACAAGGTCAAAACAGTCCACTCGGTCAAGTGGAGACTTACTCGGTCAAGTGGGGATGTCACTCGGTCGAGTGAGAATGTCACTCGATCGAGTGCGGGTTTTTACAGAAAGTTCCAAAGGTCTGTTTTCGGTTCACTCGATCGAGTGAATTGAGGCACTCAGTCGAGGGAAAATGGCACTCGGCCGAGTGTCACCTGATAATCCAAAATCCGATCATTCATGGTCTCTAAACTTACCCATGGTCGATCATACTTGCAAAAAGGGTCTCAATGGTGATCATAACATCATTCCACCACACAACATCTACTAGAGTTTGGCCTTATGGCGGAGTTTACAACGCGAGAAAACTAAATTGTTTGAGACTCAACTGACACAAGGTCACACAAGTTTCCACATGAGTAGATAAAACTAAGAAGATGACTTCCACCTCTTGCCAAGCCTCTTCACCCACCGAACCAGGGCTCCTTGGTTGTTTACCGGTGACTCCTCCCTCCGCGTGCTAAGCTCTTCACTCCTTGTATCGCCCGAGGTGTCCATTGCCGTGTCTTCTACAATTGCGTTGACATAGCGACCATGATACTCCATAAGTCCTGCTGCCCAAGTAGATGCTCCACCTCCACTCCCGCTTCCATAGAAAACATTGCCCCCACCCTCGTGAGAGGCACCTCCCACCTTCTCTCGGTACGAACTATCCACATTACCTTGGTAATCATCACCCAAATTCTCCTGGTAGCCTCCACATTGATGCGTATCATTAAAGAAACTCCCGGTGGTATAATGCGGTCCCATCCAAGGACCAAGCAAGTGTCCATCACTGTGGCGAATCCTGTGACCCCAATCCGAGGGTTGAGTACCATAGGCCTTAAATACTCCGGAAGTGTCCCCATCCTCGGACCAAAAACTAGGGCGTTCGGTCAGCCTTACCCCTTGGTTATAGGTTAATTCATGCACATATCTTAGGACCAAGAAGTTGTTCACTCTCTCAACTAGGTCCGCCATGGAATATTGGTGACCATAAGCCGGCGGTGGTTGGTTATACCCTCCGGTGAAAGACGACATGTGCATGGAGGGTCGGGGAGGGTTATGGTGTGGTGAAGGTTCGTGCATAAAAGAAGAGGACGGGGCGTAAGTGGAGTATCTAGGGCGATCAAAGGGCAGTGAGGGCAGGGGCACATAGGAGGACGATGGGGCATATGGAGAAGTCCTAGGAGGATCGGAAAGGAGTTGCGGGGTTGGTTCCCCTCATACCGCTTCACCATCAAGAGTGTAAGTAAGATTTTCGGGAATGAGGTAGGATCAGGCCGGAGGGCGAGGTGGGGCTAGTTCGGGTAAGTGAGATGTTTCGGGCAATCTCCTATTTACGGGAAGATTTTTGTATAAGTCTGTGTTCACCCTCCATGAGTACCCCCTTTTGTCTTTCCTATCCACAACCCAAAAAATGCCTTTTATGTAGGCAATGTCGAAGTATGACACCTCCTTACTCATGGGTCTATCAATTGCCCCTGGTTCATAACCCAAGAGGTTCACGGCTAGTCTAGTCACTAGGGCACCACAATCAAAGTAGAACTTGTCGGACTTAGTCATCCTTTTAAATGCTAAGTATACTATAGACACGGGACTAAAGTAAAAACGCCTCTCATAGTATGGATTGAGGTAGGAACTTAGAAGTAATACTTCCGAGGAATTGAGTTTACTAGGGCCCGTTCTCTCGTAAAGGAAGTTGGTCATTAGGGGAAGGAATATTTTCAAAACGGGGTGTTCCCTATCATTTTTTTTCATGGGACTAACGTCGGTATTGCGGTTACCCGTGTAAAGGTTGATGTAGTTTGTGGATTTCATTTCCTTCCTCACTTTGTCAAGAGTAAGGGTGGTTCTTTTTCCTACACCTAGCTGCTCTGCAAGGACATCACTAGATAGGTGAAAGGAGGTGTTCTTGAGTCAAAAGCTCACGGTGTGGTCTTTTGAATTATAGAGGAAAGAGCTCAAAAATTCTAAGGTAAGGGTGTGGTAGCTTATTTCCACTACTTTATACAATCCCTCTTTTCCAAGTACGCTAAAGATATCATGCACTTGTACCTCTATCCTCAAGGCTTCTTAGGGATTCCCCGAGAGACACCTAGTGGCATTCATACGTATCTTGGTGAGGGCTAAGAAGGTATTCCTATGGGGTTCACTCTCAAATTCTAACCTCGGGTATCCTGGATGGGTAAAGGCAGGTGGTGCCGCTGGTTCGGGTTGGGGTTGACGGTTGTTTCTTCCACGGGTGCTCCTCGTGTTCCTTGACATGCTACAAAATAAATCACACAACACGACGTAGAAGGAAGGATGAGACTTGTGACTAACTTTGAAAGCGGATGAAATTCTCCCTCAATTACCCAAACATAATAATTGACCATGTAGTGAGCATCAAAATGAAGTTTTTGACATAGTGAGTGTTACATTTTTAGAAATTCATTTATAATTTTAAGATGAAACTTTCTTTATTTACCTCATAGTGTAGTAATAATAATAACCATCAAATTCTTAACTTATCAACACTTCTCAAACCATTTTCAAGACAAAATGAAAGTTGTTCATGGATACTTAAGAAGTTTTCAAGAGTTTCACCCAATGTTTACGATGGAAGAATTTAATTGTTGAGACCACATACCGTATTACCCATTAGAATGGTAGTCTTATAAGCCAAATAAACCAACTTTTTCTCAAGAAAATTAAAAATTTGGGCATGACTTGTCTAAAATTAGAAAATTTAAGACGAAATTTTCACATATTAAACAAAATTCTTCCATAACAACAAAGGATAAGCCGTTGTTGTCCAATTAGACTCATTGTAGATACCCAGTATCTGCACCTTCCAAAAACCACCCGATGATGATTGGACTATAACGTGTTTTTGATATGCGTGCATGGATTGGCTATACATGAGACGGTTTAATGCACTACTTGAATATGAAAAAATGATTTCAAAAGTTTTCTAACTTCATTTGCATTAAAAATAACACTATTTAGAGTTAAAACCGTCTTCGGACCCAAAACCGACTCAGAAACCCGCAACACGAGTCAACCTGAGTCAACCCAAATCCCGAATGTCAAAAATAATGCCATGAATGTCTTTATCATGTCATTTCCTTTAAAACAACACTATTTAGAGTTGAAACCGTCTTTGGACCCAAAACCGACTCAGAAACCCGCAACTCGAGTCGACCTGAGTCAACCCAAATCTCGAATGTCAAAAATAATGCCATGAATGTCTTCATCATGTCATTTCAATTAAAATGACCCTATTTAGAGTCTAAACCGACACCGAGCCAAAAACCGACTCGAAATTCAAATCCCAACTCACACGGGTCAAACCCGAGTCAAAGACACAAAATACCTACCCCAAATATCACCCAAGAGGAAGCTTACATGACTAATCAAACCTCAAAGACCACAAATCACAACCAACAAAACATTGGTTAGAACAAATGCAAAATCCAAATTTGCGAAAGGGATCGACAATACAACCACTTGTATCTCAAGGTAGCTCGCGCTTCTTTAGGGTGTCTGCTTAGCCTCTAAGCAAACCCAACCGACCTACCTCCCCACATTTCTATATAAATACCCACCATCACACAACACAATCCTCACGCGAGCGTCCGCCCCCTCCTTCTCCCTTAAACTTCTAGACCCGACTTCATAAGTCACAAAATCGACACGTGTTTACGACCTACCGATTGTAAACACAAGCCTTACACATTTTGTTTGGTACCGTCGCCGTGTATTCGACCGACCCATTCGACCAACTCAACATTAATCAACATGTTTTTCAAAAACATATTTTCAACATATTTTCGAAACAAAATCCTTTTTTAAGGCACTTTTTTAAACTTCTTTGATCGTGAGTAGTCGCTACGAGAAAACCGTCTGTAAAGTCGTCTATATCGCAAACATCAATACACGTAAGTTTGAGGGTGTAAATATCTCATTTATTTAATGTCTTTACTGTTTTTATGAGTTTATATGCATGAACAATGCATAACACGATTCAAATATAGGTTAGACGCGCCAAAACCGAGTTTTGGCCCGAGACAGAAGCCTTTTACTATGCAAAGAGGCTCACGCCTCTTGTGGGTTCTTGGGTCAGACTCAAACGTGTTTGTTCCCGTCTTTCCTCTTTATTTCATTTCTTAATTGTAATCGGTTTTTACCATTTCAAATGTTTCAAATCATTTTTATGACAAACGTTTTAGCCATAAATTATAATCACCCTTGGTTCCATATACCATGACGGTTTAATCCGTGACTCGGTGATATTAATTGGTTAATTACATTTTAAAGGAATTTCTTTTCTTTTATTTACCATTTTAATTCATTTTTATGTGAAACATATTTTGATCATTACAAAAATCAACCTTGGTTCTTTATACCATGACGGTTTATTCCGTGACTCGATGATATTATTGGTTAATTACAAATTAAAGGGTATTTTAACCCCCTTTTTATTTTATTTACCATTTTTCTCATTTATTTACATTTGCAAACATATTAGTCATATTTCATAATCATCATTGGTTCTTTATACCATGTCGGTTCAATCCGAGTACGATGACAAACTTGACTAATTACATATAATTGAACTTAACATAATTAGTTCAAATCAAACATTTTCCTTTTACACATTAAACTATGCTTTTCAAACTTGCAAATCCGATAACGAATATTACTAACATAATAGTAATTATTCTGAGTCATACAAACAACATTTGCAATCATTCATCACAAATACGGTTTTAAATAACCTTTTTAACAACCTTTTAAAATGGTTTTAAACAACCTTTTTACAACCAGGAGACGCCTCTTGGTTTGGCTCATGGCTCGCGCCCCAATGCCTCATGTTTTCATCTTTTATAAACCTGGGCAGAGCCCCTTCCCTCCCCAATAGGCTCGTGCCCCAATGAGGCTGCCTGGCACTGTTCTGTCTTATTTTAGCACTTGTCTAGGACGATCCCGATTACGGTTAACCCGAATATGTGACGGATCAGATTGACAAGTTTATGTTTTTACACTTTATCTTTTAAACACACCTTTTTCAAATAAATGGATCGTCTTAAGCATCATAACCCGAACCTGGTAAATGGATGTTTAATTTCCGTTTTCACATGCAAATCAATCTAAATCCAACTTTGAAAACAATTTCTTGGTACATGCATAAACAACCGACTTAGGAAATTATCATATGTTAGGTTAAGTTTTTGGATGCGCATTCATGCATTTAAACCGTTTTATCAACTCTTGCACTTAAACAACCGTTTTATCAACTCTTGGTACATGCTAACGCGGGCGGGATTGGGTTTCCGATTAAAGGGCTTCCTAATACGTACCCTCACCCCTTACTCAGAACCTTTGGATAGTGGATGGCCTTATCCAGGGCGTATGAGAGTCATTTTAGGCATAGAATGCTAAAAGGGGGAGAGTCCTTATCTTTAGTACCTATGTCAAACATCGCATTTTGCCTTGATTGACCTAGGTATAAAGTGGATTTGAACGGGTTCCAAGCATCCCACAAATGCTTGGTGGCGACTCCGAACATCTCTAATCGTTTCGAGACCTTTGCCAAGACGAAACTGGCCGATCTAAAGCGATCCGATCGAAAGCATTTTTACGCCACCGAGCGTGGCTTTCAGACCGCTGCATGTCCACAATTTGGCTTGGCGTGCAGGTGGCCCGTGACTACTGACCGGCAGGCGGCATCGCGCCCGCAGACCGGCCTGTGGCCCATGTCCACACTAATAAACAAGCACCAAAAGTCCACATACAAGCTCATGTATCCATTTTGGTGTTCTTCAATTTAGGTGGTAGAATTGACATAAAAATTTGATTTTTAGCAATAATAATAATGTAGAAAGCTATTTGTTACCATGAATTAATTAAAAGCATGAAATAAATTGAAAAACCTCAAGCACATTAGTGTATATCTAAGAAATTCAAGATAAAGGAATTAAAAGAAGAATGGTCTACTTACATTGCTAATTAGGAGATATTTGAGATGGAAATTTTGAGCGGAAAACTTAGTCCAAGTAGAAAATTATTTTTAGAGAGATTTTGGTGTTGTTTGATTGAGGTGAAAATGAGATATGAAGAAGATAAGGAATGAAGAAAAGGGAATCAAACCCGTGTAAATCCCACCCCAGCTCCACTCGATCGAGTGGCGAGTTCACTCGGTCGAGTGAATTCTTCTCTCGATCGAGTGGCCGAGTTCACTCGGTCGAGTGCCCTATTTTCCAAGATGTTCCCATCTTCTGGTAAATAGTCCACTCGGTCTAGTGTCAAAGCCCACTCGGTCGAGGGAGAGGTTACTCGGTCGGGTGCGAACTCGTAGTCGGTAGAGTGGTTGCTTATGGTTGGAAATTTCGAGTCGAATGAGAACGATGGAATCCCTGCAACACAAAGAGAAGGTTCGGGATTCCACCTGCTTTCGGTTACTCACCCGAGTTAGCTCATACGTCATCCCATTTTACCGTCTTTGTACATTATCGTAGTACTAATAACTACTCTACCAACATAACTCACCAATCATATATAACAAATACACTAACATGCATTCATTTAACACTCGGTGCAAAAAAAAAAAAAAAAGCAATGTCATCATTCATATACCAACATATACTACCATTTCTAAGCATACTACTCATAACAACCTAGCATTCAACTTCCCCACTTTCGTGTATCATGGCAAGTTCTATATCATACACGAACTTAATGTAAATCACACATTCATGCAATCATGCCACCATAAAACTTTCCACATAGAGTTCACCCATACTTTTAACCACCCACGTAGAGACCAACCGAGACAATAGGCACTAGTTTTGATACGAGGGCGCCCACTCATCCAAAAACGATATCCTATCGTACTCATGTCGGTTTTATTTTATTAGACACACCTAGGTTCATTTTGGTTCATTGATTTAGGTTCCAAAATTGTCGCTCTGATACCTTTTTGTAACACCCTCTTCTTACCCAGCCAAGGTAATTGGGAGATGTTACTTTCTCGATTTCCCGAGGCGGTGAATCGGAGTTAAAATAAAGAAACATTTATTATAAATGAGAAGTTTAGTGATTACAAACCATTAACTAATTAAAATACAACTCATGGCTACTATACTCATTTAACTAGCTACACTCGTCTCGTAACTCATCAAGCTCGTCCCGTCTCCCGCGTACTATCCAACAATCTGTACCTAACCTGCTCCCCATATGACGAAAGGATATCATATGGATAACCACATGCCACCCCAAAAGAGATAGGTGACAATTACACATAAACACAAATGTCAGTTCCAATAAACAAATAAAAGATGACACGACTCAAGTATGAACATGCAACATGACTACTAGTATGAATGACATAACATCAAATGAGCACCACCACGGTACCTGGTTCGGTATAAAACTCGTCATCAAAGCTACCAACCAAAAAAATATTTATAACTTCACAAACTACTCTTAGTAAAGAGGTATGTAAAGGTTGGATCCCAAGAGACGGGTATGGATGTAGGATTTTCAATTGCAAGTAGCTATGTCTTAGGGTGTCATAAATTGGGTTGAGGTGAGATGTAATCTAAACTAATCAACACGATAAATGAAAATAAAATAAAGCAACTAGAGGGGTTTGTAAACAATTCATTAAAAGCACTAGGGTGTCATAGGTTCATAGGGGATTCATGGGAGTAGATCATACAAACATGTTCTCAATTAGAAGCAAGCACTTATTGTTGTGATGGGATCGAGCTAGTGTATATCTTACAATCCCTAGGAAGATTTAGGTCCTAGAGCCCAGTCGTCTAGACTATACAACACCTACAAGTTGACTTAGTCTCCTCCTATTCAACACTATGTATGGTCTAATGAGGCTCGAGTTGGTTTATGTCTTACAAGCCTCATTGAAAAGATAAGGGATGGTAAAAAAAATGCAAGATTTCATAGTCTAGCATGTCATCAAACATAACATGTGCATTGGTTGAAATCACAACAAGCAGGCAATTTAATGACGAAAACATATTAGATTAAACATAGATCAATCCCTATGTTTGTTTCCCCTAATTCCCCATTAACCCTAGCTGAAGGAATACTCACTCATGATCAAGGTTAACATGCTAATAAGGTTGTCAATCATACTAACAAAGCAAAACATGATGAATAAAAGAAAGTGATTAACAATAATTAAGCAAGGGTAAAAAGGAACTATACCTATGGAGATGATCCAAATAATAAAGCAAAGAATAATAGAAGTACTTGATGATTGATGGAAGGTTGTCAATCCTACAATAAACCAAAATAATCTTCTAAATACCCAACTAAACTAAGAACAATTGAGAAATTAAGGAAAGATTAAGATGTGATTAATATTGAGAAATGTATTACAACTAAATTAATAGAGAATTAAGAACTAATTGTTGTAAGATTAAAGCTTGATTAAGATGTATTAAGACTAGTTTAAGATAATATGATAATCTAGGTAGTACAACGGGGTATTTATACTAAAATTAAGTACAAGGATTAGGGTTACTAAAAGCTTAAATGACAATTAAGACCCTAAGAGAACTTGGTAATTTTGCTCATCCCGAGGGACATGCGCGGATCATCTTTGCAAGTCCCACCTGGATCCACTCGTCCTCAGCTGAAGCACGACTACCCTATAAGAAGATCCGCTCGAATCATGGCTCTTCAATCCGCACGTCCTGGGCTCAGGCCACTCGGATCGTGGCACTTTGTTACGATTGTCCTGTGCTCAAGACGCTCAGATCCTGGCACTGGGTTCTCTTCTTGTTTGGCTCCTTAGCAATCCGCGGGGATCATGTTGGGGATGCAAGGATCGTTTCATCATTTCTCATTTCACTTCACTTATTTTCTTAGGCCTCTAGTGTTAGTATTCTCTTGATGCTTGGTCATTAGATTCAAATATTCTATCCATTTAGCTCCATTTTGCCTCATAAATGCAAGGTTAGCGATTTTCTCCTACCAAGGACACAAAAACTCAAAGAATATGCAAAATAGGAAACTAAAGAAAAGAAATGACCCTAATCTATGCTAGAAAGCATGGAAAAGAGGCTTATTCGGGGACTAAATGTGCTTAAATATGAGTCACATCAAACATCCCCAAACCGAACCTTTACTCATCCCGAGTAAAGAGGTGACTAAAACTATGACCTTTATTTAAATTAGCCTACTAATATAGCCGATATGAGACAATTAGCGGGTCTCACTTCGCCCCTTCAACTCACAACAAGACAACCATGAGGTAGGGTGCCTTCTTGCAAGGCAAGGCGGGGCTTGCCAAAATGGCGATACATCCAAGTATTAAGCACACAAAACAAGTAATGGATGCATCTACAAAAATGAATGGCCACTTTTCTCATCTAAGTGGCGGAAATTATCTAGAAGAGAAACAATCTAAGGGTACACACTCCATCATAGATATGGTTTCTTCAAATTACTAAGCCTAGAAGGATATCAATAAATCGCCTCCAAGTTGTGTCAAGCTAGTGTACCTTAGTCCTCAATTGTTAAATGCTTTCATCAAGAGTAGACTCCTTATGGTATTAGAAACAACGTAGGATCGCGGAATTCCCCTTCTTGCCTAGACAAGAAGAAGGGTCATCCCCTCTCCACCATGCACAAAAGTGGGTTCAATGGAAAAAAGGGATCATTGTATTTTGAGTTTCATAATGGGAGTTTGAATTTGATTTTGTTATTCCCCCCAATTTCTTGTGGCATTCGACATTTTTGAGAACAATTTCTTTTGCCATTTCTTTGATGTTTGGCAATTTGATGCTTGACAATTTTCAGCTTTTATTTGAAACATATGAGTTCTTGTTTTTGTACTCCTCTTTTCTTTGATGTAATTTGTGCAAAATTTTTGTTATTCATTTTGATTTATTGAACTCAATTTGATAATTTTTGTGTCCATTCCCTTTTTATTGACAAAATCTGATAGAAGTGGAGGACGGTTACATGGCTTCAAAGGTCACCTTGGAATAAATGGTAGCCAAAGAGTTATCACACCACAAGGTACTCTTGACTAGGCCTTAATCCATGGGTCGAAGGATACTAGCATGATACATCCTAGGGTGTTTTAGAGTTATCTAATGAACAAAGTCTCAAGAAGAGAAAGTATTTACAAGGGTCTTATATACACTTGTCAAGTTTCCCAAATTGATGTTTTCACAAAATTTTTCCTAAAATGCAACGACATGCCATGATGCAACTAACATTTATACAACTCTAATGCATATGCTTCTATAAACTAGTATGTCATATAAACTACATGCAATTCCTAACATCACATTGGTTTGTACCGGATCAACCAAAATAAAGCCACATAGTCATTAACAAAGAGAGGAAAAAGGAGATTGGAAAGATCATACCATGCGGTCTTCATATTCCTCATGCCTCGGATGTGGCGTAGTCGATCAATGTGATACTAGGAAAAACAAACACAAGTATATACACAATATACAATTCTATACTACTAAGGAATGAACATGTTTTTGGTTTTTCAATTTTTCAAATTTTTATGGTTTGTGTTTTTATGAAATGAAAGAACATATTTTTGTGTTTTTCGAAATTTTTCAAATTTTATCATTTTTTACTTTAAAAGTTAAGTTAGAATTTCCCATCCCCACACTAGTATGGACATTGTCCTCAATGGCCAAAACGATAGGAAATTTTGCAATGCAAGCTAAATGAAAATGCATGATTTCTACACTAATATGCAAACTACATGGCATATGTATAAGTGATGCAATCTATTCAACCCCAGATGATGCATGATTTTATTAGTTGGAGAGCTAATTTGGATTAACTCTCATTTCTTGTGTTTGAACTTCCCCAAACCAATCAAGACACTATTTCTAGTGTCAAAATAGGGAAGTTCATGCAAAAATATGCAATGCATGAAACCTAATTGTCATTTTGGATTTTCAAAGTGGGAACAATAAATGAGACACCTCAATGGAACCGAGGTGGGAGTCCTTTAAGTGTTGCTAGGACTCAAAACAAATGATCAAGATTTAAAATTTAAAACAAGAGATAAAGACAAAGCTAGAGGAGGTGTAGGAAACTCACAATGGAATAGGTTGAAGTCAAGTAATCAACCCCGCATATGTGGTATCCTCCAAAAAGCTTGTCAACCCTCAATTGTCGCTCATTGCGACATCATCATCATTATCATCACTTTCTTCTTCATCTTATTCATCATCCACCTCCATTGACCCGGAGGCTTTACCACTCTCATCATCATTTGAGCCTTTCTCTTCTTCCTCTTCTTCTTGGCATGAATCACTACCTTCCCCGTCTTCAACAACAACAATCTCCTTTCCACTATCCACCCGACTACCCATTTCGGCATCTTTAGAAGCACTTGGGAAGAATACCTCCTTATCCGCCCAACTAGGCAAAGGACATGAAGCATCAAGGAGTCCTTGCCTAGCTAGATATAGTAGGGGTGGATATTGGGCACGGTAAACATTCACCCGATCTTCGTGAGCTTCTTGATGTATTTGTTGCATTAGTTGGGTCAAATAGTCGTTCCCTACCATGACATTAGAGCCACTTGGTTTGAATTCTTGGTAGGCAAAGGGATATGGTGGAGTCACAATGGTGGAGGAGGAGGGTTTTGCATTTGATTCCCTATGTTGCTTAATTATCACTTCGGCTTCCTCGGAGACGGGTAAAAGGTAGTTTGGTCTACGGACGGAGAGACGACAAATCTTGCTAGGCAAGACAAAGGACTTAGCTTCTTTGATGAGCCACTCATACTTATTGTCAATATTGTCATTCTTGACCCAATGGAATTTGTTGATCATAGTGCTCATATCAAGGAGGTTGCTCCCTTTAACCGGTTTGTAGGTGTTATCTTTGTTGAAATTCGGGTTAAAGTGCTCAGCTAACCATGTTACTAAGCCTCCATTTACAATGAAAGCCGCTCCATCTTTCCCATTATCAATCTCAAGCCACCGATCAAGTAATTGTTGAAGAATGTTATACTTTTTGGTAAACATTCCATTGATATTCATGGTGGACTCAAGGTATTGCCCACAAACTTGTGCTATATTCTTATGCCCGGATGGTGAATATATAAAGCATGGCACTCCCGGAAAGAATCAAATTTTCGTCCAGTAATCGCTTTCCAAAGGGGTGCGGCATCATATTTCAAAGGCTTTTTCTCAAATTCATGATATTGTAAAAGACCAAACACCTTACCAAACTCACTCAAAGCCATTCTTCTACTTTTGTTCTCAAGACGAAATTCCATATAACGTCGAGTCTCTATCTTAGACACCTTTAAGGAGCTTATGAACTCCATGGTCAATGAAAGGTATGTCAATTCTTCCATTTCAAAGAGGGTTAACAACCTCATGGACTCGAAAAATGCTCTAATTCCCTCAAGCACACCCATATTTTCTAAGGCATCTTGACAAATAAACTTGGTAGCCACAATAGTCTTTTTAGCAAGGGATAATAATGCATTCCTATGAGCATCGGTTAAGAAAGTTACCTCCGGAAAATTTGACAATTGTTCTATAACCGGAGTAGGTGTGGTAGCTTCCTCAATAGGATTTGCGGTTTCTTAGATTTCCACCCTTGGTTGAATCACTACCAAAGCCTTACATGCAAGAAGAGCTTGTTGCCTCTTTGATAAATTTGGAGTTTTGGGTGCCTTGTTTCCGCCTTTTGTTCTTGCTATTGTGTTCTCCTTCTCAAATTGGTATCAAAAAACCAATATTTAGCTTGAATGTTCCTTGCTTCCTCAAACTTCAATTAATTCCTCAATCAACTTAGGATTTTCGAATTTTTGCCCAAACCCTAGAAAATTAATTCAATTTGTGAGGAATTTGATGTTTGGATGGTCTTTTGTTGATAAAGGAGTGATTTAATCTTGATTTGAGCAAGTTTTGTTTGGATGGTGGTGAATGTTGTTGAGAAATTGGTGTTTTTGAATGAGGGGATTGAGGGTTTAAGTGGGAGAGAAGATGTGTGTTTGTGTTTTTGAAAGGTATAAATGAATTGGGAAGGAGAGGGTCAACCCGTGTTTTTGCTTAAGTACCAGCTGGGGACGCTCGAATCAGACACGGGACGCGCAGATCCTCTTACAGGATTTCCTGAAATTGCAAACCCGTTTCAGGACGCGCGAATCCTTCTCAGCTCGAGCGGATTTCTTCTGGGGATGCTCGGATTCTCCTGAGGATGTGCAGATTTCCTTCAGCAAATATTTCATAGACTTGAAGCATACCAGGACGCACGGATTGATGCCAAGACGAGCGTCTAAAAGGTAGGGACGAGCGTCCTGAAGATTATCTGCGCAAAATTCCTTACAGGACATTTTCTTCAATTCAAACTTTCCCAGGACCCGCGTCCTAAGGCCAGGACACTCGGATTGCCCCCGGGACGCCCGGATCCTCTTCAGCTGCCACGAGCTCAGTTCTGCCCGTGGGAATCTCATTTCCCATGTCATTCTTTCTTCCTTTCCTTTGTTAAATGTTGTGGGTGCACTACAAAGGCTTGGTTAGCCTAGGCACTTGCCATCCCCACACTTGATCAAACACTACACATAAAAACACGTTAAAATACCTCCCTCACTTGCTCTCATATCAAAAATATTGATCAAAGCACAAAAATGCGAATCCAAAAATGACAAAGATGCAATAAAGGAACTAAAATGCTAGTTAAGGGGTTAGAATATTTACAAATGGTGGTTTAGGGAGGACTCCACCAAACTCTCATTCTTGGATGAGATGTCAAAGGGGCAAATCCAAGGTGTTGTTGATGTTGCTCAACACCTTGTAGAAGTAGTCTAAGGCTTGCTCATTTTCATTATAAAGATCTTGAATAGGTCTTTCTGCATTGTGTTCTTCATACTTATGGTCCGACTCAAGGTGATGACAAGGATCAACAAAGCCTTGGTCTAAGGCCATAGCATTTCCAATATAAGGATTGACTAATCCTTCAAATTCATCATCCCATAGACCATAAACTTCATTAGCTTGTTTCCCAAGGATGTCATGAGTTGACAAGAGCAACTCTTCTTTCTTCTTGTCATGGCCAATGAGGCCTTCTTCATTACTTATCATGATGGGTGAGCTATTCAAGCTCTTATCGTTGTTGAAAATTCCTTGCTCTTCGAATAGAGCCACTTGAAGGTCATCCACTTTCTTCTTCCATATGGGTTGTGTTTCTTTACCCATAGCTTGATCTTTGCCTAGAGATTCTAACTTCTTCCTATCACTTTCTTAGCTATAGTGATCGACCATGAAGCATGGCTCATGTAGTCAGGGAGCTCTCATTGTTTTGTCAAGATTGAAAGTGATTGTTTCGTCCCCTACTTCAAGTGTGAGTTCTCTATGTTTTACATCGATTACTGCTCCCGCGGTGTGCAAGAAAGGTCTTCCTAAGATGATAGGAATGTTGGAATCTTCCTCCATATCTACAATGACAAAGTCTACCGGGATGAAAAATTTGGCAATTCTCACAGACACATCCTCCCATATTCCTAAAGGTGATCGATCCGCCATTTTAAGAGTAATGTTGGTGCATTTGAGGTCTCCCATTCCTAGCCTCTTGCGTACCGAGTATGGCTTGACACTTACACTTGCTCCAAGGTCACACAATGCTTTGTTGATTGTAGTGTCGCCAATGGTGCATGTAATAGAAAAACTTCCCGGATCTTTGAGTTTTGGAGGGGAACTTCCTTGAAGAATAGCACTACTCACTTTGGTGAAGGCAATAGTCTCTAGCTTTCGGATGGATTTCTTCTTGGTAAGAATTTCCTTCATGTATTTTGCATAAGCCGGAACATAATTGATCAATTCCGCGAATGGGATTGAGACTTCTAAGTTCTTCACAATTTCCATGAACTTCCCAACTTGCTCATCAAACTTAGGCTTAGCTTGACGACTTGGGAATGGAAGTCTAATCACAATAGGCGTTTTTTTCCTTAGCCTTCTCTTTATTCTTCTTCTTTGAAACTTCATTGGTAGAAGGATCTACCTCCTTAGAGTTCTCCACAACTCTTTGCTTGTCACTAGCTTCCACAATATCTTCATTAATTGGCCTCTTTGGCCCTTTATATCTTCTACCTCTCCTCAAATGGATGGCACTTACCGTCTCATGTCTTGAGGGATTTTCTTGAGGTGGTAATTGCCCCTTTTGTCTTTGAGAGCAAGAAGATGCTAATTGAGTCATTTGAGTTTCTAACATTTTGGTGTGGGCAAGTATGTTGTTGATGGTGATTTCTTGGGCTTGGCTATCTTTTTGCATTTGAGTGAAAAATTCTTGTTGGTTCTTTTGCATTTGGAGGACCGCTTTTTGAACATCAAAGCCTTGGTCATTGGATTGGTTTGTAGGAAGGTTGATTTTGATAACCTTGGCTTTGGTTGTAAAAGGGTCTTTGAGGTTGATTTCTCATTGGAGGTGGGGTGTATGTTGGTTGGGGGTTTTAACATTTTGGCTCTTGTATGAAATATTTGGATGAAATTTGGTATTCTCATTATAGTAGTTGGAATAAGGGGTACCACTCTTGTATGCTTGGAAAGCATTCACTTGTTCATTTGTTCCCCTACATTCACTTTGCTCATATTCCAAAGTTCCAAAACTCTCACATACTCCACTTGGAATTGAGGATGATGCCACCATAGCATTGACATGTTGTTTGGGTGATTTGGAAGCTTCATCAAGCTTAGCCATGGCCTTCTCAAACTTTAAATTGATGGTGTCGATATGAGCACTTAGTTGAGCACCCAATTGTGTGATGGAATCTACCTCATGCGTTCCTCCTCTAGTGGCCTTTCGAGGCCTACTATATTGGGAATTATGAACCGCCATCTCTTTGATTTTGGCCCATGTTTGATTGTCATCAACTTCGTAAACATCACATTGGATCCCATGTTGAGAACATTGCGGAAATCTTCATATAAACCGTACCAAAATTGTTGCACAAGGAACCACTCACTAAGCCCAAGGTGTGGACAAGAACGACAAGCGTCCTTAAATCTCTCCCATGCTTCATATAACGATTCCTCATCCCTTTGCTTGAACCCGGTGATTTGGGCTCTCAACATATTAGTCTTCTCCGGAGGATAGAATTTCTCGTAGAATGCAAGTGCTAGCTTATTCCATGAATCTATACAAAAGGTAGCCTTGTCTAGGCCCTTCAACCATTGCTTTGCGGTACCGATAAAAAAAAGGAAACAATACCCATCGGATTTGGTCTTGAGTAACTCCGGTTTGAGAAATTGCATCACAATAGTCGCAAAAAGTCTCCTTATGTGAATGAGGGTCTTCACTAGGCATCCCTCCCAATTGACTTCTCTCAACTAGTTGTATAAATGCGGATTTAGCAATGAAATTATCGGTTAAATGTGGTGGTGTAGGAGTACCATTTGGTAGGTTCTCCTCGGTTGGTACAGAATGTGATGAAAATTTAGGCATTATGGGTTGATTTTGTGATTGGTTTTGAATTGGGTTATCCTCTCCTTCTCTTGAAAAAGGGTTGATAAACTCAATATTATTTGGTTGTATGTCCACAATCTCACCAATACCTACAACTCTTGAAGTACCTCTAGCAACTCTTCTATTGTTGGTTAAGGTCCTTTCAATCTCGAAATTAATAGGTAATAAGTTACCTTGTGATCTCCTAGTCATGAAAAATATCAAACAACTCAAAAACAATTAGAACAACCTTGAGGAGATTGACTTCCCCAAGGTAAATATAGACACAATTAAAAATAATTAACGAAAATCAAATCAATTGAACACCGTCCCCGGCAACGGCGCCATTTTTGGTTCGGTATAAAACTCGTCGTCAAAGATATCAACCAAAACAATATTTATAACTTCACAAACTACTCTTAGTAAAGAGGTAAGTAAAGGTTGGATTCCAAGGGACGGGTATTGATGTAGGATTTTCAATTGCAAGTAGCTATGTCTTAGGGTGTCATAAATTAGGTTGAGGTGAGATGTAA
Organism: Silene latifolia; assembly: GCF_048544455.1. NCBI lineage: Eukaryota > Viridiplantae > Streptophyta > Magnoliopsida > Caryophyllales > Caryophyllaceae > Silene > Silene latifolia. Next base: position 77,253,371 of record NC_133531.1, read on the forward strand.
TCTAAACTAATCAACAAGATAAATGAAAATAAAATAAAGAAATTAAAGGGGTTTGTAACCAATTGATTAAAAGCACTAGGGTGTCATGAGTTCATAGGGGATTCATGGGAGTAGATCATATAAACATGTTCTCAATTAGCAATCATTTATTGTTGTGATGGGATCGAGTTAGTGTACATCTTACAATCCCTAGGAAGATTTAGGTCCCGGAGCCGAGTCGTCTAGACTGTACAACACCTACAAGTCGACTTAATGTCCTCCTATTCAACACTATGTATGGTCTAATGAGGCTCGGGTTAGTTTATGTCTTACAAGCCTCATTGAAAAGATAAGACATGGTAAAAAAATGCAAGGTTTCATAGTCTAGCATTTCATCAAACATAACATGTGGATAGGTTGAAATCACAACAAGAAAGCAATTTAATTATAAAAACATATTAGATTAAGCATAGATCAATCCCATGTTTGTTTCCCCTAATTCCCCATTAACCCTAGCTAAAGGACTACTCACTCATGATCAAGTTTAACATGCTAATAAGGTTGTCAATCATACTAACAAAGCAAAACATCATGAATAAATGAAAGTGATTAACAATAATTAAACAAGGGTAAAAAGGAATTATACCTATGGAGATGATCCAAATAATAAAGCAAAGAATAATAGAAGTACTTGATGATTGATGGAAGGTTGTCAATCCTCCAATAAACTCAAATAATCTTCTAAATACCCAACTAAACTAAGAACAATTGAGAAATTAAGGAAAGATTAAGATGTGATTAATATTTAGAAATGTATTACAACTAAATTAAGAGAGAATTAAGAACTAATTGTTGTAAGATTAAAGCTTGATTAAGATGTATTAAGACTAGATTAAGAGAAGATGATAATCTAGGTAGTACAATGAGGTATTTATACTAAAATTAAGTACAAGGATTAGGGTTACTAAGGGCTTAAATGACTATTAAGACCCTAAGAGAACTTGGTAATTTTGCTTATCCCGAGGGACATGCGCGGATCATCTTTGCAAGTCCCATCTGGAACCGCTCGTCCGCAGCTGAAGCACGACTACCGTGTAAGAAGATCTACTCGGATCACCATGGAGGCGCTCGGATCATAGCTCATCAATCCGCTCGTCCTGGGCTCAGGCCGCTCGGATCATGGCACTTTGGTACGCTCGTCCTGTGCTCAGGACGCTCGGATCCTGGCACAGGGTTCTCTTCTTGTTTGGCTGGTCGGGACTACGTCTTTTCGGTAACTTGTCGTTAGGAGCACCTAGACCAAAACACAATTTATAACTTCACAAACAACTCTACAATTAGTAAAGAGGCAAGTAAAGGTCGGATCCCAAGGGACGGGAATTGAGATGAGATTTCTATTGCAACTAGCGGTGTCTTAGGGGTGTCACAATTGGGGTTGACGTAGAAGGTCACTAAACTAAATAGCAATGAAAGTAAACAAGCAAGATGAATTAAAAGGGTTGTAAACAATTGATAAAAAGCACTAGGGTGTCATGGGGTCATAGGGGAATCATGGGAATTGATCATACAAACATGTTCTCAAATTATAAGCAAGCAATTATTGTTGTGATGGATTGAGTTGGGTTATATCTTACAATCCTAGGAAAGTATGGGTCCCGGAGCCGAATCGATTATAGATTGTACAACACCTACAAGTCGACTTAGTCTTCCCTACTCAACAACATGCATGGTCTAATGAGACTCGAGTTAGTTTATGTCTTACAAGTCTCATTGAAAATATAGGTGATGGGAAAAAAATGCAAGGATTCATAGGCTCGCATTTCATCAACCATAACATGTGCATGAGTTGAGATCAAAACAAGCAAGCAAATAAACCATGAAAGCATATTAATTTAAGCATGAATAATTCCCCATGTTGGTTTCCCCTAATTACCCATTAACCCTAGCTAGGTGACTACTCACTCATTATCACGTTGAACATGCTAGCAAGGTTGTCAATCATACTAACAAAGTGAAACATGATGAATAAATGAAAGTAATTAACAATAATTAAAAAGGAATTAAGAGAATTATACCTACTAATGATTCCAATAATAAAGCAAAGAATAATAGAAGAAACTTGATGCTTGATTGAGAGGTTGTCAATCTCCCAATAATAACCCAAATAATCTTCAATTACCCAAAATAAAGGATGAACAAAAGAGAGATTAAGGAAATAAAACTTGTATTAAAACTTGATTAATTGTTGATTACAAAACTAAAGAGAGATTTGATTGATATTAACTACACTAAAGATTGCTAAGAAGAAAATGCTCTTCCAATTAGACTAATGGGGTATTTATAGTGGGGATTAGGTGTAGAAATTAGGGTTAACTAAGGGCTTAAATGACGATTAAGTCCCTACTTAAGGAAACGCCGGTATTTTTAGAAGGATGGGCATCTTTCTTGAAGCTTGAAGAAACAAAGTTGTGCTGCCTTGGAATCCGTGCGTCTTAGGCACGGGACGGGCGGATTCGGTGGTCTGGGCCCGGGCGTCTTTGGGAGAAGACGGGCGTCTTTGGGAAAAGACGGGCGTCTTCTGGATGCTGCTGCCCGGGCGTCTTGTAAGGAAGATGCACGGATTGTGGCTTGGTGGACGAGCGTCTTCTTGGGAAGACGGGCGGATTGTCATGCAGCGTGCTTTCTTCTTCTTTTCTTTCCTTTTCTTCATAAAATCCTTGGGGATTTCCTCGGGGATGCAATGATCTTTTCTCATCATTGCCCATCTACTATAGTATGTACAAAGGCCTTCTAATCTTATCTCTCCTTGATGCTTGGTCATTGAATTCAATCAATTTAGTCTCATTTTGCCATGAAAATGCAAGGTTTGCACTCCTTTCCTACCAAGGACACAAAACCTCAAAGAATATGCAAAACAAAGAACTAAAGACAATAAATGACCCAAATATGCACTAAAAAGCATGGGAACAAGGCTAATTCGGGGACTAAATATGCTCTAATTATGGTCACATCAAATATCCCCAAACCGAACATTTGCTCGTCCCGAGTAAAGAGGTGACAAAGACTAGGACCATTATTTAAACTAACCTAATAACATAGCCGATATGAGACAATTAGCGGGTCTCAGTCCGCCCCTTTAACTCACAACAAGACAACCATGAGGTAGGATGCCTTCTTGCAAGGCAAGGTGGGTCTTGCCAAAATGGCGATACATCCAAACATTAAGCACAAAAAATCAAATAATGGATGCATCTACAAAAGAATAGCCACTTCCTCATCTAAGTGGCGGAAATTATCTACAAGGGAAGCAATTCAAGGGTACACACTCCTTCATAGATGCAATTTCTTCAAACTACTAAGCCTAGAAGGATACCAATAAATCACCTCCAAGTTGTGTCAAGCTAGGGTACCTTTGTCCTCAATCGTTAAATGCTTTTGTCAAGAGTAGACTCCCTATGGTGTTAGAAACACTGGAGGATCGCGGAATTCCCCCTGTTGCCTAGACAAGAAGAAGGGTCGTCCCCTCTCTACCATGCATAAAAATGGATACGATGGATAAAGGGATCGATAGAATTTGAGTTTTACTTTGGGAGTTTGCTTTGTTGTTTCCCCCCCTCCCCCCCCCCCAATTTCTTGTGGCATATAACATTTGAGAACACTTTCTTGCCATTTCTTTTTGATTTTTGGCATTTCAACACTTGACAACTTTCAACTTTTCTTTGCATTTCTTTTGAACATTTTCAAAGTCACCCCATTTGTAGTGAGGGTGGCTTATATTTGAAGCTTTAGGAGTTCTATTTTCAAAGTCACTCAAATTGATTTCTTTTTGTGCCCATTCCCTTTGATGACAAAAATATGGTAGAACATGGATGATGGATGGATGGATGCATGGTTTCAAGGGTCACCTTGGAATAAACGGTAGCCAAGGAGTTATCACACCACAAGGTACTCTTGACTAGGCCTTAATCCATGGGTCAAAGGATACTAGCATGACACATCCTAGGGTGTTTTACAAGTATTCTAACAAGCAAAGTCTGAAGAAGAAAAAGCATCTACTAGGGCCTATATACACTTGTCAAGCTTCCCAAGTAGACGGTTTCGCAAAATTTTTCTAACATGCAACTACATGCCATGATGCAACTAGCATATATACATCCTAATGCAAATGATTCTACCAACTAATATGACATATAAACTAAATGCATGTCCTAAGTTCACATTGTTATACCGCATCAATCAAAATAAAGCCACATAGTCATTAACATAAAGAGGAAAAAGGAGATTGGAAAGATCATACCATGCGGTCTTCAATATCCTCATGTCTCGGATGTGGCGTAGTTGATCAATGTGAACAAGGATAGAACAAACACAATATATACAACAATATATACATGACTACACTACAAAGGAAATGAACTTGTTTTTGGATTTTTCAATTTTTCCATTTTTATGGTTTTTCGAAATTTTTCAATTTTTTTGGATTTTTGAATAAAAGTTAAGTTAGAATTCCCCATCACCACACTAATATGGGCATTGTCCTCAATGGCCAAAATGATGGGAAATTATGCAAACATGATGCATGATTTCTACACTAAATGCAAGATACACTAATCTACACTACATGATGCATGTTTTTTTGTTTATGACGGAGAGGATAATTTAGATTACCTCCCGTTGTGTATCCGTGTACTTCCCCAAACCAAGTTAGACATTATTTCTAATGTCCTTAGGTTGGGTGTAGTTCATGCACACACGATACAATGCATGAAACTAAATTTGTCATTTTGGATTTTTAAAAGGTGGGAACAATAAAATGAGAACACCTCAATGCGGCCGAGGTGTTAGTCCTCTATGATGCTAGGACTACTCCAACAATGATCAAGATAAATAATTAAAACAAAGAAAGAAGTAGAACAAACCTCGAGAGGGTAGGAGCCTCCAAAGCTTGCTAATCTTCCATCATATTATCACTATCATCATCTTCCTCACTAGAAGTGGACTCATCACCACTTCCCTCTTCACTTTCTTGTTCACTTTGTTCATTATCCTCTTCTTCTTCTTCACTAGCCTCTTCATCAATGTTATCATCAACATCTTCATCACCGACAACCTCATTGTCACCCGGAATCTCACCCCTAGATGCACTCGGAAAGAAGACTTCCCTATCCGCCCAACTAGGCAAAGGACATGAAGGATCAAGTAGTCCTTGCCTAGCTAAGTGAAGGAGGGGTGGATATTGGGCTAAGTAAGCATCTTCCCGGTCCTTGAAGGCTTGCTTGTGCATCTCTTGTATAAGAAGAGTCATATAATCCTTGCTTGCTTCAACACCTTCGGGTTTGAACTCTTGATACTTGAAAGGATAGGGTGGTGTGACAATGGAAGAGGAGGGCATTTAAATTTCACCCCTTTGTTGTCGGATAATGTATTCAGCCTCTTTCGAGAGGGGAAGGAGATAGTTGGTCCGATGGAAACTTAAACGACAAATCTTCGAAGGCAAAGTAAAAGATATAGCCTAACTTGTGAGCCATCCATACTTGGTGTCAAGAGGGTTATGAGAGACCCACTTGTATTTGTTTATCATAGTATCAATATCAATGAGATGACCACCCTTTTTCGCCACATACTTGCTATCCTTTTTGAAGTTTGGATCAAAGTATTTAGCTAAAATAGTGACTAGACCTCCATTCACAATAACGGTAGTGCCTTGCTTCCCACAATCAACATTTAGCCATCTATCCACCAAAAGCCTTAGAGAGTTGAAAGGCTTGATGAATTCCCTTCCAATGTTCAAGGCCGACTCAAGAAGAACAAAATCGAGTTTGGTAAAATGGTTGGTGTCTTTTCTTGCAATGATGGTGTTCCCTATGACCTTGTGCCACACTCTAATGCCCGGATGGTGGACTAATAGAGCGCGACTAGCATGATAGTTCTCAAATTTCCTTCCGGAAATCGCCTCCCAAAGTGGAGCGGGGTCATATTTGCCAACATTCTTGAAATAACTCGGTGAATCACTAAGACCCAAAGCTTTACCCATTTCCTCAAAGGAGATGCGCCTACTAACATTAGCTAGGCGGAACTCGATGTTTTCCATGGTCTCTACCTTATTAACTTTCAAAGAACTCAAGAATTCTAAGGTAAGGGAGGGGTATGTCAATTCTTTTGTTGTAAACAATTTGCCCAACCCCATGGCTTCAAAGAAGGCTCTAGTTTGCTTAAGGACACCCAAATTATCTAAGGCATCTTCACAAATAAACTTGGTGGATAGAAATGATTTTCTAGCATACTTGGCAAAAGTGTCCCTATGGGATTTGGAAATGAAAATTACCTCCGGATAGTTCGAAAGTTGAGCAATTTCCGGAGTAGTAGATGTTGTTGCTTCCAAAGGAGGTTGTTGTTATTGCACTTCCAAGTTTGAGCTAGCTACCACCATAGCCAATGAGGCTTTCTTTGCTTGAAGACTCTTTTGTCTTGTTGAGAGTGCCTTTGCCTTTGGTGCCTTTGCCTTTGTTGCTTTTGTTGCTCCCTTTGTCCTTGCCATTGATGATTAAACCAAGAAAAGAGTGAAAATCTTCAATTTCCAAGTATACCCAAATCGATTTAAAGATGAAAGGCTTTGCCTTTATGGATTCAAAAATCGACTCAAAGGTTGAAGATTTTGGTGCTTGGTTTTGATTTTTGTTGAAAGAGGAGTGATTAATTTTTGTCAAAAGGATGTTTTGATTTGATTTTGGTGAATGTAGTTGAGGAAATCTTGTTTTTGTGATGGAGAGGATGAGGGTTTTGGGGTTTTGGGGTTTATGGGTAGTGTTTTGAATGAAGGAATGAAGAAATGAATGTGGGAGGGGGTTTATAAAAACCCGAAAAATTTGAAATGTAGGGGGAAGACGGGCGGCTTTCCTTCGGGACGGCCGGATTCTGTCTGGTTGGGCTTCAGGAATTCTCGCCTAAAGACGGGCGTCTTTCAGCAAAGACGCTCGGATTTGTAAACGCGGGACGGGCGTCTTTCACAGAAGCCGGGCGGATTCCTTTCCAGGGATTTTTCTTGTTTTCTTAGCCAAAAAGACGGGCGTCTTTCCTTTCAGGACGGGCGTCTTTTTGAAGACGGGCGGATTGTATTGCAGGACGCCCGGATTTGCTAACAGTCCCAAAATTTAAAAAATTCAGCTCATGAAGGATGGGCGGATTCTGACAAATATGCCCGGATTGCCTAAAGACGGGCGGATTCTCTTGAAACCGCTCGGATTCTACCCCTTTTACCCGGATTCAGTTCCATCCGTGTACTTTGCATATCCCTTGTCATTTTTCCATTCTTCAAAATCTCGTGTTCTTCATTGTGGGGGCACTACTAAGGCATGAATAGCCTAGGCAATTGCTATCCCCACACTAAGCTAAAGCACTACACATCAATTGAAATCATTAGTCCCTCCCTCACTTCTCTCAAATATGATAATTATCTTGATCAAAGTATAAAAATCCAAAAATAACAAAAATGCAATACAAGAATTGAAATGCGAGTTAGGGAGTTAGAAATATTTACAAATGGTGGTTTAGGGAGGACTCCACCAAACTCTCATCCTTAGTGAGATGTCATGGGGGCATGTCCAAGGTGTTGTTGATGTTGCTCAACATCTTGAAGAAGTAATCAAAAGCTTGTTAATTATCATGATAAAGATCTTCAATAGATCTTTGCCCTTGTTGTCGGTCTTGATCGATAGTATTGCCAATATAGGGATTAAAAATCCCTTCAAACTCGTCGTCCCAAAGACCACAAACTTCATCCACTTGATCACTAAAGATCTCTTGAGTTGATAGAGACAACTCTCCCAATTTCTTGTCTTGGCCAATGAGGCCATCCTATTCATTGCTTGACTTTGATGAGCTTTGCAAGCTCTCTTTGTTACAATTCACTTGCTCTTTGAATGGAGCATCTTCAATTTTCTTCTTCCATTGGAGTTCTGATTTCTTCCTATCATCCTTTCGGCTATAATGATCAATCATAAAACATGGTTCATGCAAACGTGGAGCTCTCATAGTCTTGTCAAGATTAAAAGTTATGCTCTCATCTCCCACTTCTAGAGTGAGCTCTCCATGTTTCACATCAATCACCACACCCGCGGTGTGTAAGAAAGGTCTTCCTAGGATGATTGGAATGTTGGAGTCTTCTTCCATGTCAACAATGACAAAGTCCACCGGGATGAAAAATTTCCCAACTCTTACGGGAACATCTTCCCATATCCCTAATGGTGTCTTCGTCGATCTATCGGCCATTTGAAGTGTGATATTGGTGCATTTAAGCTCTCCCATCCCCAACCTTTTACTCGCCGAGTACGGCATAACACTCACACTAGCCCCTAGATCACATAAGGCATTGTTGATCGTGGTGTCGCCAATGGTACACGGTATTGAGAAGCTTCCCGGATCTTTGAGTTTTGGAGGTGAACTCCCTTGAAGTATTGCACTACTCACCTTAGTGAAGGCGATGGTCTCAAGCTTCCGGATCGACTTCTTCTTTGTGAGGATGTCTTTCATGTATTTTGCATAGGCCGGCACGTGATTGATTAATTCCGTGAAAGGAATTGAGAATTTCAAATTCTTCACAATTTCCATAAATTTTCCAAGTTGGTCATCAAATTTGGGCTTGGCTTGACGACTTGGAAAAGGAAGTCTAATCACAATGGGCTCCTTCTCCTTGACCTTGTCTTCATTTTTCTTTGAAATTTCTTCTTTTGATGGTTCTCCATCCATGGAGTTTTGCACAATTTCTTCTTTGTCACTAGCTTCCACAACTTCATCCTCAACTTGCTTCTTCGGTGCTTCATACCTTGTACCACTTCTCAAGTGAATGGCACTAACCGTTTCATGTCTTGGGGTATTACTTTGAGGTGGTAATTGCCCCTTTTGTCTTTGTGAGCTTGAAGATGCTAGTTGAGTCAATTGGGTTTCCAACATTTTTGTGTGAGCTAGGATGTTGTTGATGGTGATTTCCTTTGCTTGATTATCTTTTTGCATTTGAGTGAAAAATTCTTATTGATTCTTTTGTATTTGGAGGACCGCTTTTTGAACATCAAAACCTTGGTCATTTTGTTGATTGTATGGAGTTTGATTTTGGTAACCTTGGTTTTGGTTGTAAAAGGGTATTTGATTTTGGTTTCTCATGGGAGGTGGGGTGTATGTTGTTTGAGAGTTTTGAACATTTTGGCTTTTGTATGAGAGATTTGGATGGAATTTGGTGTTTTCATTGTAATAGATGGAATAAGGGGTACCACTCTTGTATGCTTGGAAAGCATTCACTTGTTCATTTATTCCCCTACATTCACATTGGCCATGTCCCAAAGTTCCACAATTCTCACATATCCCACTTGGGATTGATGAAGATGCCGTCATGGCATTAACATGATGCTTTGGTGATTTTGAGGCTTCTTCAAGTCTAGCCATAGCCTTTTCAAACTTCAAATTGATTGTGTCAATATGAGCACTAAGGTGAGCACCCAATTGAGTAATGGAGTTCACTTCATGCTTTCCTCCTCTAGTAGCCTTTCGAGGTCTACTATATTGTGAGTTATGGACCGCCATTTCCTCAATCTTGTTCCAAGTTTGATTGTCATCAACTTCGGTGAATATTCCATTTGATCCCATGTTGAGAATGTTCCTTGAATCTTCATATAGACCGTTCCAAAATTGTTGTACCAAGAACCACTCGCTAAGTCCATGGTGAGGACATGAGCTACAAATTCCCTTGAACCGCTCCCAAGCTTCATACAAAGATTCTTCATCCCTTTGCTTAAAACCCGTAATTTGAGCCCTTAGCATGTTAGTCTTTTCCGGTGGATAGTGTTGGGAAATGTGTCCTCAACAATAGTGCGATCACATGATTTAAATATCATTATTAAATCTCATGCCAAGAATACGGAAGGGATGATACATTACATATATAGTCAACTGGTCCACACATATCGGTAATGATTGGCTGGCTAGAGTTTGACATTACTTGTCGTGTGGCGGTGGTGATCAATTGATCCCTTGAGGTCACACCTAAAGGACGATTCCCTTAATTGAAAAGGTTAATTAGTTGTATACCGTCTGATTAATTAATTCCTTAAAATTGAACAATTCAATTTGTGAGAAAGAGAATATTGATATCTTATTGTAATGGGATTAAATAAGATTTATTTTAGTAATAAAATGCTTTGTTGCTAAAATTATTTATTGTTTGAGAAACAATAAAGATAAGAATGAATGGTTAATTATAATTACAAGAAGTTGTGAATTATAACTATATGACCCATTTTATTTATATGTGATCAAGTATCACTAGTCAATTTGTTGTATGTAATTTAATTAATTCATGAAATGATATTTATGTGATAAATATGCATTAAATTAATTAATAACATGTTTCTCATAACATGTGACATATTGTGTGACAAGTAACAAATTGACAAAATAAAATGGTAGTCCATTTTACATATGGACCGAAATATTGTAGGTAGTGGAGGATGATGGGTGTATTATTTTAATGCCTAAAATTATTATAATCATACCTATTATTACATAGCCTTACACCTACAATATTGATAAGACAAAAAGGTAAAAAGCAAAGACCATGCATTGGTCTTTTAGGACTCCTCCAACCGGTTTTTAGAGAGTTAGTAGAGAATTTTTATTCTCTAATTTTACCATCATTCATTCTAATTTTTCACATGCAAAATGTTCATGTATAATTTCCTCTCTTCTCTCTCTTCCATCTTCATAAAAAAGGATGAGATTTTAATCTAAATTGTTCAAAAGATTACTAAAATTATCAAAGTAATATATGAGTATTAGTAATCAAATTTAAGGTAAACCACAATATAAACATCTAGTACATGTTAGTTTGTGGGATTAAGGGATAGTTTTGGGTGAAACTAATTGGAGGGCTTCTAATTTGAAGTCAAGAATGTTCATCCATTAATGGAAAGCTCAAGAACTAACAAGAAGGAGATCTTGTTAGTGCCCAATATGACCGAAATTATTATGGTGAGAAAATGTTTTCTTATCTTCTTTTATTAATGTTTGCATGCATAAAATCCATATTTAATTTTATGACAAATTAAATCATAACATATATGAATATGTTAGTATATAGATCTACATTTCCTTCAATCAGTATCAAGAGCCACGGTTGTTTGCATGCAAATCGGTTAAAAGTTTTTCCGAGTTATAAGAATAACAAATAAAACTTGTATAATTTGTGTTATTATGATATATCACGAAATTAATCCATGCATGTTAATATTTCTGGTCCTAAAATGTTTTAGGGTATTTTGGTTAATTTTACGGATTTTTATTGTTCATATAATTCAATAATGGCATTTAAATATGATTTTATGAGTAAAAATGTCATTTTTGGTCTAAAATTAGCTATACTTCGAATTTTTCATTGATTTTTGGATATGTTGTCACATATATTATTTTGAGATAACCTGTAAATTTTCATAATTTTTGGACTTGTTATGCTCAAAAAACTGAATTTTTCATTATTAAATTCGGATTTACGTGAAAAATAGGTTAATATGAGTTAAATTTCGAATCTGGTCATAGAAAATTAATATGTTGTCACATGCAATTTTACAAGATGTGTGTAAAATAATTGGCTATAAAGAAGTCTTTTTGCATGATTTATGGATTTTTGAAGAAAAATAGCATAAATAGTGACATTATTAGTGTAAAATTAATAAAACATAATCTATGACTTAGGAAAAACGTCTAATGTTGCTTTTTATTATAATTTTCAGATCTAAAATTGAAAAGTTAATGAATGTAATTTTTCCATGTTTTTATGATTATTTTATTAAAAACCGATAAACCGCAACATTGTTTTTCCGGAAAAATTTCGAAATTTTTAACCTAAGATTTTGAACATTATGAGTGTCATGGTATTTTTCCAGAAGGTTCATGAGTTTAAATTTCAAATTTCAAATTTATTTGAAATTTTGTGATTTATTTGAAGTTTATAGCTTATTATTGTAATTTTTGGTCCATTTATGAACAATTTTTTTAAAATATGGGTTAATTATGGTCAAATTATTAGTGAAGACTAAATTTTGAGTCCTAAGAGGTTAGGGTAATTAACTTATGCATAAATATGAGTTTATGTATTTTTGTGATTATAAAAATGTTGAAATCACGCAAATCCGTAAAAACCGAGTAATATACGATATTGGCTAATTAAAGGCGATTTAGCATAAAATTGGGCATGTTCATACATATTATAATGCTTCATTTTCTTTATGATTGTCATAATTTTAATTTATGTAATTTTGAATTATGTAATTCTACTTAGTATGGCCTTAGATTTTAATTGGTATTTCCCAAAATGTATGGAAATATCGATCCGGTTGTAATTTAATTGTGATCTCGTATCACCGTTTTGTAATTTAAATAGATTTATTTTATTTTAGTTACAAATGTATAATAGGAAATTATGTAATTTATTATGTAATTTTATTCATTCCGGAGTTCCCAAAGACGGATTTCTTCAAGAATGGCGATACATAAAGACGGTGTTACCTCGAGATGCGTGCCACAACCGAATTTCAAGGGACCAATGGAGTTGGTTTCCGAATATGTAATAGTTAAATAGTTTTTCTATTTTAGGAAAGGCCATACTAGGATTTATTTATCTTTATGCTTGCATTTTATTTTATGTCACATGCATCGCTAAATCGCCATAACTAAAACATGCATCCTTATTTTATCGAGTTTATCGACCGTGTCAATTAAAATTATCGTAGTTCACCGCTTTAGTTCACTTAAAACGTGATAGATAATAAATTGACATGACCTCTCGCTAAAACAATTAATTGAGACATAGCCTTACCAAATAGTAGAAACCATGGAAACCTATTTCGTGAGGGAGTGCACTCGGCCCTACCGGGGTACAAACCTTGTTACGTAGGGGAAGTGGGTGATAAATGTCAAATCCACCGAATTCATGTTGATGAGGGTTTCATCGGTCATACCGTGCCCAAGTTGATGTGGATTTGGATCATGGACACATTTATTCGAAATTTGGATTGAGCTCAACGGAAGTATTCGCGACCGTAGTTGCATGTGTTCCGGGCTATAGATAAAAATTAGAGTAATTTTATCGACCAAGAGTTCTAAAAGTAGAATCGATTAAAGCGTTAATCCGCAGAGTTATATTGATAAGGGTTTCATCGGCCATACCGTGCCTAAGTCGATATGAATTTGGGTCTTGGAATCATTTATCATAGTTGGGTAGAGGTCACTATGTAAATGCTTTACTTGTTGTTTACAAGTATTAATAAAACGATAAA